>NC_079978.1:16009152-16354152 GCF_029852145.1 Microplitis mediator | reverse complement strand
CCCATTCAAGATGGACTTGGACATGATAATGTATCTCAGGTTAAATGATTCCTCCTAAACACTACATCTCCCAATGGCATAACCATAGGATTTAGTGCTGGGCTAATTCCTGTTCACTCGCCGTTACTAAGGAAATCCTTGTTAGTTTCTTTTCCTCCGCTTATTAATATGCTTAAATTCAGCGGGTAGTCTCACTTAATCTGAGGTCGTCGAATTGAATTTAAGAATCAATGAAATAAAGAAGTAACAACTGTTGTCGGTCTATTGAAAAATATAATTCGTAAACTCGATAATCAGTTGTACTTTATTATAATAGCATTTCACTGACTCAAGCAACAATAATAATTTAAAATGACATCATCTTGTTTATAATCAAATACTGATGATGAGCATTCATGTCTATTTTTAATCGCTAGTACAAATAATTGTAAGCAGTTTTTATATAATAAACGACCCTCAGCCAAGTGTGGTCCGGGAATAGGATCCGTGGACCGCAATGTGCGTTCGAAGTGTCGATGTTCATGTGTTTTGCAGTTCACAAGTTGACGCGCAATTAGCTGCGTTCTTCATCGATTTACGAGCCAAGTGATCCACCGTTCAGGATAATCATCTTTTTAGAAAATTTTTATATTTTCTTTTTATTGCTTGTTAACGAAATTTTGATACTTTGACAAAATGTCTTTTACATTAGAAACATATTATCCTATTCTAGTGTAAAATTGCCATCTATACATCAGATGTATATGGCAATGAAACTTTGTAAATATAATTCAGTCATGGCGAGTGTTCATTTAAAAACCTCATCTATACACAATATGCACGAAACATTAAGAGTATATAGACTAGTATAGGTTACCATGACAGTTTGCTTATTATTATCAAGCACAAAGTCTCTTAAGATACTTTTTTTTTTTATAAGTATTCATTCGATTTACTTTTTAAATTGCGTGCGTTAACACTTTTGAAAGTAATATTTATATGTGTATATATATTACAAGTACAAAATTTGTATTGTATATTATACGTTAATGATCCTTCCGCAGGTTCACCTACGGAAACCTTGTTACGACTTTTACTTCCTCTAAATAATCAAGTTTGGTCATCTTTCCAACAACATCGGCAATGCCGAAACATTGCCGCGCATCAGTCCGAAGACCTCACTAAATCATTCAATCGGTAGTAGCGACGGGCGGTGTGTACAAAGGGCAGGGACGTAATCAACACGAGCTTATGACTCGTGCTTACTGGGAATTCCTCGTTCATGGGGAATAATTGCAAGCCCCAATCCCTAGCACGAAAGAGGTTCAGCGGGTTACCCGGGCCTTTCGGCCAGGGAAGACACGTTGATTCTTTCAGTGTAGCGCGCGTGCGGCCCAGAACATCTAAGGGCATCACAGACCTGTTATTGCTCAATCTCGTGCGGCTAGAAGCCGCCTGTCCCTCTAAGAAGATATTTATTTACGTTGGTAGTAAAAATCACTTGATCCGAAAATCAAGTAAATCTTTCAAGATACCAAAAACGCCTATTTAGCAGGCTAGAGTCTCGTTCGTTATCGGAATTAACCAGACAAATCGCTCCACCAACTAAGAACGGCCATGCACCACCACCCACCGAATCAAGAAAGAGCTATCAATCTGTCAATCCTTCCGGTGTCCGGGCCTGGTGAGGTTTCCCGTGTTGAGTCAAATTAAGCCGCAGGCTCCACTCCTGGTGGTGCCCTTCCGTCAATTCCTTTAAGTTTCAGCTTTGCAACCATACTTCCCCCGGAACCCAAAAGCTTTGGTTTCCCGGAAGCTGCCCGCCGAGTCATCGGAGGAACATCGGCGGATCGCTAGCTGGCATCGTTTATGGTTAGAACTAGGGCGGTATCTGATCGCCTTCGAACCTCTAACTTTCGTTCTTGATTAATGAAAACATTTTTGGCAAATGCTTTCGCTTCTGTTCGTCTTGCGACGATCCAAGAATTTCACCTCTAACGTCGCAATACGAATGCCCCCATCTGTCCCTATTAATCATTACCTCGGTATTCCGAAAACCAACAAAATAGAACCGAGGTCCTATTCTATTATTCCATGCACACAGTATTCAGGCGAAATAAGCCTGCTTTAAGCACTCTAATTTGTTCAAAGTAAACGTACCGGCCTACCTCGACACTCAATTAAGAGCACCGCGATAGGATTAAATTGGACCGCCAAGTTTGACCGTAGCTAAATCCACCGGTAGGACGTTCCATAACATGTCAGTTAACACCGCGAGCGATGAACCAACAGTATGAAACACAGATTCAACTACGAGCTTTTTAACCGCAACAACTTTAATATACGCTATTGGAGCTGGAATTACCGCGGCTGCTGGCACCAGACTTGCCCTCCAATGGATCCTCATTAAAGGATTTAAAGTGTATTCATTCCGATTACGGGGCCTCGGATGAGTCCCGTATCGTTATTTTTCGTCACTACCTCCCCGTGCCGGGAGTGGGTAATTTGCGCGCCTGCTGCCTTCCTTGGATGTGGTAGCCGTTTCTCAGGCTCCCTCTCCGGAATCGAACCCTGATTCCCCGTTACCCGTTACAACCATGGTAGGCGCAGAACCTACCATCGACAGTTGATAAGGCAGACATTTGAAAGATTCGTCGTCGGTACTAGACCATACGATCAGCAGAAAGTTATTCAGAGTCACCAAAAGTAACGATGGACAAGCCACCGATTGGTTTTGATCTAATAAAAGCGTTCCTTCCATCTCTGGTCGGAACTCTGGTTTGCATGTATTAGCTCTAGAATTACCACAGTTATCCAAGTAAATGTGGGTACGATCTAAGGAACCATAACTGATTTAATGAGCCATTCGCGGTTTCACCTTAATACGGCATGTACTGAGACATGCATGGCTTAATCTTTGAGACAAGCATATGACTACTGGCAGGATCAACCAGGGAGCTTCGTTTATGTTTTATATTTAATAAAAAACACTAGAATTACTCCTCTTTCACTTTACACATACATGATAGTCTTTAAAAAAGAATATCAGTTGTTAAAGCGGTGCTGTTTGTAAGCATTTGCTTTTCACAACACTTTGAATCTACATTATTTATTCACAAAATTGAATAATAACTTTGATTTTCAACCATCCTCTCATTTTTGTAAATATTACTCTCGCTAGATATTTTTATCAAAGCGACTTGGTTTTTATACACGTACACGTGATATTTTATTCTTGCTCGGAAACAAGTAAGTCAATACTCAGTTTCATATTTGTATACTTCTTTAAAGTTATACATAATATTATATAAACGCCGTAGCGATTTACCACATAAAGAGTCATTCAGTCATAGACATCGACCCGTGGTAGTGTTACGTTAATAGTATAGACAACTTGCCGTAGTCAGTATCTGTCAGCTCTTACTCGAGCCGCTTCAACTGACTACTCTTTCATACTAGTACGAGCCGGCGTGAAAAACTATCGGGTTTTTCAACTAACCAACGGCTGCCTCAGTCACGGCGGATACTACGATGTCTCCCTGCATCTAAATTACCTGTTAATACTTGAAAAATAATTTTTTCTATTTATATCACTAGCAGTTTATTATTAATTTTTGTTTTTAAATTAAGGAAATAAATAATTTCTTTGTTTTAATTATTTGACATTTATAATAAAAAAGTATGTATATGTATTATATTTTATGTGCTTCATTAATATATAATTATTTTTACTATATTTACTTAAAAATAAAAAAAAATAAAAATAACGTTTATTTAAAATTTTTTTATACTTACAGTATGTACTCATATATTATCAAAAATTATTAAACTATAGTAGATTATATTAAATTATTTTTTAGTTTTTACAGCTAAATTTCCGAAAACAGATTAAAAATTATACAACTTTCTAATAAGTAATTTTCAACTTTTATATTAATTTTTTATTTATATATGTAATTATAATAAGTAAATAATTTTACTTATGCTAAACATTACTTTAATTAATAAAAGATTTTAATAGAATCGTATTAAAATATATAGTGTGTTTATTATAAACCAACTGTTGATTTTTTTTTTTTTCACAACGATCATAGCGTTAATTGAATTTTTTTTCATCACTTCGTTTCAATCTTTTAATGTTTTTTTATTTATTTATTTATTCTTTTATTTAACGATATATTAACTAAAAACATAAAATGACTTGAAATTCTTTTATTCAGTCTTTTTTATGAATTGAAATTCTAAACTAGTTTAAAATTAAAATTAATCGGTTTTGAGTAAATCATATGTATCCATAGAAAAAAACATCATTAGATTTATTTTAATATCATTTTTTGTTTATTAGCTTATATTTCTGTTGCCTTAATCTTTAAAATAATCATTCGTTTCATTGTTATAAAATTTTCAGTTAGATAGAACGACTTTTTTTTTTTTTTTTTTTTTTTTTTTTTTTTTTTTTTTTTTTTTTTTTTTTTAATAGTGGCTCTATCCAATTTTTTTTTGCAAAACAATAAAAAAACGTTTATATTAATTATTTGGATAAATGTATTTAGACAAAAAAATTATTTAATTGATATTTCTACATATACAATGGCTTGATAATTTAATTAATTTGTTTTCTAACCACAATAGAATAAGTATACGAACAATTTATATTATTATAATGAATCATAAATAATTATAAAAACTTAATTTTCACTCAGTAATTTTTAATAGTAAACTTAAAAATAGATTATGAAAATCAAAAAAATTTCGTATTTATAAATCGTAAATATCTAAGTTATGTTGATCAAGGTGTACTGAATTAACGTGAGCCAAGCGTTACCTGAGTTAAATATGTTATTTCTAGCCTGACAAATATCATTTCCATGCTTCGACGAGTTCTTATTTTATTTTATTTATTTATTAATTCAAATAAATTAAGTAGTCATAACTTTAATTTATTAGTTTCATTATACATCGTTTAAAGCTTACATTTAATAAAATAATACATGATTTTAAAAATAATTCGTTGCTATAGTTCAGCATATTTTAGGTTACTAACTATCACATATCTTTTGTTTTGTCGGTAATATTCTACTTTAAACTTATTAGTGAGATAATTGAAAATTTTATTAGCAAGGAGACCTATTGATTGAAGTATAAGCTCAGTTTTAAATAAATATTCAACTTAATTTTATAATTTCTACATTATTCAGAACAAAAACATTTATGTATATATGTGTATAAGGATGATTTATTACCGGTACAAATTTTTTTTTTACTCATTAAGCAAATTATTTTTGTATACGTTAATAAATTAAAAATTCTTTCCAACTTTCAGCCTTTGATTTTATTTCTTAGTACTTTCTAAAATATTTCATTTAATAAGCATAGGAAAAGTGACGATTATTTTTCAATTCTCCAACGTCCAGCTCAATTTTAAGTTATCGGGCCACTAATTAAGGCATTTTCTAAGGTATTTTGTTGAAAATTGAATTCTTTACAAAAAAAAAAAGAAAAAAAAGACTTAATGGTCAAGTTTTTAAAGTTTTACGTTCACAAAATATAAAAATTTTATTGATTTCTTAAATAGAACATTTATAAAAAACTTTTTCAGAAACGTATTGAATATCTTTCATTTTATCTTAAATACTATTTTCCATTAGCTTGAATTCATTTATAATAACAAAAAAAAATCAAACTTGATATATTTCTGAAAAATTTTTTATTTATAAAATCAATAAAATTTGTATATCTCGTAAACGTAAAACTATAGTAGCTTGACTTATGAGACTTTTTGTGTAGAGAATCCAATTTTTAACGAAATTTCTATTTGCTCTTTGCCTAGAACATTTCATTTCCCAGAAAATGTCCAAAATATCTCCCCAATAACTTAAAATGCAACTTAGAGAATTGAAACAAGTTATCAGATTTCTTATTCTTTTTGAATAGAAAAACCTCAAAAACACCATGAAAGTACGTTGAATTTAAATTAGAGACTAAAATTTAGTCAATGAGCTCGAAAACAGCGAGAAATTTTGGGGCTGGCCTGCGGGCCCAACCGAAGCCCAGATTTTTTCAAAATATTTAAGGCTTAAAATATCTTGTCTCACGAAAGGTTTTCTTATTCTAATAAAACTAACAATCTTCCGTCAAGTAAGGTATTTCTTGAGTTAAGACTGAGGTATTCTTCAGCTGAAATTAAAACTTTTTGTCCTAAGAAACTTTTCTTGATTCAAGATTTTCAAGTTCTAATTCAAAAATTTGGTTATTCTAAATTAAGAATTTTCTTTCTAGACTCAGTGAAATGACAATCTCCAACCAGAAAAACTTTTCTGCTCAAGTTAAGAAATATATCACTTATTCAAAGATAGTGATTTTTTTGGCATTAACAATCAGCTTCTTATTATAAGCAAAATAATATCTTCTGCCAAGGATTTCATTTCTTCAAGTTAAACTTTTTTTTCTCTTAAATTCAGTAACATTCAAAATCTGAATCAGAAATTCGTGGATTATTTCCAAAATAAAGACAAGTAAATTAATTTTAAAAAAATGCCAACACAGATTAATTTAAAACGATATTCAGAAAAACAAAAATTATTTCGTAATGGAACAGAATAAAACCGATTTAAAAATTTTGGATTAGTTTCAATTCGGTTCAATCCGGAGTCAGAACCAGAAATTTGAGAATTATTTTCGAATTAAACCGAATAAAATTTTTTAAATTCGTTTCAATTTTATGAGCCTGAAGTTAGCAGACAAACGAAAAATAAAATAATTGACAGCGGATATCTTTTGAACAATTTGAATTATATACAATGAAAGGAATGGAATAGAATTCTATTGAAATAAACTAGATACGCTAGCAATTTTTTTTTTTTTTAGCTCACTGTTTTGGATTTATTCAAAAACAAAATTTTTAGCAAGCTAACCTGACATTTCAAATGATCGGAATAACTTCATATTGTATTACTTTCTTGATGGCACTATTATCTAAGGGCGCCTTGGTTTTTTTTTTTGAAAATCGAAAAAAAACTTTAACACGTCATAATTTTTGAACAAATCGTTGAAACGAAAAAAAAAAAAACTCACCTCTTCGTTTTTTTATTATCTAGAGGTGCAATTTTTTTATTTTCGAAAATTGCTGTCATATTTTGAAAAAATGATAAAAACAATTTTTTCGAATTTTTTAACTAAGCATATGAGTAAGAAAAATTATTTTAAAAGTAGAACTGAACATGCCGTCTTTTTCTCTTTCCAAAAGCTACGTATGCATGATTTCATTTTTTTTCTATTTTAATTTAAATGGTCAATATGTTCAGTCAATCAAAATTTTAAGTTTTTTTAATTTTATACCTCGTTAATGGCGTTTTACCAAAATAAGCCTAAGATACATTTTTGTAGGGAATTTTATGTTCTACAAAAAAGGTCTCTTATGATTTTTTGATAAATCAATCTGTTCAAAATTTATGGAAGCTTAAAGTCAAATTTATAGTAAATTTCGAGATCTTTTTACTTTTCCAGTGAAACTACCGAACTTATCATCAAATGCCATGGAATTTTTTGTAGACGGTTTATTCTCTACAAATAAACCTTTAAAATTTTTTTTTAAATTCTACATAACGGTTAATTTATTTCCATTTTATTGTCAAGCTCTTAAAAAAAATAGCGTTTTGCTCGACTTCAATCGATCTCTTAGGTAAATAAATAAATAAATTAAAACAATGAAATTAAAAATAATGCGGGTACTAATATTTCGATTATTTACACACATATTTTTTAATTTTTATTGTACTTACATTTTATTTATTTATTCCTAAATTTTAAAATTGTTAATTGTCGGCGACATTCACACTCATCGAAATTTACTATAAATTTGACTTTAAGCGTCCATAAATTTTGAACAGATTGATTTATCAAAAAATCATAAGAGACCTTTTTTGTAGAACATAAAATTCCCTACAAAAATGTATCTTAGGCTTATTTTGGTAAAACGCCATTAACGAGGTATAAAATTAAAAAAACTTAAAATTTTGATTGACTGAACATATTGACCATTTAAATTAAAATAGAAAAAAAATGAAATCATGCATACGTAGCTTTTGGAAAGAGAAAAAGACGGCATGTTCAGTTCTATCTTTAAAATAATTTTTCTCACTCATATGCTTAGTTAAAAAATTCGAAAAAATTGTTTTTATCATTTTTTCAAAATATGACAGCAATTTTCGAAAATAAAAAAATTGCACCTCTAGATAATAAAAAAACGAAGAGGTGAGTTTTTTTTTTTTTTCGTTTCAACGATTTGTTCAAAAATTATGACGTGCTAAAGTTTTTTTTCGATTTTCAAAAAAAAAAACCAAGGCGCCCTTAGATAATAGTGCCATCAAGAAAGTAATACAATATGAAGTTATTCCGATCATTTGAAATGTCAGGTTAGCTTGCTAAAAATTTTGTTTTTGAATAAATCCAAAACAGTGAGCTAAAAAAAAAAAAAATTGCTAGCGTATCTAGTTTATTTCAATTGAATTCTATTCCATTTATTTAATTGTATATAATTCAAATTGTTCAAAAGATATCCGCTATCAATTATTTTATTTTTCGTTTGTCTGCTAACTTCAGGCTCATTTAATTTTGATAAATTCTGATTTTTCTGCCGAATTAGACAGAATTAATTTTAAAGCTAGGTAACGAATTAACAAAATTTATCTGAATTATGTAAAGTTAAAAATCCGATTCTGTTTAATTCGATTGAAATCAGTTGTTTAATCAGGGTACATGTTAATATAGTATCAGTTACTATTTTAATTTAATAACTTACTTTTTGTTTTTTAATATCGAGATAAATTATGCAAGGAATTATTAATGTATTAATGTAATTAAGTGTATACTATATGACCACCACAAAAGGCACTTATCACTCTGTCGAATAATAAAGGAGTACCCATGCCAGAATTGTTTGTATATGTTGATATTTTCGTTTAAAGAGATTACTCGCGCCCATACGATGTTTTTATTCTAAATATCTTCTCCACCCCGTGATTTTTTTGACAAATTAACGCTAAACTCTATGAGGAATGAACAAGCCGCTGCTATTATTTATTTTCTTATATTTAAACTAGGTGGTGAGAAGTGTACAGATAAACGGTACTACGCAGTGATCTCTTCGAACAAAACTGTCAAAACAATTTCGATTGAGCTTCGCTCACTCGATCAGTAAATTTTACAGTTATAAACTACTCACGGATAAAAATAATCGGTAGCTATTATCGATTTTTTTGGGATAAGCCACACACACACACACACACACACACACACACACACACACACACACACACAAACACACACACACACGCACATACATGTTTACGCGTATGCACAAGGGAACACACACGCGCACTCGTGCACGCGTGGCTACTCGCACTCGCACAGGCGCGCACACACACACACACGCACTCGCACAGACTCGCACACATTCACACACGGGCACACGCACGTGACACACTCGTGCACTCGAACACACACGCACGGACACACGCGCACACTACACTTGTACATATATCCCGTGTAATATCCCTTAAAAATAGTTTTTTTTGTGCACTGAAATTTGTCAGTAGAACCGAAATAATCGGTAGCAGTTACCGAAATAATCGGTTGCAGTTACCGATTATTTTTTTTCCGTGCTGTTGCAACGAAAAAGAAAAAATTTAGTAATATCAAAATCCGTATTTCAATCATTTTGGGAAGTTTTTAAATTCGCGAGCGACTCTTTAAAAATTTTTTATGGAGCTGATTTATGAAAAGGGTTCCCGAAACAATCAACCAACAAATCTTCATAATATATGAGACTCGGAAAAAAAATGGCCAGTTTTTTTTTGGGCCACCTTCGTATATTATACGTATTCGGATGCTGCCTTGAAACCTCCTCGGTATCAATAATCAAAATAGTTATATTGAACTCTGATTCCTAAAATCGAACTGAGACCAATAACTTTTCTTTTTGAAGAAATTCAAAATTTTTATCGTAGAAAATTAAAAGTAAAGAGTAACTTTATAATATAGATATAGTTGATAAGATTTTAATGAGTAGCTACTTATTAATGTAACAAAGATTATTTATGGTACAAAACTTTCACTAGTTTGCGGTTATAAAATACTCCAACAAACAATGATACCAATTGAGCGCGATTTCATAATGCGAAAAATTTATTTATTTTTTTTATGAGCTTCGTATTATGCAAATAAATAACTAGAAAATATTTTCTTAATCATTATTATTTATTTGTACTGTTCAATAAGCATGTTTATTGTGTACAATTGATATTAAATAAAAATATAGTCATACTTTTATTATACTTATATTTATAAAATAATAATTACATCAAATACGCAATAAAGTAATCTTTTTTTTTTAGTCGGTTTACTAACTCTCAAACAAAAGAAAATACTAAGATATACTTAACACTTTTACAGCATTTATAATTAATGATTATTTAATTTTTTATACATAAAATTTATTATTTATACACGAAACATAGTTTTTTTTACATGTAGTTAATTAATTACATAATATATAAACAATTAAAATAGAAACATAATGGCTGGCAATGACCAATGAATTAATGATGATAGAAATTAATATAAATCAAATGTACATAGGTGATGAAATATAATATAACTTGTTTTCTTTTTTTTTTTTTATTTCTAATCACCATTTAATGAAATAAATGCTTTCTCACACTCATCACGCAATCTTGAATAATAGGCATGAATTATTAAGAAAAAAAAATTTATAACATCATAAGAAACAAAAAGTATAGAAAAAAAAAAAAAAAAAAAAAAAAAAAAGAAATTTTTAAACAAAATTTACGTATCGTGAAGCCAAACCTTAAGTGGCACTTTCGTGAATGCAGTATTAAGAAATGACATAAAGTGTTCAGCAATACTAGAACTTGCTGCTGGTCTCATTTCTTCAATTATTTCTCGTGCATGCTGATTGAGGAATTGATTCATTGCTTGACCAATAACATTATTGCCCATAAGACGATCATGTACACGGAAACGTGCGCTACCTAAACTAAAATCAATTAAGAGACGAGCTATTCTCATATATCTTACTCCATCTCTCAATTCTTCAACTCCTTGAACTCTTGCGATTGCCTCAACATCACCTGATTCCCATATTAACATAAATTATTATTTAAATTAAATCAATTCAATTCAATACCATGAGTTTTGACAAAAAAAATATTCTTACCAAAGAGAGCCCAGAAATCACCGTGACTTTGAATTGGAAATAAAAGAACTTTTCCATTTACATCGTAGTGTCCTTGAATCTCAATTTTCGGTATACTCAGCTGTAAATCAACTCTCAGTGTACGTAAATCAGCACGTACTTTACTAACAGTATAATTTCCTGATCCTAAAGTTGTTATATTTGTAAACAATGCTCTGACTCTAACAGCACCTTGTCCATTTTCCATACCCAATTGTGGAATTACCAAAGGTTCAATGGGCGGTAATTCCAGTTCCGGAATACCTGTAGTTATATATAACTTTATGTACATTAATACTGAATTTATTTATTTTTTACTTTAGTTCACCTTTGATCAAGTATGGTTTCAAGTGATTAAATGCCTTTTGAATACATGCTTCAATCTGTGGATCACTTCTACTACATGGTAATATGTATTCAGCTAAAAGTAAACAAATAAATATATTGAAATAATTATTTAATAAATAAAATTAATGATACTAATAATAATAATAATAATAATAATAACAACAATAATAATCAATGAGCATCATATTCTGAGAATTACTAATGAGTCTTCCGTTAGACCGATTTCTTTAATCTAACATTATGTTTCCCCATTTATACGGAATTTACGCAATGGCTTTCACTTCCGGTTCTATTAAGTCAATCATCACCAAAAATTTTTTATATTCCCACTAACGTAATAATGAATTATAAATCAATTTGGTAATAAACTTTTAGCTAAAAAAATTATTTCAAATTATCCATGAAAGTAATATAAATACATAATCATTATTATCTCATATTATATCGTCTAAAGATCTGTAACAATAATATTTGAACAGGGGTTTTTTTTAAATAGCCATAGATATATATTTCAAAAATATATAAAAAAAAAATTAGTATATTTAATATCGTCATAAAACTTTCTTTATTCAATCTCTTCGGAATGCGAAGCCACGAGTTTGTTGTGGTAGTTGCAAGTTATACGGTAATACTTCTGAAACTTCAAGTCCAACCGACTTTCTCCAACGAGTTCCGTCGGTATTATTACGTAAAACTCTGACATAACCTTCGCCACGCCGAGCATTGGTGTTGCACCACACGTGCCATTATAACTTGTTCATTGCGTTCCCCGGTTCATCACTTCAAAACCATCGACAACTCTATTGTCAATTTATACAATATATATATATATATAATAATAATCGATGTTACGTGTCAATCATAACTATTATACAATTATTTAAACGAGATAGTTTTATTACTATTATAAAACACTTTATGATTATTTACAAATAGGTCAATTTAAATTTATTCAAAATAAAAACTTTTGTTTTAAATTATTAAAAAATATTTGCTATTATAGTAATTATTTTTTTTTATAAATGTCTTACAAAAAAAAATAATACTATACAGTAAATTTTTTTTTGATTCAAAAAAAATTTTGGATAATTTTTTTTTTTCATAACTATTTGTTATTGGAAAAAATATTTTTATATATAGAAGAAATTGATCTTTCAAACAGAATATAAAAATAAAAATTGAATAATTTTGATCGGAAATTTCTTTTGGATAGTATTGACAAATTTTGGAATCAACAATATATCTATTCAATAATCAAGAAAATAAATTTTTGAATTAAGGAATAGTCTTTTGTAAAAATGATTTTTTTTTGCAATGTTAATTAATTAATTTAAAAAAATGATAAAAAATTACAAAATACACTTACGTGTGACAAAATTTGGTTCATTATCACTTGGATTTGTTTGACGTACTTGCACCACTCTAGCATCTTGGCACGTAGATTCCCATACGAATCCCAATGAAAGAATAATATAAACTATCTTCATTGTAAATTTTCACTTTTATTTCTATATTATCACAAAATATAATAAAACACAAATTATTATTTTTTTTTTATATTGAATATATATCTACAATTGAAATAAAACAATATTCTACACTAATATATTAGTAGCATTCAATAAAAGCAGAATTAATTAAAGTAAAATAAATTTTAATTATACAGATTAAGACATTGTTATAAGAAGAGAATCTATTTATATATAAATATAAGTCATAAGTTAGTATAAAAAGTGAGAGGAAGAACGTTGTTGTTTTGTAATATATACTGAAGACAACTCTCCATCATATTCTCTTATATGCGAGATCCCCTACTCTTTAAATTTCAACTCCCTTACAAATACCTGAACTGGGTTCTATTAAGCCTTCTCTTTCTCGTTCTCATTATTTTGTTTTGTACTTTTTATTTAGTAGTTTTTTGTGACATCAGTTACAAGAATTGTCTGATAAAATTATCATTTACTACTCAATTTAAGAGTATCCTAGCTATAATGAGTCTTAAACGAGCGTTGGTTGAAGAAGAAACATTATTGATATAAAAATACAAGCCATTTCAATTGATCAAATCAAATGTGTATTCGTGGATCAAAAAATCAATCCTCAATTTCACCGTGAAATTTCGGCTGCAAATAAACGTATTTCGGAACGTCATTTAAACCTCTATACTGCGCCTATTTCCGTTTATGTACTACAGAGGTCTAAATGAAGTTCTATTTATCGACTAGGGTTGACCCGTATGAAAATAATATATATGGTCAAAATATATGATAAATATCAAAAAATATATGTGGCCAATTTAACTAAATTTTCTGATGTACTTTTTTTTATATTGAAGAGGACAATATTTATCATATATGAGTCCGTATACGTTGTCTTTAAACATGAATAAGTGAAATAAGTGAATATTCACTGATTCTGAGCGCCAACCGAACCACTTTTTGAAATTAGTGGATCGGTTTGCACTTGGAATTAGTGAATATTCACTTATTTTCACTTATTAATGTTTAGAGAGCTTAGCACATATAAAATATATATTTCTATCATATAAGAAATTTATATTTTTATCATATACACTTATCCAAAAAATTAAATCAACAAGAAAATTTTATAAATTTTTTAGTGATTTTTGGAAAGCGGTATTTTCGTGAAAAATGATCGTATCGAAAAAAAAAAAAAGCAAATTGAAGCTTGAAATCTCTAGTTTAAAGATCTTCCAGCGAAATAATTTTCTGAGCCACGGTTTTTGCGGCATATTTTTACTTATTCGATCACTTGTAACGGGGTAAATTGGGTCATTTTATTGACCAAAATCGTGAATTATCACTGATGGTCACCTACCCTACCGGCAACCCCAAACGAGCATTCAATTAAGTTTTTCGACTTGTCGCCGGGCGTGCTAATCGAAAATACTCTCACGCTAGGCCCAATCATAATTAATTAAGGGAGGAGTTTTCCGATCATTGCCGAAAATAATCGAGCGGAATTAATAAAACTAGAAAACAGCAGCGAAAAAGACAGTAGTGACCGAAACGAACAGACTGAACAGACGCTCCCAGGGACAGAGTCAGTAGGATCGGGCAAATCATCTAGACGCCCAAAGTTACAATCGGGAAGCACTGAGCCGAGAGGACCAAATAACCACGAGATAATACACGGACTAGGACAATTACAGGGACCAGGACAACTAATACTGGATAACTGACGGTGTAAGAATCAACGTAAATCGTAATAGGTATTTTATAGAATATTCCCAGAATATTTATTAATTAAATACGCAGTTATACGTCGTGTCCACGAAGTATTCTCGTGTCTATTTTCGTGTAATAGTCAATCGAAAACCGGTCTCAACATAATTAGCTTTGTTATTTCCAGGCAGGTTGTATGAAGCATCGCCGGAAAATTCTTCTGGAATTTTCCAGGCAGGTTGTGTAAGGCATTCGCCGGAAAAGCAATTGTAATCTAGTCAGAATTATCTAGTCATTAATAATAGGATAAATTAATTATAATTAAGTTAAATAAATTTAAATAAAAATCAATTAATAAAAATATAAACGTTGAATGTGTCGTGAAGTAAAACGTGTTCAAGTTTTGAGTATTGGATATAGAGTCAGTGAATAAAATGTTAAGCGATAAAATAAAATAAATCCTAAAACCAGCTTAACGAAATTGATAAAAGAAAGGTTAACGTTTATTAAGAAAATAGTTGTTAATTGATTAGTGATTTTAAAGTGTGATAATTAATTATATGGGAAATAATTTTAGTCAGAAAATAGGTAATGGAATTTTATATTGTAAAGTGTGTGAGCGTGGATAGTGTAATTATGAAAATTATGGATACGTAAATAAGGTTTTATCACATAGAGGGTCAAGGTGACCGCGTGAGTTTAGGTTTAGTTAAGTCGTGTATGTGTATTATAGTCCAGGGGACTTAGGTGAGTGTGTGTGTGTTATAGCCAAAGGTAGTTGGCTTTATTAATTATTGGTTAAGATTGTCGAAGGTACTTGACGTTAAGTTTATAAGGTTTAATAAGGTAATAAGGTTATAAGGTTTATAAAATAAAGGTTTAAATAAATATTGTCAAGGTTAAATAAATAAAGGTTAAAATTGTTAATTGTGAAATAAATTAATTAATTATAAATTATTCTTCCTCTTCCTTTTCTTACAAATCTATTTTACACCGACCCTGATGATCTAAGATCCGGCTCTGGGAGGCCGTTATTACTTCCAGTGGCACCCTTTGTAAGGACGACTAGAGTAGCAGCATAGCGCTGTTATACACTACAGTTAAACAGTGTGCGTGTGTGTGTGTGTGTGCGTGTTTGCACTCGCATGTGTGTGTGTGAAGATATTTTTTGCGTTTTCCCATACAGGAAGCCCCAGAGTTGAACGACGGGGCCATGTCTGGGACATTATTGGGAAGCCCATCTTGGCAAACCTATACTGTCCCATGCCCGGGCCATAACTGGGTAATTAGTCTTGGCCATTCCAATGATTACCCAGGCTTGGGCCAAGACTGAATAACCTAGCTTTGGCCAAGCCTAGAGTCACCCTAACTTGGGCCAAGTTTGCGTAACCTAACCTCGGCCGACCCAATGATAATCATTACCTGAGCTTAGGTCAAGACTAGGCTCCCCTGCCTTGATCATTCAATGGCAACCTACACTTGGGCCAGGACTGGGTAACCTAGCCTTGGCCGAACCAATGATTACCCGAATTTAAGCCAAGACTAGGTTCCCCTGCCTTGATCATTCAATGGCAAGCCAGATTTGGGCCAAGGTAGGATTATCCAAGTTCGGTTAAACCTATAGTTTCCCATCCTTGGGCCAGAATTAGTTAACCCACATTTTTTATTAATTATTCAATTAATTCATTATTATGGTTTTTTAAATTAATAATTATTTATTTTTGAATTAAAATAAGTTTTAATTAATAAATATTATAATATTATGATTAAAATTATTTACAACTAATAATTGAAATATTTTTTAGATCGTTGTTATTTGCAATCAACAACCATAATTTTATAATTTTAGTTATAAAAATTAATTTAAGTAAGAAATAACTCATGAATTTCTACAATAAATGTTATTTTTAATATTGGTGGTAGAGCAAGACAATTCAACTGGGTTCTTGATAAATAATCAATTAAATTTAATAAATTTTATTTTTAAAAATTATGTAATTATAATAAAAATAATACGAAATTATTATTTTTTTTCTTAATCGAAAATATTTATTTAATTGCTCTTTATATTTCATAAAACCAAGTGGTTGTAGTAAAATGAATAAGTACAACATATAAAAGTTTCGGTTCAACATTAGTAGGTTCAACATTACATCCAGTAGCTACCGTTCAAACCTAGCGATCAGAAGGACGGCAGTTCGCGCCCAGAGCCCAGCAGAATTTTCACCAAGTTTTTTCACGTCATTTACCTCACTTAAATAGTTTAAACGTTAATGATCACAAACTCTATTAGGATAATAATAATAAAATTTTTTTAAAATTAAATTTATTTGTTTTGTCGATGCATGGGCCAAGTCTGGCAAGCAAGCATGGGCCAGGTCTGGCAAACAAGCATGGCTCAGATCTGGCCACCACGCATGGGCCAGCCTTGGCAATGATGCCTGGGCCATTGGTAACAACCAAGCCTGGCACCCTGTTATAATCCCAGACTTTTGCCAAAGCTGGGCCAAAGCAGGCTTACAAGCATGGGCCAGAGATCGACAGCATTGCGCCAAGCGTGGTCCATATCTGGCCCCGTCGTATTTTCCTGTATGGGTTATCAGCTTTCCAAAGTGAATACTCTGAGCGGACGCAGTTTACCCCGCTTTTACACCGGTTTAACACCAACGAATTACGCCTCGTACACCGGTGTAATATCACTTTGACACCGGGCGGAGTTAAAATGAGTCCATTTTTAACACCGCTCTTGTTGCAGTGTACGTAAATGAAGTCACGGCTATATCACTAAAAACGTTATCAAAGTAATTATTGTAATTGATTGTTAGTCTTTCAGAACGTTGATAAAATTCTTTTGTCTATTATTTTATTATTTAATGCATTCTATAATTAAAGTCGACGTGGAAAAAGCTACAATTAATGTAAGTTCGTCTTTAAATTACCTATATAATTCTTCGATTGTCAGTAACTATAAAAACTGTAACTGCCTTGCATTATTAAATTTTAAAGAATGCGATGCAAATAATTTATTCAACTATTTTGAGTATTTTTAAAATTAAAACGGGTCTAATTTTATTGGAATTCTAATTCGCGCTTAGTTGAATTGTGTCACAGCATACTCAATTGGCTCACTCGTGGAATAGACCGTACCATAATCTGCCTTTCGGTTTCGTCATTAGAAAAGCTTATAATAATTTTTAATCTATTTTATTGTAGCACAATGGAAGTAAATATTTTAGCAACGTTTTTCATTGCTTCTGTGACGCTAAAATTAGGTCAGAGTCATATTTTATCTATCGCACATTATGATCTTGATGAAGCTGTCACTGAAAATCTACCTTGGACTGTGAT
This sequence comes from Microplitis mediator, assembly GCF_029852145.1. Classification (NCBI taxonomy): domain Eukaryota; kingdom Metazoa; phylum Arthropoda; class Insecta; order Hymenoptera; family Braconidae; genus Microplitis; species Microplitis mediator. Next base: position 16,336,038 of record NC_079978.1, on the reverse strand, counting down.
GATAGTAAGGAAATCAAAGTATTCTGCAATATTAACTCCGGAAAGTACGTAATTAATTATAGTTTCATTATATCAGTATCAAAATTTAAAGTTTCAGTGTTTACATAGCCAGTCAAAACAAGCTAGTTTCAACCCAATGCCTTCAGTCAGTGGTCAGAAACAAAATCGTTTCGTCCCTTGGAAAAAAACCGATGATGTTTCTGCCCGCTGAAAGCCAGTTCACTCTTAATTTCTGCTCTGATACTTGTCATTTGTTCATTAGTAATTTCCGATCACTAATTTTATTTAAGAATGTAATATATTTGACACACAATCTAAAATTTTATATCGACAATAAGCAAGTCGAAATAAGCTAATTCTGGACCAATGTGATTTAGCGGATTTAAAAATAATCGTTGGTTTTTTCTTATGGAAAGCAAATGTAGTTTTCACCCGTTTCTAGTTTATTATTCTTGGATCTGGATAACCTACGTTTCTCCGTAGGTGTCCATTTTGCCCCAGGTGTCATGCGTAGAGCTAAAATGCGCAAATATATCGGATTTATAGTAATTGGACAAAAATAGTATATTACTCTACAAGGGCAGAAAGTTGGAGATTCCTGCACTGCGCGTCATGATGCCCGAGGCGAAGCCGAGGTGATATCAACCTCACCAATGTCTGAAATTCTTTTGTTTCATTTTTTGTCAATCAAGATACTATTGTAATGAAAGCAAAATTTTCAAAAACGATTTATTGTTTCAGATTTTTATTACGGCTCTTTGATACATCCAAAAGCTGTTCTGTTCATATCGATCTTCCCAAAAAACAGCCAGTATGTTTCTAGAACTATTAAATTTAACTTTCTCTAACTTAATTTGTTTCCAGATATCGAGCTTACCATAAAACTTTCATCATAATTGGTGGTTGTCAAAATTTTGAAATAAAAGATAATAACGATACTCTAGCAAATAATTGTCAAACAAGGGAAGTAGCGGATACGCTAGAAGGAACATATCATGGTTACACCAATAATTCTACTCAACAACAATTCTTTTCTTTAATTATATTAAAAACACAATTTGAATTAAACGATAAAATTAACGTTATTGAGTTAGAAAGCTATAGTTCAAAAATCGAAAGTAATTGTTTTATACCGGTATTCAAAAATTTATACAGTCATGTCAACAACCGGACAGGTAAACAAAAAATGATTATATAACAAAAAAACTTGCAGATTTTTAACCTTGTGAATCATTTCCTAAATCATGTTTTAGTATCAACTATTAGTTCATATGATATCAAAATGATACACGATTCAGGATGGATATATTTAACAGAAAAAGGATACTTTGTGGATAGAAAGCAGAGAACTGAATCAGTCCTCCCACAAGGACACACATGGAGGTTTCAAGTAAAATAATTTAATTGTTAGAATAATAATTTTACGCTGAAAAAATTAACATTTGAGTTAAATAAACCGATTTATTTAGTATCAGTGTACACGAAGAGAAATTTAAAGCAACCAATCCAAAATTTCATGAGAGTACCCGATAAAAAATGTTTAGATCCAAGCATATATGATTGGATCCAAACAGTTAGATATGCTTGGACCCAAGTTTTGGCGCGATCCAAGCGGATCCAAACAGATCTGACAATATCCAAAGAGATCTCACTATATCTAAGTATATCCAAACAGATCTTAAAATATCAAAAGAGATCAAAACAGATCTCAAAATATCGAAAGAGATCCAAACAGATCTCACTATATTCACGAATATATAAGTGTATCCAAGCAGATCTGCGTAAATGTCGATCCTTAAAAAAATCTACATAGATTTAAGTACATATATCTAAAGAAGTTTCACTACATTCTAATGAATGCATGTATAAATGCTATCTATTAGACTGGGCAAAAAAAATTGACTATTTTTTTATTTCTTAGCTATATCGAGAATATTATTCAGAATGACAAAAAAAAAATTTTATGAAAGTTTGAGCTCTTAATATTAATTTTAAGAGGTCTATCATCACTATTTTTAATTTTAATTCATAATTTCATATTTTACGTCAGAACTGCTAAAACATTAGAGTAAAAAAAATTAATTCCTATTTATTTTTATGTAAAATTAATTTCCCTACAAAAAAGGTCTGATTGAAATTTTTTGTCAGACAAGTCGTTTCCGATTAATTAAGCTTAATAAATTGATATATTTTATCGATTTAATATTTTTACTTTTGAATTTTGTAACTGACGAATCAATAAATTCCTAAAAAAGACCATGACAGATTTTTGAAAGAAATTTAATACTTTACAAAAAAAGTCTCCTAACATTTTTTGCTAAATTCACTCCTTCGAAAGTTATTCAGGTTATTAAAATCACTTTGACTCAACTTCAACCTTGAATAACTTTCGAAGGAGTAAATTGAGCAAAAAATGTTAAGAGACCTTTTTTGTAGAGCATTAAATTTCTTTCAAAAATCTGTCATGGTCTTATTTAGATATATATTGATTCGTCAGTTACAAAATTCAAAAGTAAAAATATTAAATTGAAAAAATATATCAATTTATTAAGCTTAATTAATCGGAAACGACTTGTCTGACGAAAAATTTCAATCAGACCTTTTTTGTAGGAAAATTAATTTTACATAAAAATAAGTAGGAAAGAATTTTTTTTACTCCAATGTTTTAGCAGTTCTGACGTAAAATATGAAATTATGAATTAAAATTAAAAATAGCGATGATAGACCTCTTAAAATTAATATTAAGAGCTCAAACTTTCATAAAATTTTTTTTTTTGTCATTCTGAATAATATTCTCGATATAGCTAAGAAATAAAAAAATAGTCAATTTTTTTGGCCCAGTCTAATAAATATATTATACTTTAGACCATTCTAAAAATAATATCTACTCACATCTTGGATCTTATTGCTATTACCTCTTAATGCTTTTGATGAACCTATGTATAACATATATCAAAAGTCAATTGATATTTGAGTAAAAAAAAATAGATGAATACTTTAGAAACATTGATACTTTTATATTTAATTATTTACGTTTATATTTAATTACATGTAATCAAAAAAATTATGAATATTTTCGTAAACTTCTGTTACATGGGACTAAATATATTTTATTCACTTTAATCTATATAGTTAAATGTAAACAGATATAATACTACCAATGTGTAATAATTTATTTTCGGAAATATTGATATCTGCTTGGATAAAAATTTTTAATTTTCGTATATTACTCAGATAATCGTGTCTGATTAGACAAAAAAACTCTGTATTTAATGTCTTATTCGCAGTAGAACCCCGACAGTTCGACGATTCAGGAGCCTTACCTGTATTTAAATATTATTGGATCTGACCATATATGACCACATATAGACACACATTTTTGGATATATATATCTATGACTATAGTCATAAATTCTTGGATATACGTATATCTGCTTGGATATGAATTATTTTTGCATCTATATACCCACATACATACAGTTGGGTCTGAGCAGATATAACTATATATACTTGTATATGCTTGGATATAAGCATATCTGCATGGATATCAATTTTTATATATACTTATATATAATTAGATCTGAGCAGATATAATTATATATGCTCATATCTAGCAAGATCAAATATTTGGATGTATTTGGATATAAACAGATATAACGAGATCCAGACATATCTTTTTATTGGGTAGTTCCTTATCGTATGGGAAAAGGTCTATTTTTTCTATATCGTTTATGGAAATTAGACTCATACGAATTACGGTAATTATTTGGTAATTGGGCTATAATTGGGGCTTCATATGTTTATATCAAGCAAAAATCGAATAATATGCATACACTGTAAAAAATTTGGGGTGTGAAAATGGTCCTCGGGGACTTTACACGATTTCATCCGTGTGGATTGGCGGCGAGATTTATCAAGAGGTGTACTTTAAACATGGTATGAGTGTTATCTTTTACACTGTTCGGTGTTATTAGCTCAAAATTCATACGTTGTCTGATTATAAGATCTGTAGTTTAAAACAACCTATATAGCAACTGTTTTTATTATTAAAATGCCCGGTAAAAACGAATCATAAATGGTCATGTATGGCCATACATGGATCATATATTGTCACATACGGCTATATATAATTTCCAAATGATTTCACATATGGCTATGTAGGGTCATGTATATAACGATACACCCATATATAGTTATATATCAGAGTACACTATTTACTTTTTCTCGTCCCGGAAATTATATATAGCCATATATGACTTGAACAAAACATATATAGCCATATATGGGCATATGTAGTTTTCAAGTAATTCTATACATAGTCATATCTGACTATATATAACTGTATACGGTCGTACGAGCAAAAATATTTATTGAGTTATTCTATTTATAATTCTACGTAATAATTGTTTTAACGGTATTTGGATGATATTTCATAAGCTTACCAGGAATGGTTACTATAATTTTCTCTCCGTGTAAATTGTGTGATAAGGAATAAAACTAGATGATTCCAAACCCGAACGACATCGATTGTTCGAACTGAAAGTGAAGGCAGTCATTGCACGCAGTCTGGAATTATGATTTATTCTATGCCACACACTATTTTTTTTCATAATTATTTGCAAGTAAACGTAGAGTTTAAATATCTGGAGCTAACTAAAACGAAACAATTTAAAACTAATAGTATCTATACAAATTGAACTATGCAATTCGCTGGTTAAAATTTACTATAGCGGGCAGAAACTAGACGTTTTTTGCCCTAAAGAAAAAACTAGTGATCTTCGATCCACTCAATCGCATTCGTCTGAATTTGTTTTGTTTCAGTTTGCTGAACACGTATTAAACTCGTAATTTTAATACAGATAATATGAAGAAAAAAAAATTTGATCCGGGTACTTACTACAATGTTTGTTATTATTCATCGTAACTTAATTTTTATGTTGACAGCATCGAATAGAAAGTCCAGTAATATGTCAACGTATCTATAATCCCAATAAATATACACAAATTGGAGCTTTGAATGTTTTTATAAGTCCTCAAGAAGAAAAAAAAGCGCAAATCTATCAACAATCATATTTCGATGTTGCTCGAATATACGATGTAATTTATAGAAAGTTGAACGATTACTTTAAGCCAATTAGCGGCTCAGAAGAAGAAAAATTCACTAACGAAAAAAATAATTTTGGTGATACTGCATGTCCAATAAACTGTAAGCGTCATGATCCGAAAAAAGTTAACGCAAAAATAACAGTTAAAATTAATGGCAATGTAAAAAAATCTGAAAATATTGTTTTAGAACTATAAGCAATATATACTAAAGAATATTTGAATATTAGAGACCAAAATACCGTACGTGAGTAAGGGTAAACTTAAAATTATAGATTCATAGATATAAATGGGGTATTCCACGCCAAATCGACCACTTTTGACCCCGACCCCTTTCGATTTGGCTGAAAGTTTTTCATCGTTTTCTACCCTATGAAAAACGTTTCTCGTAATTTTTTCAAATTTTTTTACCCACCCAAAAAAAAGTTATTAATTTTTCAAAAAAACGGCCTTTTTATTTTCAAATAGTTATAACTTTTTCAAAATTTGACTTATCGGGACGTTTTTTTTTTCAAAAATTTTGCTATAAGATGTAGTTCTTGGAAAAAAATAGTAAAAAAAATTACTGATTCATCTTTAACGTTTATTTTTTAAATTTCGACAAAAAACGAAAATTTTGGGATGATTGTCATTTTTGATTTTTGATTTTTTTTTTTATAACAAACTTTAGCATTTTCTACGAATTCTCTGAAATTTTTAGAGTGGCGTTTTTTTTCTTTATATTTTTTTTTTTCGAATGAAAAAAAAATTTTTTTTAAACTATGGTTATTTTTCATAATACCACTTCAAAAATTTTTTACGGTATTTAGTGAACATCAGAATTTGAAAAAAAAAAGTGAAAACAAAAATTAAAAGTGACAATCATCAATAAAATTTGATTTTTTTTCAAAATTGTTAAATAAAAAATAGAAAGAAAACTTGGATAATTTTTTACTATTTTTTTTAGAAAAATACATACAAAAACGAAAAAATTAAAAAAAAAAATATGTCATTTCATCAATTTTCTACCAAACTATGAGCTTTTGAATATTTTAATACAATTAATTTAAAACGAAATTTTGTTATGTTTTTTTTTTTTCAATATTTTCGTTTTTGTATGTACTTTTCTAAAAAAAATAGTAAAAAATTATCCAAGTTTTCTTTCTATTTTTTATTTAACAATTTTGAAAAAAAATCAAATTTTATTGATGATTGTCACTTTCAATTTTTGTTTTCACTTTTTTTTTTCAAATTCTGATGTTCACTAAATACCGTAAAAAATTTTTGAAGTGGTATTATGAAAAATAACCGTAGTTTAAAAAAAATTTTTTTTTCATTCGAAAAAAAAAATATAAAGAAAAAAAACGCCACTCTAAAAATTTCAGAGAATTCGTAGAAAATGCTAAAGTTTGTTATAAAAAAAAAAAATCAAAAATCAAAAATGACAATCATCCCAAAATTTTCGTTTTTTGTCGAAATTTAAAAAATAAACGTTAAAGATGAATCAGTAATTTTTTTTACTATTTTTTTCCAAAAACTACATCTAATAACAAAATTTTTGAAAAAAATTTTAAAATACCCCAAATGTATTTTATCTTTAAATAAATGCTTGAAGGTCACGAATTTCACGATCCAAATTTAAATGATATTTCTATTTCAAATGAGATGATAAGGTGTCAAAAATTGTATTCGTTTAAATAAATGGAAAAAAGTATAGAAACACTGTTGTAATATAAAAAAATTCATTAATCAAAATAACCATCATCTTTTGGAATTATCAATATATAGTCTTCCCCGATCGAAAATCGATATCTGTTTCAAACCAAATACAAATTTTGTTTGTATTTCATTAGTATATGTAATTTCATTGAATTTCGCCCGTACTATTCCTTAATTGGACCATTTTCAGTCTAGTTTTGGTCGCCTATAGATCAAAAAAATCTTTTTTTCTCACAATATTTTGCTTTCTTTTGTTTTTATCCAGACCAGCGTGCTCGGAGTGAAGACGAAAAAGATCAAACTAAGATGACGAAAGCTCCAAAAGTTGGCATAAATTTAATTTCAGTCGAAAAAGTCGATATCTTTTCGGAAAATCGTCAGCAAATCAATGGCTTCAGAAGAAAATAAGTTGAAGCGAGCCTGAATAAAGTTTTATTTTTTACCCGGGAATTCACTTGGTACACAATCTACTTCTTTAACATTGAAATTGTATGCGCAGTTGTTAAAATAATATAACAGTCACCCCCCAAATATTTTATTTTTAAGATTTGGATAGTAGCGATCTAGATAAAAAAATCTACTATATATAAACATAATGATAAAGCTATTCAATAAGCACAAGCTTGACGTGAGAATCCACGGGTACGGCGTAGTGCAACAGATATTGGCAGCAGTGAGATGCAAAACAACAGAGGGCTCAGATAATCTCCCTCGAAGACTCCTTTTTTATACTGTACAACTTCGGTCACATGTTTGTCGTTGCCACATAAAATGGGGAACCATGGCCGTTGCATCGTAATGAATGCATCCCACCGTATCGCGATTGACTCCAAGGCATTTGAGCAAAAAGAGAGCAAGCTCATGAGGTGTTGAGTCAAATGCATTACGGTAGTCAATCCAGGCCATTGACAGGTTGCGCTGATAGATGATCGCGTCTTGAATAACACAACGATAAACTAACAGATTCTCTTTGCAACCTGGCAGGCCTCTTCTGTTGCCACGTTGTTCTTATATCTGTTGCCACGCAGGTTCTATCTTCTCTAAATTATTTAAGATTTTAGTAAAAATCTTATAAACCGCATTCAAACAGATGATAGGCCTGTAGTTCTTTGGGTCAGACAAGTCACCTTTCTTGGGAATAAGCACGGTTCGCCCTTCAACAATCTAGTACGAAATCGGTTCGTCGCCTCTGATAAAAGCTGTAAAAATCCGGGCCAGATGACTATGGGTAGAAGTTAGTTTCTTCCACCGAAATAAGTTAATGCCATCCGGACCCGGAGCAGCTCAGTTCCTACCATTATTCAGAGCTGAACGAACTACGTCCCCGCTGATTTCAGGGTTCTTTTCATCAGCATTATCGTTGCGGTCTTGTCAACAAAATGCTTCGAAGTCTTTAAGAGCTGGAGTTTCACGATTAACGTTCGGTTGATCACCATACAACTCGGACCAGAAAGCTTTTACTCGCTCGATGAATGGGAGATCGCCAGAAACAGACGTCAGGTGTCAGAAAGCGTTGATAATTCCGTTTGATTAGTTGAAGAATCATGTATATCGATTAATTGATCTAGAAATCATCACAAAAATAGCCAGAGTTGATTCTCGACAACTCAATATGTCAACATTCATTATGATGAAATGCTAAAAATTTGGTTCAAATTATTAATTATTATTATTATTATTATTATGTTTTTTATTTTCAATTTTCATAGTAAGGAAACCTATTTTTTTTGTCCGAAAAATTAACTAATAAAAAATGGTTCAACTCTTTTTTAACTTCCCGCTAAGAAAATCGACGATTTTCGAAAAATTGGGAAGTTATTGTTTTCACTCCGATTTGCGAAAATCGAAATTTCATCAGATGTCGACGTTTTGAGGTCCTAGGAAGCTATTCTGACTATTTTCAGAATGATGTCCGAGTGTCTGTATGTATTTGTGTGTTTGTGACCGGTCTATAACTTTTTAACTAATGAATCGATTTGATCGATTTGATCGATCAACTTAAAAATCTAATCAACTCTAGAACTTAATAAAACGCGTCGATTGCCGCCTTAGCCATCTCAATCGGAGTATTTGTTCGAGAGTTATCGCGGGAGAAAGAAATGGTAAAAAACGGTTTTTTGCGAATATCTTCGAAACAACTGAACTAAACAATTTCAAAATTTTATCAGCTCTAGATCTCAATAAAATACGCCGATTGCCGCCTCAACCATCGAAATCGGTTAATTCGTTCGCGAGATATCGTGGGAGAAAGAAATGTTAAAATCGGTTTTTTTCGAAAACAATGGCACAAAAAAGCATTTTCGAGCTCGAAAATGTATCCTCAACACTTTTTTCGAGCTCAAGGAGCTCGAAAACAGTGGGACGTTTTTGGGGCTGACCCGCAGGATTAACCGATAGACTGATTTTTTTTACACAGTTTATTGCAGTATGAAATAATATTTTAGCTGATAGTCTAAGTATTTAATTATTTATATGACTTCCTCTTTGCTAGTCTCAATAAACAATGGATCTATTTATTTTTATTATTATTATTATTATTATTATTATTATTATTATTATTATTATTATTATTATTATCATTATTATTGATAAAATTTCAATCCAGTTACTATTGTACATCGTCATTCCCATAAGTTATATATATGCATGCATTCAAATTTTACAGAGCGTTCAAGCATAGAATATTTACCTTCTCTTTCAACTGCTACTTGTAGAATTACGAATATCAACTCTATACAGCCAACAATGTTTCAAAACATTATAATTACTAATCGATATATAATTATATTTATAATTAATAATTGTAAAAAAATCGAATCAAAATTAAAAAATTTTAAATGTTATATATTTTAAAAATTTTATTCAACAAATATTTATCATGTACACATAGAAAAATGAGACTCAAAAATACGTGAAATAATGATAGAAATACATCAAATTTTATTATGCTAGTCTACCAAACTTGAAACAGGTCACTTTTTTTTAAATTATTTTAATCTTTACTTACGATATTCATTCTAGTATAATCAAAATTAAGATCACATTTTAATATTTTCTGTAAAATCATTATAAAAGTTATAAAAATTTACATTAAAAATTGAAGACTTAAAGAGTTGCGATGCTAGCATTATATTTTTTATATTCATTTATTACTATCTGATATGCTCTTATAAAAATTTGTTCAAGTATTTTACTTTTTGTAATATTTTTCGGCCCGTTTTTCTGCGTGTATGCCTATATAATACAGCCTGTGTCTCAATTTCTGGCACCGGAAAGCAGTGAAATCATTAAAGAGTTTGAGTAAATAGTTTCTTGACAGTTATGAACTGAAGTGGTAATTTAATATTTAAACTAAAATGAAAATTAGTATTGCAGCACCACAAGATCCATACTTACGAATATAACTATAGATATGAAACTTAAACTTATTTATAATGTATAATTAAGATTCAACAAATGATTATTTTTTTTAAGAAAACTAATAATAAGAATTCAATTATCATAATTCTATAGCATATACTATGAAGCAATACTTTTTCATATAATATTGACGATAGATATTACATTTCAATAATTATATATTGAATAAAAAAATATTATTTTAATGTATATAAATATATCGAAAAAAAAAAAAATTATTAAATTTTATAAAATACGTAGTATTCTTTTTATAGATGCGATATAGGTAGTTTAAAAATATTTAATATACAAAATAAAAACAAAAATTTTATTTCGAAGGATGTATAACAAAAAAAAGTTATTATTAATATTTTTATTCATAAGGAATTTCATTTGTTGTTTTGAGCCTTTATGACGAAAACGTTATTTTAGTTAAATGTTGCCTAGCCAATTCTGTTATATTATTCTTAGTTTTTTTTTTAATTTTTAGTTATCTATAGTGGAAAATTTATAAGACTGGTCAGATGTCAGTCTTTTATTTTTAATAAAATTTGATATCCTTCAAGTTTTAAAGAAATCAATAATAATTTACTGGGATTTATTTCAGTAAAAAAAAAAAATTTCCATTAATATTGATGTCGAGCATTAAGTGAAAGTCAATAAGTAAAAGATTCTTTTAAAATTTTATCAAATAATTTATTAATTATTGTAACTCATATAAAGAATGTATCCCTAATTTTTGAATACAGGATAAAAAAGTATGAAACACGTCATGACAACAAGTCATTTACATGGATAACAAGATAAAATTATTTAGTCTTATAAACATTACAGTTTTGGTTAAGCAAAACTGTTTACAAAATGATGAATCACACAGGCAAATTTCACCATTTAAGAAAAAAACAAATAAAAAAATGAAAAAAAAAATTTAAGGACACAACTTGTTTGCTATTTAGAGATGAACAAAACATTGTTAGTGTTCGACGAAAAGAAAAAAATGCATTTGAAGATATTTTATATGATAAATAGCATAGTTATAATTCTTATTGAAATGTTTTATCAAATTAGCTTATTTACAGCTTAAAAATATATAAAGTTTTTAAATTATTATATGCAGAAAACTTCAATTGCGAGTACTAATTTTTATTAGACAATTTTTAACTTCCCGCTAAGAAAATTGAAAATTTTCAAAAATTCGGGAAGTGATTGGTTTCGATCCGATTTTTGAAAACCGAGTTTTCATCAGATGTCGACGTTTTGAGGTCCTAGGAAGCTATAGTCTGACCATTTTCAGGATGATGTCTGAGTGTCTGTATGTATGTGCTCTCTAAACATGAATTAGTGAATATTCACTTATTTTCACTAATTCATGTTTAGAGAATGTGTGTGTGTGTGTAAACTTGCTATAACTTTTTAAATAATTAACTGATCAGAACGGTTATTGTGGCAATCGAAAAAGCTTGTTGGCCGTCAATTTTTCTGAAAATTTCAAATCGATCAATCAAATGGACTTTAAGATATAGAAGAAATACAAAAAAAAATTTTTTTTTCAGTTTTTTTCAAATTTTTCAGAAATGGCTCAATCGATCAATTCCAAAATCTAATCAGCACTAGAATTCACTAAAACACGTCGATTGCTGCCTCGACCATCGACTTTCTTAAATTTAAAACAGTGAAAATAGTGACTATTCACTGTTTACTAGTGAAAAGTATGTCACTAATTCAAACAGTGGTATACTTTTCACTAGCAATAAGTGACTATTCACTGCCAAATAGTGATTGTCACGTGATTTTCACTAATTCGTTTTTAGAGAGGAAATCGGTTAATTCGTTCGCGAGATATCGTGGGTGAAAGAAATGCTAAAAAACGGTTTTTTTCGAAAGCAATGGCACACAAACGTATTTTCGAGCTCGAAGAGCTCGAAAATGTATCCACGACAAAGTGGAACATATTACTGATTCGTATGGAAAAAAATCTGTCTATCGGTTGACCCGTGGATCAGCCCCAAAACTTCCCGCTGTTTTCGAGCTCCTTGAAACATTGTTGTGGATACATTTTCTAGCTTCTCGAGCTCGAAAATACTTTTGTGTGCCATTGTTTTCGAAAAAAACCGTTTTTTGGCATTTCTTTCTCCCACGATATCTCGCGAACGAATTAACCGATTTCGATGGTTGAGGCAGCAATCGACGTATTTTATTGAGTTCTAGAGCTGATAAAATTTTGAAATTGTTTGGTTCAGTTGTTTCGAAGATATTCGCAAAAAACCGTTTTTTACCATTTCTTTCTCCCGCGATAACTCTCGAACGAATACTCCGATTGAGATGGCTAAGGCGGCAATCGACGCGTTTTATCAAGTCAGAATAGCTTCCTAGGACCTCAGAACGTCGACATCTGATGAAATTTCGATTTTCGCGAATCAGGGTGAAAACCATAACTTCCCAATTTTTCGAAAATCGTTGATTTTCTTAGCGGAAGTTAAAAATGGAAACTCTTATTTAGAATCTCATGCAAATCCATACAGGCTTTTCCTTTACGAATCAGTTTGAGAATTCATTTAGACAACAAAAAGGAGGCTTATAGTTTCGAAGTCGAATACCTAGATGTGCAGTTGACTGATACGAAAAATCTTATCTCAGGTAACCTATTTTACCGGCAACTGAGCCCATGACTATCTGCCTGATTTTACAGGTAAGAGAGCTAAATTGAATCACTACTATCGTTATTAAACCACTCATAGGTTGGATCAGATGTTGTTATTAGATATAACATCTGTATAAACTTATGTTTACTACCCTGTGGAAAAGCTCTCATAAATTCTGATAAGATATTGAATATTTTTTATGAGAATCTATGAGCTTCGAAAATATCTATGAGATTTAAAAAAATTCTCATATGAATTTTTATGAGAATCTATGAGTCAAAGCATTTGATGTTTTCCTATCATGATTTCCGTACTAGATTTTTAAAAAAATAAGTAAGTTTTTTTAATTTATGAGATTTTGTGACTCGAATTCCGCCAACGATTATGAGATTGAATAAGTACTTTCACTTCTATAAGATTGTTACCGTTTATTCTAATGTATTTTCAATAAGAATTGATCAGGCGAATTCCGATGTTATAATACTTACAAAATCTCAATAAGATTATTTTTTTATACGAAATTTTCAGAATTTATAAGTTTTAGTAAGAGTTATCCTAGGAGATAATATCTTATTGAATATCATAAAATATTTGTCATATTTTATGAGAAAATATTTAACATGTATTTCTTCGAAATTTTATGAGACTGAATCAGGAATCACATGGACAAATGCAGACCTTTTTCTCATAAAAATTTTATGAGAATTAGTAAGAAAATCTATAATCGAATTAACTTGTAAAAACTTAAAAGATTTAATTTTAATTCAAAAACTATGTGATTTATGAGTTTTTGTAAGTTTTAATTAGAAGGCTATTACTTATAAAATATTATGGAGTACTTATGAGATTTTATAAATAATTTCCATTCACATAAAATCTTAATTTTATCAGATTCATTCAAAAATAATTGCTTAACTTCATTTTTTTTTTTATAAGAATTTAAACGAAAAATACTAATATTATCACTTTTTCTTGTACTTTGAATATTTTAACTGTTCGGAGGTGAGTGAAAATATAAGTTTTTATGTGATTTTTTACAAACCCAGTAATGTATCTTGCCCCATTTTTTTTTGGTGCAAGATACATTATTTTTTTGTAGCAATATTGCATTTTTTTGGTTTAACAGAATAAAATTTCTCGGAACAATTACTATTCTTTTCACGCAAGTATTTTTGTATTCTCCGACCAAAATAACAAAAGTTGCTTAAGCCAAGAGAAAAAATTTCTTGGGAGAAAAGATCGATATGGAGGAGGGGAAAGTCACCGGTGCTAGGCAGCAGCAGCGGGAGTAGTTCAGTGCTCGCCACGAGATCGCGCCTACGATTTGTAGTGTCCCTGGTAAGACATTTATTTCAGAAGTGTTATATTCCGAATTTCAATACCATTTACCCAGGTAGAAAATTGTCTTAGTCGGACAAGTTTGAAACTTAAAAATAGCTTTATTTTAGCTTAACATCTAAGTCTTGTTTTGTAAGCTTTATTCTAGGTTGTTATTAGGATGAATTCTATGACAAGTCTTTAGAGTGTAACTAACCTTCAAATATGCCTTGCTGTTAGCTCTTTTTCCACGCGTATGATAAGATTTGTTATAAGCTTGGATTCTAAACTTAAAACTACCTTATCTGCTAACATTACTCCAAGCGTACATTGAAAACTGAAGTTTGAGGTTAATTAGGATTTTGTGTTATTGATTATAAGTAATGAATAAGTTCAATTTTATTTGCAACATATAGAAAGAAAAATATATACTAAGCAAGTAAGTTTTGATTTTTTTTAATTTATTGAATCACAAGTTTTTAATGCTCATAATAAAAAAATTTGAATTTTTTAGAACGTCCTTACTCTCTTAAGTTAAATCAGTAAAAATGTTACTGATTTTTTCAGTGGTTATAAAATTTACTGAAAGATCAGTAGCTTTGAATAAATTTACTGACTAATAATGAATTTAGCTTCACGGCAGTAAAGAGTGCCATCTACTTGGAAGCTTGTTTGTTAGACAGAGGTTGATTGCAAGTTATAATCAAAGTTTATTATTTATATTGCACTATTATTAGGGTAAGTTTAAAATATTTCAACAAACAAAAGTTAATTTATCATTTATATACTAATAAAACTTATATATTTTTCTCTATTGAATGTGACTAGAATAATTCTGAAATGTATTTGTAGTTGATTTACATCTAAGGTAATGCATAACCTCAAATCGTCTTATTAATTATTTTATGTTTTTAAATAAATATTATTATTATTTTCAGATAAATGTTTATACGGTGACGTCAAAACCGTTAGGGAAAATATATATAACACTACACATTTAATGCCCAATATCTGATGTTTGTGTACAAAAAAAAAAAATAATAAAAAATTTTTCTCTGTAAACATGTTTTCAAACTTAAATTACCGAATCTATTCTAGCTAAGAATAAGATATACTTTTAACCTTATAGTAAGCTAAATTGTCACTGTTTATGCAAGCTAAAACTGCAAGCTTTATGTTAGCGATACAAAGCGTTACCAACTAACCTTGTGTTAACCATAGTTTGTTGGCTAATTTTAGGCTAAAGCTGATAAAATTAGCTTAATACAAGCTAATTCCATTGATGACTTTCTACCTGGGTTCATTCGAGTATTCCTCTGTCATTTGACAGACCATCCAGTACCTGTTTGGGTTGTGCTATAGTATATCAGTATCAAATCTTGTATGATTACTTCAGAAATCGTCTCATACAATCTTATTCATTTCCAAAATCTACTCAACTGTAAACTTTATAGTTTTCGAAAACTTATAAATACTTATAATCACAATATTACAGCTTCTGTTTCTTATAGATTCTGATAATTTATATGAGAATTTTAAGAAAAAATTTTTTTTGATGCACCATCTATGAGAAAATAATTGTATAAGAATTTTTGAGATTTTTCGCGGACAAATACTGATCGTTTTCTCATAGCCAATTTTTTTGTTATGAGATTTAATAAGACCTTTTCCACAGGGTACTTACTAGTGCGTAATCAATTATAGAAACTTTTAAAAGATACAGAAATTTTATGATATTCTCGTTACTTAAGTTCATTCCCAAAGTTGAAATTAATACAAGTAAAATCCTTCGGATGATATTCATTTTTTCTGTGAATTTAGTTCAAATATATTCCATTCAATAGATGAAAATCGACGAATTCTCCCAGCAAACGGGATCGCATTAAATCGCATTCAGTTTTCTATCCGATTCAATTCTGTTTTAGGAATGGCCGTCTTGTCAATCCGAATCAATGTGATTCAATGCGACACGTTGATATAGGCTAAGTAGAAAATTTTTTTTACTGATTAACCTAAAATTCTAGATTACCGATATCCGAAATTTAAAAATTTCAATACGATTATCATATGACTCAAAAATAATGAGAGAAAAAAAATTATTTTAATACAGAGTGTAAATAGAAAACATCTAGTAAAATTATAGCTTTTGCAATCATTTTAATGACATCAAATTTTTTTAGTAAAATAATTCACTAAGCACGAAAAATTGAATGACTGTGAAAGTAATTAATTTTAAAGGCATGCATTTATTTATTTAAAAAATACAAACTATTGAACTTTGTTAAAATATAAATATTAAAAATTTCAGATAGACAAATAGTCTAGTCGAGAAGTGAGTTTTCTGCAAAAAATAGTTAAGACACTCTTAAAAATATGGCGATTGGTGCAGTGGATTCAGAATTTCATTCTAGGAAATGGGTATTTTTTAATTTATCCGCCATTAAAAATTTCATTTGTTACAAACAATAAACGAAGAGACAAAAAGGGAGTCTCCGTTTCGTAGCTATAACTTCAAAAATATTAAAGATATCTAAAATTTTAGAAAAGATTCTAAAAGAGGAGAAAATCTCAGTTAAATAAGTCCTGACTCCCCGAGTTGTAGCTTCATTATTTATAATTTTAATTTAACGTTGAAAGTTGGGCTCCGCGCGGCCATTTCGGTGCCTAGGCGTCGCCGCAAAGCAAAGTATGCAACACAAAATAATATTTTTATAACATTCAATATTAATTTAAAAATCTGGATAAATTATAGTGTCATCCAGACACATGAAGGAATATAGCCCCGCAAAAAAAAATTTTTTAGCTAGACTTTTGTTTAAGTTATTTAATTGTTAATTGACAAATTTTTCGGAGACTTGAGTTTTGTGTTGCATACTTTGCTTGGCGGCGACGCCTAGGCACCGAAACGGCCGCGCGGAGCCCAACTTTCAACGTTAAATTAAAATTGTAAATAATGAAGCTACAACTCGGGGAGTCGAGACTTATTTAACTGAAATTTTCTCCTCTTTTAGAATCTTTTTGCACACCTCAAGCGCGAAAGCGCTTGGGGTGCTTTACTGACGGTTCTTCCACGTTGACAATTTTAAATTTCAGATATCTTTGATATTTTTGAAGTTATAGCTACAAAACGGAGACTCCCTTTTTGTCTGTTCGTTTTTTGTTTATAACAAATGAAATTTTTAATGGTGGATAAATTAAAAAATATCCATTTCTCAGAATGAAATTCTGAATCCACCGCACCAATCGCCATATTTTTAAGAGTGTCTTAACTATTTTTCGCAAAAATTTACAATTTTTCGCAGAAAACTCATTTCTCGACTACACTAGATGACAGGTCCAGAAAAATTGTCAAAGTCTTACTTTGACGTTCGACTGTCAACAAATTTTAACATTTTTAAAATTGTCTTCTTTAAAATTTACGCGGTTAAGTTTAATTAAAAAATTACTATGCGATAAATGAATATTTATTTTAAATAAAATTATTGTAAAAAATTTATTTTATACTTGTAATTTAATATTTTTTTTTTTAAATTGACCGCAAAATAACCTCTTTGGATTGACGATATAATTTTATTTTATTATAAAATATAAATGATAACAGTTATTATTGTTCATTTTAAGAGAATATTTTCCTTTGAATAAATGACCGCGATAATTAAATAATAATTCGATATTTTATTTCAATTATTACTACTTTAACGGCTTATGGTACACAGAAATCTTCGTTGGTTATTCAGTTTAACCTCTAAACTGCATGATCTACGGGGTCTTGAAAATTCTATACGATTCAATACTTTCCAACGCCATACAATGGGTTTCAAAAATAGTATTGAATCGCGTTGAATCACATTGAATCGCATTGGCAGCCGATTGCTGGAAGCTTGACCGATTACTTTTTCAGTTCGACAATCACTAAAAAAAGATTCACGTGAATATATGCCACTTAATAAATTATAACAGGGATACTGCTACCTTGGTCGTCCTTTGTAGGGACGCCACTGGAAGTATTAACGGTCTTCCAAAACCGGATTTTAATGTTTAGGGTCGTTATAAATTTGATTTGTGTAAGAATGAGGAAAGATAATTCATAATTTATTAATTTTACTCCACAATCAACAATTTTAACCTTGTATTTATTTAACCTTGACAATATTTAATTAAACCTTATAACCTTATGAACCTTATTACCTATTAACTTTATTACCTAATGTCAACTACCTATGACGATTTAACAATAATTATTTAACTCTTAATTAAGCCACTACCTTTGGCTATATCACACACACACACACACACACACACACACACACACACACACACACACACACACACACACACACACACACACACACACACACACACACACACACACACACACACACACACACACACACACACACACACTCACACTGAGTCCCCTGGACTATTATACACACACGCAACTTTTCTTAAACTATTTTTCCACGCGGTCAACGAGACCCCCTACGTGGCTAGAACCTTATTTTATTCCCACGTGGTCCCCTGGACCCTCTACGCGACTTTCACACAATTTCACGCGGTCACCTTGACCCTCTACGTGATAAACCCTTATTTATTTATTAACGAATTCCGTATTTACACTGTCCACACTCACACGAGCTCGAAAACAGCGGGAAGTTTTGGGGCTGGCCCGCAGGGTCAACTTATAGACCGATTTTTTTTAATAGGGATCGCACGTTTGGGATTACGCAGGTCTTACCCAATTGGAAACCTATAGGGATTGCCCGATCGGGGCCCAAGTACGTTTCTGCGTTACATCCCAATGTAGGGTCCCCATTGGGCAACCCAATTGGTTCCCAAGTGGGTGCACCAAAAAATTTCTAGTCGGGATATTTGTATTATTTCTTGCATCGTAAGTAATGAATAAATTTTCTCCATAATACTTTACTTTTAAATTTAAGCAAAGCTGTGGATATCCAACGTTTGATGTGCATTTCTTTGAGCTTTTTATGTATCCTGAAAATGATTTTTCTCTTGATCAATATTTCGATAATGAAACAGATAATTGATGATTTCAATCCAATACCCAATAGAATGAAAGAAAACATCAGGTCATCAAATACGACCGGACGATATGGACCGAATGATCGTGCTTTTAAACTTTCTATCCTACGAACATCTTGAGCAGTTCTGTCTCTCATCATTTTATACGACAATCCCGAATGTAAGCCCCATATCGCGACATCATTCACACGTGATGCTAAAGGCCAGTTGTTGCGCATCGCATACGCTTCATACCCTGATAATAATGACATCTTCGCTAAGTATAACTTCTCACTGTCTACAATCGGCAATATTTTATAATGCAAGTCAATACAAGCTACCGATGAATTGTTTTTTATACGGTTTTTGCAGTCAGTTAGATGTTCATTTATTTTTTTCTCTTGTATCGAGCTATTTTTTAAATACCTTGCAATAAATTGATTAACCCAGATTATCTGAATACGGGGATTCCTGAGGTCTTCGAGAGTCTCAACATTTTTTCGATACTCAGCTTTAGTTAAAAATCCGGCAAGTCGTCCGCTAAATGTTCCGTGGATTATTAAAAAATACAAAAAAATCATTGAAAAAAATATCCGACTCTTTGCGGTGTCAATTCGCGTTTTCACGCCAGTATTTATCAAAAGCCGAAGGATTTCAAATACTGCGAATGATAAGTCATGCTCAGATAAATAGACGACGATGAATGTTATGCCGAGAATTATAACTGTTGAGATGACTGTTAAGTAACCGTAGTAGTTGTAGATTTTTTCCAATGGGGTCAGTAAACCACTATTGTAGGTTAATATTTTAAAGGAATAGTAATTGAGTGGCTGGGAAAATGTACCAAATCTGAATTTAAGTAATGTTCCCACGCCACTGCGCGCTAAAATATAATCATATCTTCTGTAAATATCAGGTGAGGTATTTTTTTTCTTTCGCTCCTGCGTTTCTTCTACGATGCTTACATTTATTGCTTTCTCGATCATTTTGTCGATATTTGGAGAGCTTAATGAAAATTTGCTTTTTCCTCCAAGTACTTGAAAACCATCTAAATGTTTAGTTCGATCGAATTTAAATCCCTGACAGATATTACCTGAAATAAACGCATGCGATAATGTAAGGTAGTCATCTAAATTTAACTTAAGATATTAAATAAATACCTTTTTGATACGGCCGATAGTGAATTGTCCAACGGTCATCTAACTTTTGCTTCGAATAATTAGATTGTAGTTTAACTTTTTTCCACATAAATGTCGTGCGATCCGTGAAGGGATTGAATGTATAAATTTTCAAATCTGTTTTCGAATCTAAACATAGCGCGTACACGATAAGAAAATTGCAATCCCATAACTTTGAAAAATTATCGACAAATGATTCGTTAACTTCCTCTTTTTTACATGTCATCAATACCATGATTTGATTAGTTGGTGTTTTTAAATTGTTACAATTTGATAATGTTGAATTAAAATTTTCTAATTGATGATCGTTTATTATCATCAAATCAATTTTTTTATGATAGTAATATATTTCCTCAATTAATGATAATGTCTCGAGTTGTACAGTTGCAAATTTATTCAAATTTTTTATTGTTTCAATCGTTGAGACATTATGGTGACCACAAAACAATATATTTTGCACTTCAGGGAAACAATTTTCAATTATATTGAGCTTCAAACAAAAAATCATGAATTAATCATAACATTATTATGACATTTAATATGAAAATTAATAGTACATACCTAGGCCAGTAAAATAATAAAAGTTTCAGATCACATATGATTGTTGGCCGAGGTGAAGCCAAGGCTAACAAACATGTGGTCTGAGGCTTTTTTTTTTACTGGCCAAGGTGCGTATACTATTTTTTTCTGCTCGACGGAGCTGAAAAGTTGCAACTTCGTTTAGGGCAGCGGCCCGAAAGTTGCCACTTTCCGGCCGGAGGACAGAAAAAATATATAGTAATCATAACTAATATCATGGAGCAAGCACACATCCACACAGTGAGGTAATAAAAATAAAGGTGGCGCTGTTGTTTTCATTTGTCAGTTATTTAACTTCACATTGGAGTATAGAGTACAAATTATGTGATAATATTTACTCCAGAAATAGTCATGCCAACTAATTCTTATAACATTGTATTGTTAAAGAAACCACAGGATGAGTTACTATACTGCATTGAGTTGTAACTGAGTCTACAAGCTTTGACCCGAGTCGAATAGTCAATATAACTACTACAGTAAAGATCATGAATCTGATACATTGTCATTTTTGCCACCCCATTTGTCGATTTGATGACGACAAAGTGGAGTTCAATTGTTACTAGGATTGTATGGTAAATTTAATGCCAGAGCTTTTCTTAATGTGTATGGGCTATTATAGAAAAATAATCGAAAGCACTATGGGAATCGATCTAAGAATTTGTCTAGAATTCAATGGGAACTATGATTTTCAAGTGTAATTTATAGGTGTGCAGCTGAATGATCTTAAACATCTTATTCCGGACAACTGAACCAACGACAATCTAATCAATTAGTAATGTAAGAAGGCTAAATTACATTACTGATTTGGTTATTAGACTACCTATTGGTTGGATAAGATCTCGTTGGGATCGGGTGTTGATGATAAGTAGCTTGGGATCGGTGGAACCGAATTTTTGCATACATTTTTTAGACAGTACATCTTTATAAACTTATATTTATTACTCACCATTGCGTCATCAATTATAGAAACTTCCGAAGTGTTCGGAAGTTTTATCATATTCCCGTTGCTTGAATTTAATCCAAATGTTGAAATTATTACAAATAAAATCCTTCGAATTATATTCATTTTCCTTATAGATTCAGATCGAATAGATTTCATTTAACTGATGAAACTGACAATTTATATATCCAGTTTAAATATAACTAATAAAAAATTCACATAAATATGTGGTACCCAAAAAATACTTCTAGAACAGAAGCCGATGGTAAAGCGACAACAATTATAATGCCTGATTTTAGTTTTTGACTGCTACTGGTCTTTTGTTCAAAAGTTTCTTTATTACTGAATCGAGGGGACAATTCTCCCTAATTTCAACCACAAGTATAATTAAATATGCTTACACATTATTTACGTTATGACAAGCACCTTAATTAGAACAATCAATACGTAGCGAGTGTAAACAAAAGAATTCTATAATCATTTATTATATCCGCGTTCTCGAAGCCACACAAAAAAGTCCAATCTTACCCTTTTCCAGCATATATCGCGTGCCAAAAAGTAAAAGGGCGCATTGCTACAGGTCAGTAGGGAATTATGCTGAAAAGGCGCATAAAAAAATTTTTTTTTGCCATTAGCTTTGAAATTTTTCGAAACGCAAAGATCTGCAAAAAGGTCATAGAAATGTCACGGCATCTTATGTAAATGTGATGTCAATCTGACGTTCTACATGACTTTAATATGATGTAAAAAACTTGTGACATCATATTGATGTAAGCATGACTCTTGTATGACGTCACAGTTATGACTTATGTATTATGTACACTTGACATAAAATCTACATCACATCGTTACATAGTAAGAAAGTCATTATCGTATATCATAATGACGTAATTTTAAAATCATACATTTATGTCAGTAGCAGAGTCACGGTTATACGTAAGATGGAGGTCACTCTTAAATCATATTTTTACATCAGTGACTAGTCAGTATTTTACGAAATGCTGATGTAATTTCCGAGTCATAGTTTTTCATCATCTATTTATTGAAATAAAACAATCATAGAATGAATTTTCAAAAATGTGTAAATGTGTAAAAATAACAACTAAACGTCGAACATTTTTGGGGCCAAAATAATCGATAAAGTCGATAATAGATTATTTAGACGTTTTAGATTAAAACATTAGCGTGAGCATAAAAAAATTAATTTTATTTTTTTAAATGATATACGAAAAATATTATTTAGGATGACAAAGAAAATCTAACGACAGTTTGAACTCTTTTGATATTAAGATTATAAAGTTTAGTATCGCAATTTTTCATTCGATTTTGTGGCATTATTCAATGTTTCGCAAAATTTTATATAAGATTTTTTAAATTTCACATCACAACAAAAACTTAAAAAATTTGAAGAAACTTAATAAAATTTTATATAATTATCATCGAGGCCGACAAACATTGTTTTTGTAAAATTTCATATAAGTTCATGGAGATTTTTAAATTTTGTAAAAATCCATCACGAAAACTTATAAACTCTGTCTTTTCCGGCATTTCACTCTAAATACATCAATTTAGCACAAGACTTGAACTCTCGTGATGTGGACCAGTGCGCAACGTTCAGGACTACCAGCCAAGAGAAGCCGTGTTCGAACCCAGCAGATGTCCAGGATTTTTTCATCATTTAATGTTATCAAATCTTATTTCTGAATTCGTAATGCGTTCGCGCGGTAATAATCAAATCGAAAATTCGGTATTTCCTTTTTTTTTTTTTTTCCAAAATAATTTTTGCGGATTGATAATTTTGACATCACCCATATGTCGTATTGACGTCATAGAATTTCACACAAACCTCACATTTACGTCATGTATACGTCATTAGTTTTACATCATAATCTTACGTAAAAAAGTGCGAAATAATGACTCAAACCTGACTCATTTATGACTTATATCTTACGTAAATAATGACATAGCGTAACGTCACTCTGACGTCAAATTTACGTCAATGTGTTTGCTGGGGAGTTATACGTCAAATTCGATTCGACGATAAGATTAACCCCAATGATCTTATAACGCGTGGATCTTCATTTAAGAATTTATCTCGAAATCAATGAGAATTCATATGATTTTTAAGTTGAATTATTAGGTGTGCGGCTGACTGATCCCAGATATCTTATCTCGGGCAACAGATCTCACCGACAACTGATTCTACGACAGTCTAATCGATTCTAAAGGTGAGACGGTTGAATTGAATGTTTACTATCGTTATTATTCCATCTGTTGGTTGGATCAGATCTCGTTGGGATCAGTTTTCGAGCATAAGTAGTTCCGGATCAGTTCACAAGGAGCTAAATTTTTACATTTATTTTTTGGATAGTATGTCTTCATAAACTTTTATTTATTGCTTACCATAGCGTCAACAATTATAGAAACATCCAAAGGATTCGGAAATTTTATGATACTCCCGTTACTTGAATTGATTCCAAATGTTGAAAGTATTACAAGTCAAATCCTTCGAATTATGTTCATTTTCCTTATAGATTTTGATCGGATGAAATCCATTCTACTGATGAAAACCGACAAATTCTTGACAACTAATATATCCAGTTTGAATATAACCAATAAAAAAGTCACACAAGTAAATGCCGTAATGACTGCCTGTATTTTTTGACTGCCTTAGGTCTTTTACTCTATAATTCTCTTGTCATTGAATCGAAGGGATGATTCTCCCCAATTTCAACCACAAGTGTGATTAAATATGCTTACACTTTATTTACATGATTACAAGCACCTTAATTAGAACAATCAGTACCAATCGTATGTAACCAAAAGTACCCTACAATTATTTATTATGTATGCACTCTCGAATCCACACAAGAAAGTCCAATGTTCTAACACTTAAAATCTGTATAACTTCTCACGGTTTCTCGGTATATATCTAGTCAACTACCATCAAATTTCGGGTATGAATTTAACCTTGAAGTAATACCATCACAGAAAATTATTGCTGTTTCCGACAGGATCATGTGATGCTGATGAATTTCTTGAGTAATCGACAAAAAATTTCGAATTACGTGAATATTTCTGGTTCAAACAAGTCGATTCTCCATTAGATTCACAAGATAGTCAAGATTCATGGCGCCCATGTTACTAAAAATTTCTCCAGCGCCCTTACGACTGAATCCCATTTCAGTAAACAACCCCAAACTTTATTCCGATCTATTAGTTCTCTAAGATCACGAATAACCCAAATCAATTTCAAACCCAGACCAAATCATTAAATTGCCAGCCTTTATTTATTTCTCTAATTATAAACGAACTTTATTGCAGCTTCTTGAAATAATTGAGCTTCTGATCAACGATTCAAAAAAAATCAGTCTATCAGTTGACCCTGCGGGCCAGCCCCAAAACTTCCCACTGTTTTCGAGCTCCAGGAGCTCGAAAACATTAATGTGAACACATTTTCGAGCTCGTCGAGCTCGAAAATACTTTCGTATGACATTGTTTTCGAAAAAAACCGTTTTTCAGCATTTACTTCTCCCACAATATCTCGCGAACGAATCAACCAATTGTTATGGTTAAGGGGGCAATCAATGCGTTTGATCAAATTCTAGAGCTAATTAAATTTTGAAGTCGATCGATCAGGTCGTTTCTGAGAAATCACTAAAGACTAAAAAAAAAAAATTTTTTTTCTTCGTAATTCGCCAATATTTTCGAGTCTTCTTGATCAAATGTTCTGAAATTTTCAAGAAAGTTGACGGCCAACGAGCTCTTTCGATTGCCACCTTAAACATCCAAATCGGTTCATTAGTTAAAAAGTTACAAAGAGTTTTTACACACACACACACACACACACACACACACACACACACACACACACACACACACACACACACACACACACACACACACACACACACACACACACACACACACACACACACACACACACACACACACACACACACACACACACACACACACACACACACACACACACACACACACACACACATACATACGTACAGACATCGCTCTGAAAATGTCAGAATAGCATCCTAGCACCTTCAAATGTCTACATATGATGAAAACCCGGTTTTTGAAAATCGGGGTGAAACCAATAACTTCCCGAATTTTTCGAAAATCATCGATTTTCTTAGCGGGAAGTTAAAAATAGGTCTATCGGTTGACCTTGCGGGCAAACCCTAAAACTTCCCGCTGTTTTCAAGCTCTTCAAGCTCGAAAACATTGTTGTGAATACATTTTCGAGCTCTTCGAGATCGAAAATACTTTTGTATGTCATTGTTTTTGAAAAAAACCGTTTTTTTTTTTCGAAGCATTTATTTCTCTCACGATATCTTGCGAACGAATTAACCGGTTTTTTTTTTAACTAAATACATTTCAAAAGTTACTTTAATAAAAAAAAAAAAATTCCTTCTAAAATTTCAACTCTGTATCTCAAAAATTGAGCTGGCATACGGGGGGCTCCCCTTTCCCATTTAAAATACATTGAAAAAAATTTTTTTTTTCTATTTTGTATATAACTATGTTAAAATTTTTTTTTTCGATTTTTGAATTTTGGGAACTTGTAGGAAATTAAATTCTCTACAAAAAAGATCTCTTGTGTCATACGGTCAAAGTTGATAGGAAAAAAATTATAGAGGTTGAAACTTAGGAGGAAAAAATCGAATTTTCAAGATGAATACAATTTTTTTGTTTTTCATTCGTTAACTAGCAGGATTTCATTTTTTTATTATTTTTCAATCAAAGTACTTATAAGAAATGTAAGTCTCTACAAAAATGGTCCTTAGAGTCGTTTTAATAGAGCTCATAGGAAGAAAGTTACAGAGCTCTGAAGTTGAGAAAAATTAAATTAACGAGAAAAAAATTTATTTTTTTAACTTCCCCCTAAGAAAATTGTAAATTTTCAAAAATTCAGGAAGTTATTGTTTTCACCCCGATTTTCGAATATCGAGTTTTCGTTAGACGTCGACGTTTTGAGGTCCTAGGAAGCTATTCTGACTATTTTCCGAATGATGTCCGAGTGTATGTATGTATGTATGTATGTGTGTGTGTGTGTGTGTGTGTGTGTGTGTGTGTGTGTGTGTGTGTGTGTGTGTGTGTGTGTGTGTGTGTGTGTGTGTGTGTGTGTGTGTGTAAACTCTTTGTAACTTTTTAACTAATGAACGGATTTCGATGGTTAAGGTGGCAATCGAAAGAGCTTGTTGGCCGTCAACTTTCCTGAAAATTTCAAATCATTTGATCAAGTAGACTCGAAAATATTGGCGAATTACGGAAAAAAAAAAATTTTTTTTTTTTAGTTTTCTAGTGATTTCTCAGAAATGACTTGAACGATCGACTTCAAAATCTAATCAGCTCTAGAATTTGATAAAACGCGTCGATTGCCACCATAGTCATTTCAATCGGATAATTCGTTCGAGAGTTATCGCGGGAGAAAGGAATGGTAAAAAACAGTTTTTTGCGAATGTCTGTGAAACAACTGAACTAAACAATTTCAAAACTTAATCAGCTTTAGAATTTATTACAACGCGTCGATTGCTACCTTGATCATCAATATCGGGCCATTTGTCTAAGAGATATCGCGGAAAAAAGAAACGATAAAAAACAGTTTTTTGCGAATATCTTTGAAGTAACTCAGCTAAACAATTCAAAAATCTAAACAGCTCTAGGACTCAATAAAATACGTCGATTGCCGCCTCAACCATCAAAATCAGTTAATTCGTTCGCGAGATATCGTGGGAGAAAGAGATGCTAAAAAACGGTTTTTTTCGAAAACAATGGCATACAAAAGTATTTTCGAGCTCGAAGAGCTTGAACTTTTTGGTTTGACCTTTCATAACTTTAAGACGATGCATTGGATTAAATCAATTCATGTGCTGTTAGATTCGTAATTCAGCCTTCTTCAAAAAGTCTAGCGACACAAAAACAATCCGAGTGTAAATTTACAAGTTATTCCCAGAAAAACGCGAGCGCTCCAAATTGCTCAACGTGCCCCACTAGTAGGGGGAGCCTTAATTTTTATTACCCTGATAGGAAGACTTTCTGTCCAGACAATTAGTGTCTCTAAGTTGCGATCAAGTTGACGATAACTTCAGCCTTTGTAACTGTTGACTACAAGTTGTCAGCAACTTTTCCGAAAAATTGGTGACAGTCTACTGTCGCAACCTATTGCCAACTTTCTGAAAAAATTGAAGGTAATTTTCCGTTAACTTATAGAATGCCAACTTTTGCCACTGATTTTCTCAGAATGTTGGCGTCCAGTCGTACTCTACTTATGGAATGCCAATTTTCGCGTTCAACTTGGCAGCAAGTTGCAGCAGTTGGTTGTCACTAATTTGCCGTCAGATCAGCCATCAGAAATTAAAATTATACATGTATACACCCTATTATACTTTTACCAATGCTTCTTCTACTTTCCTAATAGTCAAGTTGGCAGCAGGCTGGCGACAATCTACTGCCGCAACCTGTCGCCGGGTTGGCCGCAAAAATTATCATTTCCATAAGCTCATGGCAACCTTCTGAGAAAGTTGCTTGCAAAAGTTGATATTACATTAGTTGATGGAAAGTTGCCTTCAATATTCTCAAAAAATTGTCGATAGTTTGCGGCAGTAAATTGGCGCTAACTTTCCCAGAAAGTTGGAGACAACTTGTAGGTAACAATTACAAAAGCTATAAGTTGTCGATAACTTGTCGTCAAGTTGGTCGCAACTAGTGTACACCATCTTTCTGCCTGATAGCCAAGTTGACGAGAAACTGGCGTCCATCTAACAGCCGCAATTAGACGCCAAGTTAGCCACAAAAGTTGGTACTTTCAAAATGGATAGACACTTTCTGAGAAAGTTGGTGACAAAAGTTGGCAATCCTTAGTTGACGGCAAGTTGCCTTCAATTTTCTCAGAAACCTGCTTTCGAATTGCGGCTCTTCCCTGGCGTCAACTTTCTCACAAAATTGGCGGTAACTTGTAGCCAAAAGTTGAAAAAGCTAGAGTTGTCGACAACTTGTCAAGTTGGTCGCAAACTAATGAATACCAACTTTTTGACGAGCACTTCGTGCTATCAGGGCTGATCAGAAAGTCTGGCTATAAGGGTTGATAAGCTAGAACTAGTTTGATACCCTGACAGCCAGAGTTTTTGATCAGAAAATTGGTGTACATGAGTTGTCATCAACAACGACGAGTTGTCGACGACTTTCAGCTTTTGTAATTGTTGCCGACAAGTCGACTACAAGTTTCCCAGCAACTTGGTAACAATCTACTGCCGCAACCTGTCGACAACTTTCTGAGAAACTTGTTGACAACTTGTAGTCAACAGATAAACGAGCTGAAAGTTGTCGACAAGTTTTTCGGAAAGTTACTGTCAACTTATGGAAGTGCCAAATTTTGCGGCCAACTTGGTGACAGATTGCAGCAGTAGATTGTCGACAAATTGCGGCCAACTTGGCTATCAGGGCATGAGTAGAATGTCTTAATGAAGTCGATAAAATAAATTTCAACTATATCAATCATTGGACACTCAGATATTACAATTATCCTGATAGCCAAGTTGGCGTCAACCTGGCGACAAACACTGCCGCAATCTGTCGCCAAGTTGGCCGCAAAAATCGGCATTTCCATAAGTTGATGGCAACTTTCTAAGAAAGTTGGTGGCAAAAGTTGGCAATTCCATAAGTTGACGGAAAGTTGCCTTCAATTTTCTCGGACACCTGCCTTCAACTTGCGACTGCTCACTGGCGCCAACTGGGTGAGGTTTATTTCCCCGAAGACTAAAATCGCCGACTTTCTCAGAAAGCTGACGGTAACCTGTAGCCAACAGTTACAAAAACTGAAAGTTGTCGATAACTTGTCGTCAAGTTGGTCGCAACTCGTGTACACCAATTTTCT
This sequence comes from Microplitis mediator, assembly GCF_029852145.1. NCBI lineage: Eukaryota > Metazoa > Arthropoda > Insecta > Hymenoptera > Braconidae > Microplitis > Microplitis mediator. The sequence goes on along the minus strand of NC_079978.1, from coordinate 16,306,266 downwards.
GATCAGAAAATCTGGCCGCTAGAGAAGTTTCAGCTGCGGTTACGTCAAGTTGCGAATGAAATCGCTATCTGGGATCTTGAAGAAAGTAGAAAATCAATATCCCTGATAGCCAGAGTTTCTGATCAGAAAGTTGGTGAACATGAGTTGCGACCAACTTGATGTCAGTTATCGACAACTTTCAGCTTTTATAACTGTTGACTGCAAGTTTCCCAGAAAGTTGGCAACGATATACTGCCGCAACCTGTCGACTATTTACTGAGAAAATTGAAGGCATTTTTCCGTCAACTAATGTAATGGCCAACTTTTGCCACCAACTTTCTCAGAAAGTTGTCATCAACTTATGGAAATGCCAACTTTCGCAGGCAACTTGGCGACAGGTTGCGGCAGTAGATTGTTGACAAGTTGCGTGCCAACTTGGCTATCAGGGATGACATTGATTGATAAAAGAAAATTCATTGTTGGTAACGGGCTACATACATACTTTTTATCTGATTCACTAGATGACTTTACTGGAAGCTACAAAATATCGGTAAAAAAGATTCGTTGAAATTTTTGAAAATAATTATATATTATATTGATATTTAAAATTTTATTCCCATGCGTCGTTATGGAGAATAAAAATTTATTATAAAATGAAAACAAAAGGCACATACACTCGCAAAAAAATAAGTTTGTTAATATAGCAAAATACGGATACATAATAAACGAATTCGCTATTAGTATAAAAATTAGCTTAATACTCGTATATGATAAGAAATTTAAATCGGTTTACTTTTAGCAACATATTGATTTGTTTTTTCACCAAAGAAGACTTTAACTTCATAAAAAAAAAAAAGTTACATATTGTGAGCAACAAAAAATTGCAAGCTAAGCTTCTTTAAGGTGTAAAGGGAAAACCTCAAGTGATTTCAAAATTAAAATCGAAAAATAAATTTGGGTACCGAATTAACTCTAAAATAGAAATTAATCAATAGATCCTTAAGGTAATATTGTATTCACAACTAAGCCTTGCTTTAAAAAAGATTAATATTTTATAGTGATTATAATAAGACAAAAACAGTTCTTCGAGTGTAGATAATGTAACTATTTTTTCATGCTGATTCATACTAGTATATAGTTCCAGTAATAATAAAAATTTTTTAAAGATACTATATTTTCATACCTGTAGCTGAATAGTTCAGGTTACTATGCACATTTCTCTCAGTGTAATGAGTTATTTTAATAAAAGGGTTTAAATTCGAATTATTGTAAAGATACGCAGCCTTGATGAAAACTTTCAACAAGCGTTCCATGCAAGCAGTTTTTACGTTCAGATTAAAGGTGCAATTTTATGCTCGACGCTGGTTAAGAGCGTTAAACGTGGTCAAGTGGTACAATTTTGACCATAGCGCCATCTTCAATACACCCAGTGTCAAGTACTTGAGCGTCATAGTTCAATCTAGCGTCAAAGCTAAACATTGTTTAGCTTTTTCCACTGAGTATTAAACCAACTTCGAAACTGCTCTAAAAATTAAAAAAAATCCCGATAAGCTCCGTAAAGAACCCGATACGCTAAAAATATAAATTCAATTGAATTAAATTATAATAAACAATTTTATTTAATAATTGTCAGGCTGTTTAAATCAATCTACAAGTTTACTTATTTATTGGTTTATTTATTGGCACCTGGCATGATTAGTTTAATAATAAAGTCTGATAATTATCGGTCAAATCAATCTTTTATCATAAATACACAATGTTTATTAAAATCACTGACTCTGTTTACGTTTTTTGACAACGTATTTGATGTTTTGACGCTTGACGCTCAAGTACCTGGCGCTGGGTGTATTAAAGATAGCGCTATGGTCAAAATTGTACCACATTTTCTAGTTATTTTTATTTTAATGTCAAGCTCTTAAAATCGATCAGAAGACTATTTTTTTTATGAGCATGACATTAAAATGAAAATAACTAGAAAACAATGCGGAATTCGAAAAAACTTTATTTGGTATAACTTCTAGGAAATAAAATTGTCTACAAAAAAGGTTCCATGATATTTTGTAATAGGTCTGATAGTTTCGCCGGAAAAGTAAGAAAAACTCAAAATTTAATATAAATTCGACTTCAACCTCAAATAACTTTTGAACAAATAGATTCCGCAAAAAATGATAAGAATCTTTTTTTGTAGAGCATTCAATTCTCTACAAAAATAAGCCTGCCAATTATTTCTATGACGCATCGTAAGCTCCTTATAAAAATCAGAAGACATAAAAAAAATTTTTCCCATGTTATTCTTATGCGAAATAGAAAAGTGCAAAGCGGACAATGTTAATATTAATATTCATAGCTCTAATTTTCACAGGCGTATTTTTGTATCTAAACGAAACTTTTGATCCTGTTTCAAAGAAAAAAAAAAAATTTGTTTGTTTTTTGAATTACCCTAATATATATACACAAATGCAAAAAATGAAAGGAGCAGAAAAATTTTATAAATTTTTTAGTGATTTTTGGAAGGCTGTAACTTGGTGAAAAATAATCCTATCGAGATTTTAAAAAAAGCATTCTATAGCTTAAAATCTCTAGTTTTTGTGCATTTTTTTCAAAATTTTTTAAAAGCTCCGGTTGTTGCGCAAACATGAGAAATACCGCGAGACGAAAAATTTCTAAATTTTTTTTTTTTTTCCGAAGAGCCCACGGACCGCAAAAAAATTTTTTTAACTAAACGAATGTATAGCTCGTTTAGGAAATTTATTCAGCTTCAATTTGGTTTTTTTTTTAACCTCGTAGGACAATTTGTCGCAGAGATATCAGCCTTCAAACAGAAAATGATCCTTTTGGCTTTGATCATCGATATTTCAGGTACCAATGATCGCACAGAAAGTTAAAGGGAGGCGTTAAAAACTTGAATAAATTCCCTAAAAGATCCTGTCATCATTTTTTGGAAGAAAAATTTTTTTTTATTTTTAACATCCATTAGAAGTAAGTACAAAAAAATGACTTTTTTTGGTTTTTTAGTAAATCAACCGCTCCTCTGCAAATATCGATAAAAAAAATAATGTTGCCAGGGACTTTTTTAGCTTAATGCACCCCCAAGACCCCTGTAAAATTTTAAATTGATCTATCGAACCGTTTTTTGGGAATCATCGATCAAAGTTTTGCTAATCAATTAAAGGAGAAAGTTTTGTTCCTTTAATTGTGTAATCATAATCAAAACGAAGAAATTTTTTTTTTGGACTTTTCTCAAATTTTTGCGTTGGTGACTCAGCAAATGCAAAGAAATGACGAAAAAAAAGAAAAAATTTCCAAAAAATGTCGAAAAAAAAATGTAGAACACAAAAAAAAAGTTTCAATTTTTTTTTTTCGTCGTTTTTTTTGCGTTTTTGGTTGAATTTGAGTCAAAACGATTTCAATAACGTGAATAACTTTCGAAGGAGTGAATTTAGCAAAAAATGTTAAGAGGCCTTTTTTGTACAGCATCAAATTTCCTTCGAAAATCTGTCATGGTCTTTATTAGATATTTATTTATTTATTTATTGATTCGTCAGTTACAAAATTCAAAAGTAAAAATGTTAAATCGAAAAAATATATCAATTTATTGAGCTTAATTAATCGGAAAAGGCTTGTCTGACGAAAATTTTCAATCAGACCGTTTTTGTAGGGAATTTAATTTTACATAAGAATAAGTGAAAATGAATTTTTTTTACTCCAATGCTTTAGCAGTTTTGACGTAAAACATCAAATTATGAATTAAAATTAAAAATAGCGATGATAGACCTCTTAAAATTAATATTAAGGGCTCAAACTTTCATGAAATTTTGTTTTTGTCATTCTGAATAATATTTTCGATATAGCTATGAAAAAAAAAAATAGTCAATTTTTTTGGCCCAGTCTAATCTGTATGTCACTTAAAAAAAAATTTGTAACTTAATTTTTTTTTTTAATTGAATTTTTCTGTGCAATAATAATTTAATTTATATTTTATATTCAATTGATATTAATTAATAAACGGATATTAAAATTATGCATCTTCCTTGAAATTTGAAGCAAATTACTTGAAGCTATGTAATGATAAATTAACTTATTTACATACTTGATTTTGTCATTACTTTAAATTTCAAAGTCATAAATATCATCCTAATAAAAAATGTTTAGATCCAAGCATATATGATTGGTGCTATAATCTTGCACTATTTTTCAAATTTGTTTTACTAACTTTCAGAATATACTTCTCCACCTGTTGATAAGCCATGGATGTCCTATGCAGTTCCTAAAGAATCGGGACCATCGTGTAAGTAAAAATGAACAAAATATTGTTTCTTTATACTAGAAAAATGATTACTATTATATCAAATAAATAACGAATTTTTCTATCTGTTTCAGGTATATTTTCGGTGATGAGTTACATGGTTCTTAGTAGCTCATACGTGGCACCGGAAATGTATCCGTATTACTCTAAAGAATACCTTGACTGGGAAACCCGTGGGCAGAGCATCATAAATGAAATTAACGACTATGAATACAATGTGATCTGCCTTCAGGAGGTCGAGCTTGAGGTGTTTCTCCAATTCTATTCGCCGACACTGAAAGCTAAAGGGTATGACGGCGTTTTTGCCCCGAAATCTCGGGCAAAAACAAAATCAGATGCCAAACGGCGGCTTGTACATGTTTGCGCAATTTTCTGGAAGACCAGAAAGTATGTTTTTAATTTATATTTTTAATGTAAATAATTAATAATGTTGTGTTAGCTTATAGTTATATTTATTGATTATTTATGTATTTCTTTTTTCCAGGTTTACACTGATATCCCAACAGTTGATCGAGTTCAACCAATTGGCTGATCATGAGAAAAAAAATTAATCGTTTTTTTATAATTTAACTATTACTTTGTTGGCTTATTTGGGGCTAGTTGAGCAAGGCGCGCTCAATGCATTGAATGCGTGCCGAGCGTTGGTCTAACAAGGTATATATTGAACCTATATACACAATTAAATATTTATAGGTTTCATATCAATGAAGTCTGATCAGATCTTATCATACATAGACTTATATATAACTACATATAAGTTTATATCAGTCATGTCTGATCAGATCTAATAATATAGAGACTCATACACAATTATATATAATTTTATGAATAACCATGTATAATCATATTTACTCATATATAATCAGACAAAATCATTTTTCATGGGGATTGGAATCATTCCTATGCTACATTGGAATTATTATAATTTCGATGAAGTCGCTTCCAATTGAAGGTATTAAGGTTAATATTAAAATAAGGTTTTATAATTAAAAAATTAGGTTATTTAATTAATAATAAATGAATGTTTTATTGATTTAAAAAATTTTTAAATAAAACAATAAATATTAACATTAACATATTTTAACATGGATTAGTTTTATTAGAAAAATATAATAAATAAATTATTTATTGAAAACACACTTAATTAATATTTTATTGTAAGTAAATTTATGAATTATGAATTATTAATGCAGAGAAAGTTAAAAATAATCTAAATTAAAAATATTAAATCCAGCGCTTTGGAATATAAATTTTTCCGTCTGCAGCAGTGACGATACGTGTGGTAGAATAACATTTTAAATCAGAATATAATAGACAATGATACTTTTCAAATAATACTTGAGTTTCGTATGATTGATAATGTTCATTAAAATAATATTCATTGATATAAGTAGTAATTAAGATTAATATATGTACAGATTATATTGGACGTATATACTTTATAGCAGCGCTTCATACTCAAACTGCATCCACGCTATACAGCATGGGACTTAATATTATTCTAGCATGGCTTTGATTACTATGCTACAAAGTAATATTTACCAGTAGCTTGATTATTATGTAGCATAGTAAATATTAACAGAAGAATGGTAATTATTCCCATACTACATAGTATCGATTCCTATGCTTTAAAAAATAGGACTAGTTGCCATGTAGCATGTTAATTATTACCATTCTCTTCTCTCCGTGCAGGAGTTGAATATTTCTCTTCTAGAGTGTGTTTCTGAACACGCCCGTAGTGGTACTTTGGAAAAAATTTTAGTACGCGTCTTTATTCCAGGCGAATAAATTTGTCTCTCAGTGTAGTAGGACCGATGTGCAGCCGACGAAAAAGAGTAAGATGTAGTACCTTTTACAACCACGTAATCGATGACTGACTCTTCAAGTTACCATCTTGAAATGCACCACCAGTGGAAAGTGATCTGGAATAAAAATGATAAATTATCAGAAAATGATTAATATAGGAAAATGATATTATTTTGAACAAAAAAAATTATTCAATTTACCCGATGGGATGTACCGATTAGGACAGCCCACTATTATGTTATCATGGAACCACTGATCATGTATAGGACCATAGAATCCTATTGGTCTCATATTAGATGTTCCATAAAAAACAAAATCGATCATCGCCCTGAAGCCATACCTGAAAAAAAACAAACAATTATTTTATTTATTTAAAAAAATTAACATAGTGATAATTTTATTGATTTACTTACGTATAATATGTATACGGCATATATTCTTCAGGACAGGCCGATGAAAGATTCAGCGAATGGTGGGCTACTTCGGCAGATTCCGGATTTCCAAAAATTGTATTAACGGCTTTTTTGTAATCCAAATTTCGAAAATCCGGATGATCTATAGCGAGCTGACCTTGTGTTAAAAACTCATACACACCTGAAAAAAGCAAAAGCGTAAATATTAATAATTCAGGACACCCTAGTAATTAATATTAAATTCTTAATATTTTTGAAACTGAACTTACCAGAATCTGTTTTAGAGTTGAAATCTCCACAGAGCAATAGCTTGATGTCAGAAGAAGCGAATGTCTTATTATCCGCCTGTTCGGATACGGAACTCACTGTTTCCAACATTCTTTCTATTTCTCTGGCGAGCATCATTGCCTGCAAAACTTTGACGTCGCAAAACTCCGGATTCCAGTGCAAATGTGTATTTGCCACTAAGATTAGCTGCTCCACATCTGATGAGTTTTCTGGAAGACCTAAAGAGTAAATTAGAGTTTTATTAAGTTATAATGATAGCGAATTTATTGTAAATGCTACAAATTTGAAAAATCGCAAAAACTTACCATCTTGCCATGCTGCGGCTGTGGTTTTCAGCACGGCAAACAGCCCAATGTTGTCACGAATCATCACCCGATTGAGCATGTCTTGACAACCTGCGTTGTTCTTGATAGCCAATTGGTTGAACTCGATCAACTCTTGGGATACCAGTGTAAACCTGAAAAAAAAAAATTCATAAATGATTAATGAATATAACTATAAGCCAACACAACATTATTAATTGTTTAAATTAAAATTATAAATTAAAAACATACTTTTCGGTCTTCCAAAAAATCGCGCAACCGTCTACAAGCCGCCGTTTGGTATCTGACATTGTTCTTGCCCGAGATTTTGGGGCAAAAATGCCAATATACCCTTTAGTTTCGAGCTTCGGCGAAAAGAATTCAAGAAACGCCTCCATCTCGACTTCCTGAAGGCAGATCACATCGCATTCATAGTCGTTAATTTCATTTATGATGCTCTGCCCACGGGTTTCCCAGTCGAGGTATTCTTTAGGGCAATACGGATACATTCTTGGTGCCGCGTATGAGCTACTCAGAACGTTGTAACTCATCACCGAAAATGTACCTGAAAAAGATAGAAAAATTCATTATTTATTTGATATAATATTTACACGGAAAATAAATTGTAATAGTGGCAACAACAACTGGAGTTCCATTTACCACAGGCTGTAGTATGATATAAGACAACTCCAAATTGTGGTTAGATTTACTGCAATATTGTAGTTAAGCGTCTACTATCGAAAAAAGTAAGATATGTCACAGCATGCGATATTTGTAATTCCAACTGTAGTTCAATTTACTCGATATGCGGTTACGGTAAAAATAAACATTATATAACCTAAAAATATTATAAATTATTTTTAAAAATCACTTACTGAGTTATTTATATATACTAAACATGGTAATTATTTACAAAAAGGGTCCACCCATGCTGGGCCATGTTAAATTTTTTTGGATCAAATTGATCAATTTTTTTTTAAATTGCTCGTTTTTTTATGTACTTTTCAAAAAAAAAAAATATATTCATAATTATCAAAAAAGATGAAATAGAAATTTTATCCAAAAACATGAAAGCCAATTTTTTTTCCAACTTTTAAGGCTGGGCCGCACCTAACGAAATTTCGAATTTAAGAATTCTAATTATTTATTAAATAATTATGATAACAGCAATTTTCTTAGCTTCCGACTAAAAGCAGAAGACGAACTTCTTCGAAAGATTTTCATCATAGGAGTCCCATAAATATTCGAAAAGTAATTAGAATTCTTAAATTCGAAATTTTGTTAGGTAAGTCCGAGCCTTAAAGGCAAAAAAGCTGTCGAAATCTTTATTTTTTGTTCTCATGACATTTTTAACTTCCCGCTAAGAAAATTGTAAATTTTCAAAAATTCGGGAAGTTATTGGTTTCGGTCCGATTTACGAAAATCAAATTTCCATCAGATGTCGACGTTTCGAGGTCCTAGGAAGCTATCCTGACTAATTTCACGATGATGTCCGAGTGTATGTATGTGTGTACGTACGTACGTACGTACGTATGTATGTATGTAAATATTCATAACTCTTGAACGGATGAACCGATTTTGATCGTTGAGGTGTCATTCGACGCGGCTTGTTAATGTCTTGAAGCCGTAAAAATTTGAACTTAATCGGTAGGGTGCGTTCAGAGATTTTTCAAAAATAAAATTTTTTCGAAAACGTTTTATTTGGATAACTTTTAATTTGCTCGATGGATTGATTCCAAAATCTAATCAGCTCTAAAACTCTATAAGCCGCGTCGAATGCCACCTTAACCATCAAAATCGGTTCATTCGTTCAAGAGAAACCGTTGACGAAAGAATTCAAAAAAAAATTTTTCCTTGGTTTTTTTGAAATTTCTCAAAAACGGCTAAATAAATCAATTTCAAAATTTGATCAGCTTTAGAACTTGATGAAACGCGTCGATTGCCACCTCAACCATCAAAATCGGTTAATTCGTTCGCGAGATATCGTGGGAGAAAGAAATGCTAAAAAATGTATTTTTACAAAACAATGGCATACAAAAGTATTTACGAGCTCGAAGAGCTCGAAAATATATTCACAATAATGTTTTCGAGCTCGTTGAGCTCGAAAACAGCGGGAAGTTTTGGGGCTGGCCCGCAGGGTCAACTGACAGACCGATTTTTTTATTATAAATGCGCCGTAAGAACAAGCAGAATAAAAAAATCTTCCGTTTCACTGAGATATTGATAATCAATTATTTAATTTTCAATAAATTGTCAGTTGATTATTTATTTATGAGACGCTGTAATAAACGATCAACCCCAAAATGGCGAAATAGCGGGAACCCGTCCTTCTGTAGTACTCTCAACGCCCGCCTGGAGTATTGGTTACTGCAATGTGCAGTAGAATTAACCACAAGATAGGAGTAAATTTAACTTATTAACTTAGTAAAGTTTGACGCACATTTAGTAAGTGTTATCATTTATCGGATATTTTTAACTACAAATATTTACTGCAATCTCGTAGTAAATGATACTACATATTATTTTCCGTGTATCATTTTGCTATTATAAAAAAATAATATTTTGTTCATTTTTACTTACACGATGGCCCCGATTCTTCCAGGATTGGCGTTGAATAGAACATCCATGGCCTCTTAGCAGGTGGAGAAGTATATTCTGAAAGTTAGTAAAAAAATATGAATAATGGTGCAAAATCATAATTTCGGTAGGTATGAACCAATCAAAAAAAATTTTTTGTAAATACTCAAGATATCCCAAACAAAAATTTGACCTAAATTCAGCGGCCGCTTTAACTGTTTTTTTTTCATAAATAAATTAGATGTAAAATGAAATATCTCGAAAACTATTAAGAAACTATCAAGACAAATAAGTATCTTCGGGTTTAGAATTTACTAACAAATAAAATGAGTCTTGGCGGATATCTCTACGATGAATAGAGTTGCTGAGATAAAAATTATTGAAGCGCAAAAAACGAAAAAGCGCGTCATTTTGCACGCATGCGAATGAACAACGGCTGTAATCTAGCAACAAATCGATGATTAAAATTTTTTTTCTGTAAGTAAATCATACATTTATACCAGAAAAAAATTTTACTTTTCGAAATAATTTTTTTGAATTTCAATTTAAATTCTTGAAATTAGTCAGAATAGCTTCCTAGAACCTCAAAACGTCAACATCTGATAGAAATTCGATTTTCGAAAATCGGACCGAAACCAATAACTTCCTGAATTCTTAAAAATTATCAATTTTCTTAGCGGAAATTTAAAAAATCACTGTTTGACGAAGAAATAGTCAGAAAAATGGGAAAATAATTAAATTACGACATGGATAATTTTGTTTGAACATTTACCGAAACAATTATGGGTAATGATAGTTAAAAAAAAATTTTTAGTTTCGAAATTTTGTGAAATTTATAAACAAGAAGAAAAAAAAAGCAAAATTTTTTTTTTAAACACTAATTTCAAAAAGTGGTTCGGTTGGCACTCAGAATTAGCGAAAATTCACTTATTTCACTTATTCATGTTCAGAGAGTGTTCAAGACCACCGAAAATTATGATTAAGGGCTCATTCGATTCGAAATAGCGTCTATAAAAATTGTCAAAGTAGAAATTTGGGGCCGGCAAAAATTGTAAAAGTTATAAACAATTTAGTAAAAAAAAAAAAAAAAAAGTGGTTTGATTATTTGCAAATATTTCAAAAAGTTATTCATTCATATAAGTGCTTTTTTCATAATTAATTGAATAATTGAGTTAGTGATTTGTTCAGAAGTTCAATATGTTTATTGATTAGTGGAGAACAAAAATGACTTGAAGTGTTCTAATTGTATCCCCAATAGTTTATAAGATATTTGAACTGAAAAGTCCCAATAAGATTTATTTCTAAGGATTCTATAAATAATCATTATTTTTATCAAGCATCTTTTTCCCAAAAAAAAATTTTTTTTAATCTTATTAACAATTCATTTGTTCATAACAATTATTTAAGCAATGCAATTAAAAATTTTTTTAAAATTATTGTTATGTAGTTTTAGCAATAAAAAAAAAAAAATAATCAACAAAATAGAAAAAAAAATTTCTCGATTGCTTTATTTCATTAAAAAATTGGGGTAAAAATTTTTTTTCGGTGGATAATTATTTATTTATGTTTAGAAAAGACCAATTTTTTTTCATTCGCTGATATTTAATTTTAATCCGTTAAAACGATTTTTTTTTATCATGCTATTGATTCGATCGACGGGAGTGCACGCACCACTATATCCGTTTTTTGTCTCATTTTCACCGCTAAATTAAAAAAAGTTTCGTAAATCCAAAAATACACGACTCTTAATGCTCATTTGCAAAAAGAAAAATGTACGATAAAAGTTTCAAGGACATTTTTTTTTTTTCCTTTCTATTATACTAGAAATTCAAATTTCGCTGGTGACGTAATTCGGTGGTGTTAAAATACCGGTGTCAAAGCGGTGTAAACTGCGACCGCTCAGAGTATTAACTTTAAAAAACTTATTAAACGCAAAAAATATTTTCACACACGCACACCCACTCAATCACGCGAGCGTACACGCGCACATACACACGCGTGCACATGAAGCACACTCACACACATGCAAACATACGCACACTGTTTAACTGTAGTGATCGAGTAAGTAAAAAATTCCCAAAGCAAGTCGGAAAAATAATTTTTCGTGTGAAGAGATTTTTTCGAAAAGTTAATGTCATAGATTTTACAAAAATTTGTTAACTAATTTTTTTTAAACAATAGTGTTAATTTCATGCAAAAAGTTCACGATATGATAAGTAATTTTTTTGAATCATAAAATGTGCAATCGTTTGATTCTTACATCTTTTAGACGGTTTTTTAAAAATTTGTCAACTAATTTTTTATCAATAATGACATTAACTTTTAAAAAAAAATTCCTCCATACGATAAATTACTTTTTCAAATCATGAAATTAGCAATCGTTTGATTCCTACATCTTAAAGATGTTTTTTTTCAAATTTGTTAACTAATTTTATATAAACAATAACGTTAACTTATCTACTAAAGTTATCTGCAAGATAAGTTCTTTTTTGAATCATAAAATTTTCAATTGTTTGATACTTTAATTGTAGGAACGATTTTTTAAATTTATTAACTGATTTTGTATAAACAATGGCGTTAACTTTTTGAAAAATATTTTTCACACGATAAGATATTTTTTCGATTCAGAAAATTTGTAATTGTGCTAAAAATGTGAAAAAAATATAATATCATTTCACTAGAGATGTATATTTTCAAATAAATAATAGGTGCTGGGTGGACATGAATTTAAACTAAAAGGTGATTATACCGTTTAATACACTGTAAAAAGAGCGGTGTTAAAAATGGACTCGTTTTAACTCCACCCGGTGTAAAAATGAAATTACACCGGTGTAGGGGGAGTAATACACCGGTGTTAAAAATACCGTTGTTAAATCGGAGTAACCGGTGTAAAAGTGGGGTAACAGGTGTAGAAGTGGAGTAATGTCGGTGGAAAAGCGGGGTAAATTGCATCCGCTTGGAGTATTAACTTTAACGATTATAAAACACAAAAAAATGTCAGTTCTTTATGAAAATTAAGAAAAAATATCATTTATTAACAAGTATAGTGATCGAGTAAGTAAAAATATTCATAAAGTAAAATATTTTAACACCGGTCTAGAATATTTACACCGGTGGCGGCGTTATTTTAACACCGGTCTAGAATATTTACACCGGTGGCGGCGTTATTTTCACACCGCTTTCGGGGGTAAATTTAACACCGATAATTTTAACACCTACACCGCTTGGACTTACCCCGGTGATTTTTTACAGTGTAGAATCATTAATTTAATATAAAAATTTCTAAACACATACCTGTATTTTCTAGTTGTATATTGCAGTAACTTTTTTTGATGTTTTCTGCGATGAGGTGATCGTATATTTCCATAGAAGGATTCATTTTTTCACACTATTTTTGCACCACAACTTTACTCACTGATGTCACAAAAGCAAATAAAATATCTGATGCTGTTGAAAATATTTTAAGGTTTTCTATCCCCACTTCTTAATGAGAAACTCATTATAGAGTAGGCAAAATTATTGTATAGTAAATAACCGAATGCATTTAATTATAATGACAAAATTTTATTATAGATAAAAACACATTGTATTGAAAGACTCTGGTGCTCATATTTTCGTTGTCATTACCTCATAAATTTAAATGAGTATTTGGATAAAAGTTCAATAGTATAACGCACTTAAGTGTTATTTATTTTTGTCGTTTTACCTAAATTTGTAAATTTAATCCGGAGGGTAAATGAGTGTTTAAGCCCAATGGACCGGAGTCTCTATTGTCCCGTTAGTAAGCTGATACCTGAAGTACCCATACAGGAGCTGCCAGAGTCGAACAACGGGCCCCTACTTGGCCCAGCACTGGGGAACCTAGCTTTGGCACACCTATATTGGCCCAGGCTTGGGCCAGGACTGGGTAACCTAGCCTTGGCCGTCCAATGGCAAGCCAGACTTGGGCCAAGACTAGGTAACCTAGCCTTGGCCGTTACAATGATTACCCGGGCTTGGGCCAAGACTGGGAAACCTAGCCTTGGCCGTCCAATGGCAACCCAGACTTAGGCCAAGACTGGGTAACCTAGCCTTGGCCATCCAATGGCAAGCCAGGCTTGGGCCAGGACTGGGTAACCTAGCCTTGGCCGTTACAATGATTACCCGGGCTTGGGCCAAGGTAGGATTACCCAAGTTTGGATATACCCATGGTTTATACAAGTAGATCATATAAATGTACCAGTTCAACGTTAGTAGGTTCGTCCAGTAGCTACCGTTCGGACCCAGTAATCAGAAGGACGGCAGTTCGCGCCCAGAGTCCAGCAGAATTTCCACCGAATTTTTTTCACATCATTTACCTCCCTTAAATAATTAAAACGTTAATGATCATGAATTCTACGAGGTTAATAATAATAAATTTTTTTTAATTAAATTTATTCGTTTCCTGGAAGCCTGGGCCAGGTCTGGCAATCAAGCATGGGCCAGGTCTGGTAACCAAGCATGGGCCAGGTCTGGCAACCAGGCTTGGCCCGAGATTATCATTCCAGGCTTCTACCAAAGCTGGGCCAAGACTGGCTTGCAAGCCTGGCCCAAGGTTCTACAAAGTTGGGCCAAGTCTGGGCCAAGCTTGGGCCCGTGTTACTTTCCTCTCTGGGTAATGTTCTTACAGTTGATGATTTAAATGTTAGTATTTAAAATGCAATTAAACTCAAAAGTTTTATAACAATACTACCTTTAGAACTTCTTGGTATAATTATTAGTATATGTATTAGAAATAAAGATCTATGTTCAATTCTTTTAACAAGCTACAATTTCTGTTAAAATTAGTTTTAGGTTTAGAGTATTAATTTTCGTCATAATGCAAATTTGTGATGGCAAGAAATAAGAAAAATCCATGAATTTTCTAAATTTTTACATGCTTTTCATTATGATTCTGTAAATGTGGGCAAAGTAGGACACGGAAAAAAATTATTTTCTCATAAAAATTTTTATTCTTATTTTTATAGAACATACGTTTAGAAATTCAAATTGTTGAGCGGAAGGCTATTCTTCCGATTAGATCCCCCTGCCGATTTCGCTCTAATTTCTCAGAGACTTTCCTTTTGGGTTCAATAACAGGAATTAATATGATTTTTCCACCAGCGATATCCAAAATCGAGAGAAAGAAGTTTTTTAAATTTTTTAATTCTTAATTATTTATTTGTTTTTTATTTCATTATTCGAATGTCTCGTATTTAATAAGGACATTTTGTAGTTAAGTCAAATAATAATAAATTACTTAATTTGTGTATTGATGATTGCCAAAATCGAGAGAAATCAAAAATTCAATTCTGTCGATCAAATTTATTCTTAATAATAATACAATTTTTAACAATTAATAAATTTAATAGTAATCGATAACGAATAATAAATTACAAATTTTTTTTCAAATAAAAAACAATTTTTGTTTTGTCATAAACTAAATTATATATGTCATAAATTTAATTATAAATGAAAATCTTTTTTTTTTTTTTTTATTAATTATGTATTATTTTGAAATTAAAATTAAT
Organism: Microplitis mediator; assembly: GCF_029852145.1. Classification (NCBI taxonomy): domain Eukaryota; kingdom Metazoa; phylum Arthropoda; class Insecta; order Hymenoptera; family Braconidae; genus Microplitis; species Microplitis mediator. The sequence goes on along the minus strand of NC_079978.1, from coordinate 16,291,067 downwards.
CTGTTTATCAAGGCTTATGATAATAATAGAAAAGTCGTATTTAACAAAATTACACATCTATTAATTTATCTTAAATTAAATCCATTAATTAATTTTAGGTAAAGAATATACATAATTTATGTCATCAATTAAAGCATAGAATGGTTTTCATTTTTTTTTTTTTTCGACATCTCTTCGCCATAACGATTCATTTAGATAATCGATCATATATTCATGATGGAGCCCCCACCACTGCGCAATTTACTTTTCAAATGCCTCCAAGAAGCTTCAATATTTTGAGTATGAGCCCCATCTTCAGGATTTACAAAATTTTTTGAATGATTGACCGTGTTATGCAAGTAACCATAATTTACTAAATTAATTTTGTCATATGAATGATATCAAAATTTTTAATTTCAATGTTAACAACAATAATGCAATACGGTAATCAATAATTAATTAATTAAACTAGGTTCGAATTTTTACTTCCTGTCAAAACTTTATATTATATTAGAATTCAAAAAAATCAAGAACTAGATTACAGCGCCACCATACCTCAAATTTAATACTTGTATTATTAGCAGTAAAATTAAAAAAAAACTTATACAGTATTATTTTCACTGACGAAACAATACTCTGAAAAATCAGCGCTATACTATCACGAATAAACTAATTATTTATTATTATTATAAACACAACAATACAGTGAAAAATCAGCGCTATACTATATCACGATGATACCCAAAACGATAACGAAAGCCTGTAATACTAATAATAATTATATTAATAATAAATAAATAATCAATAAATAATAATAATAAATAAAATTCATTGTTGTGTTTATAATAACAAGAAATAATTAATTTATTCGTGATAGTATAGCGCTGATTTTTTATTATCGTTTTGGGTATCATCGTGAAAAAATCATATGTACTTTTGTTATTTGGCTTATAAGAAATAAAAATTAACCAAATTAAAGTCAATAAAAAAAATTTAATAAAATTATTAGAAAAAAATTAGAAAAAATTGAAAAAATTTTTTTCTTTCGATTTTGGGTATCGCCGGTGAAAAAATCATATGATATCATACAGGAGCTGCCAGAGTTGAACGAAGGGGCCCTCCTTGGCTCAGCACTGGGGAACCTAGCTTTGGCACATCTATATTAGCCCATGCTTGGGTCAAGAATGGGTACCTAATCCTGGCCATCCCAGCCATTACCCGAGCCAGGGCCAGGACTGGATAACTGAGCCTTGGCCGTCACAATGATTATCCGAGCTTGGGCCAAGACTGGGTAATCTAGCCTTGGCCATTTAATGGCGACCCAAGCTTGGGCTAGGACTGGGTAACCTAGCCTTGGTCGTTATAATGAATACCCGGGCTTGGGCCAAGACTGGGTTCTCCTGTCGTGGTCATCCAATGGAAACCTAGACTTGGGCCAGGACTGGGTAACCTAGCCTTGGCCGGCCCAATGATTACCCGAGTTTAAGCCAAGACTAGGTTCCCCTGCCTTGATCATTCAATGGCAACCCAGACTTAGGCCAAGGTAGAATTATACAAGTTTGGGTATACCTATAGTTACCCATCCTTGGGCGAGAATTGGCTAACCCAGGTTTTTTATTAATTAATCAATTAACTATTATGGTTTTTTAAATTAATAATTATTTATTTTTGAATTTAAATAAGTTTTGATTAATAAATATTTCAACATTCCGATTAAAATTATTTACAACTAATAATTAAGACATTTTTTAGTTCGTTATTCTTTGCAATCAACAACCGTAATTTTATAATTTTACTTATAAAAATTAATTTAATTAAGAAATAACTTATGAATTTTTATAACAAATGTTATTTTTAATAATGGTGTTAGAGCAAGATAATTAACCTGGGTTCTTGATAAATAATCAATTAAATTTAATCAATTTTATTTTTAAAAATTATGTGATTATAATATAAATAATGGGAAATTATTTTTTTTTTTTTTCTTAATTAAAAATATTAATTCAATTGCTCGTTATATTTCATATAACCGAGTGGTTGTAGTAAAATGAATAAGTAGATCATATAAAAATTTCAATTCAACATTAGTAGGTTCGTCCAGTAGCTACCGTTCAAACCCAGCAATCAGAAGGGCGTCAGTTCGCGCCAGAGCCCAGCAGAATTTTCACCGAGTTTTTTTCACGTTATTTACCTCACTTAAATAATTTAAACATTAATGATCACAAACTCCAGTAGGTTAATAATAACAAAATTTTTTTTAATTAATTTTATTTGTTTTTTCGATGCATGGGCCAGGTCTGGCAAGCAAACATGGGTCAGGGCTGGCAACCAAGCTTGGCACGATGTTATCCTTTCAGACTTCTACCAAGGCTGGAACAAGGCTGGCTTACAAGTTTGGCCCAGAGTTCTACATAGTTGAACCAAGCCTGGGCCAAGCCTGGGCCCGTTGTACTTTCCTGTCTGGGATCCCATGTTATTGGACCCAAAAAGAAGGTCTCTGAGAAATTAGATCAAAATCGGCGGGGGGACCTAATCGGAAGAATAGCCAATTTTTCTTATGCAAGGCAGTATCCGGCTATGTGAAACTGGTTCTTTTTGTTTTTTTTTCTTTATTATGAGATTATTCTACACCGTAAAAAAAAATTTGAAAATTTATTTTTTTCCATTTACCTTACATTTACTGAATAACTAACGCGAAAATGAAAGGTATTCCGAAAAAAATTAATTTTTTCATTTTGGTAATTACACAAATTAAGGAACAAAACTTGTTCCTCTAATTGTTTTGTAAAACTTTGAGCAATCAGCCCGGACTAACGGTTTAATGGATCGATTTGAAAATTTCCAGGACTTTCGGGGGTACATTAGGCTGTAAAATCTCTTGGCAACATTGCCCTTTTAATCAATATTCTCAAAGCAGCAGTTGATTAATTAAAAAACCATAAAAAATCAATTTTTTGTAGGTTCTTCGAATGGATATTAAAGATGAAAAATTCTTCTTTATATTTTTTATTAAATCGAAAATAAAGCTTGTGGAAGATTTATTCGAGTTTCTAAAGCTGCCCTCAAAATTACTGTGCGGCCATTAGTTGCTGAGATAAAAAAAAACAATTTTTTTAATTTCCCGCTGAGAAAATCGACGATTTTAGAAAAATTCGGAAAGTTATAGGTTTCACCCCGATTTTCGAAAATCGGGTTTTCATCATATGTCAACATTCGAAGGTGCGAGGATGCTATTCAGACATTTATAGAGCGAGGTCTGTATGTGTGTGTGTGCCCATACAGGAAGCCCCAGAGTTGAACGACGGGGCCATGTCTGGGACATTGTTGGGAAGCCCATCTTGGCAAACCTATACTGTCCCATGCCCGGGCCATAACTGGGTAATTAGTCTTGGCCATTCCAATGACCACCCAGGCTTGGGCCAAGACTGGGTAACCTAGCCTTGGCCAAGCCTAGAGTCACCCTAACTTGGGCCAAGTTTGCGTAACCGAACCTCGGCCGTCGGATGGTAACCCTAACATGGGCCAAGACTGGGTAACCTAGCCTTGGCCAAGCCTAGAGTCACCCTAACTTGGGCCAAGTTTGCGTAACCGAACCTCGGCCGTCGGATGGTAACCCTAACATGGGCCAAGACTGGGTAACCTAGCCTTGGCCAAGCCTAGAGTCACCCTAACTTGGGCCAAGTTTGCGTAACCGAACCTCTGCCGTCGGATGGTAACCCTAACATGGGCCAAGACTGGGTAACCTAGCCTTGGCCAAGCCTAGAGTCACCCTAACTTGGGCCAAGTTTGCGTAACCGAACCTCGGCCGTCGGATGGTAACCCTAACATGGGCCAAGACTGGGTAACCTAGCCTTGGCCAAGCCTAGAGTCACCCTAACTTGGGCCAAGTTTGCGTAACCGAACCTCGGCCGTTGGATGGTATCCCTAACATGGGCCAAGACTGGGTAACCTAGCCTTGGCCGAACCAATGATTACCCGAATTTAAGCCAAGACTAGGTTCCCCTGCCTTGATCATTCAATGGCAAGCCAGATTTGGGCCAAGGTAGGATTATTCAAGTTCGGCTATACCTATAGTTTCCCATCCTTGGGCCAGAATTGGTTAACCCACATTTTTTATTAATTATTCAATTAACTCATTATTATGGTTTTTTAAATTAATAATTATTTATTTTTGAATTAAAATAAGTTTTAATTAATAAATATTACAATATTGCGATTAAAATTATTTACAACTAATAATTGAAATATTTTTTAATTCGTTGTTATTTGCAATCAACAACCGTAATTTTATAATTTTAGTTATAAAAATTAATTTAAGTAAGAAATAACTCATGAATTTCTACAATAAATGTTATTTTTAATATTGCGGGTGGTAGAGCAAGACAATTCAACTGGGTTCTTGATAAATAATCAATTAAATTTAATAAATTTTATTTTTAAAAATTATGTAATTATAATAAAAATAATACGAAATTATTATTTTTTTTCTTAATCGAAAACATTTATTTAATTGCTTTTTATATTTCATAAAACCAAGTGGTTGTAGTAAAATGAATAAGTACAACATATAAAAGTTTCGGTTCAACATTAGTAGGATCGTCCAGTAGCTACCGTTCAAACCTAGAGATCAGAAGGACGGCAGTTCGCGCCCAGAGCCCAGCAGAATTTTCATTGAGTTTTTTCACATCATTTACCTCACTTAAATAGTTTAAACGTTAATGATCACAAACTCTATTAGGATAATAATAATAAAATTTTTTTTAAATTAAATTTATTTGTTTTGTCGATGCATGGGCCAAGTCTGGCAAGCAAGCATGGGCCAGGTCTGGCAAACTAGCATGGCTCAGATCTGGCCACCACGCATGGGCCAGCCTTGGCAATGATGCCTGGGCCATTGGTAACAACCAAGCCTGGTACCCTGTTATCATCCCAGACTTTTGCCAAAGCTGGGCCAAAGCGGGTTTACAAGCATGGGCCAGAGATCGACAGCATTGCGCCAAGCGTGGTCCATATCTGGCCCCGTCGTATTTTCCTGTATGGGTGTGTGTGTGGGTGTGGATGTAAACCTCTCATATCTTTTTGATGAATGAACCGATTTAGATGGTTCTTGCGGCATTCGAAAGATATCTTCTGAACTTAGATTTTCAGAAAATTTTAGATCATTTAGTCACATAGACTCTGAGATATGTAAGAAAGACGAACGAAAAAAAATCGTTTTTTTTTAGATATTTTGAAAATTGTTGAATCGATCAATCCCAAAATCTAATCAGCTCTAGGACTCGATAAAATCATTCGATTGCTGTCAAGAACCTCCCAATCAGGTAATCCGTTCGAGAGATATCGTCAATGGGATAATAAATGTTAAATCAATATCTGCTTTTTTCATTGAATAACATCATAATTACTGAACAAAATCCTCAAAACTAATATGTTCTTCTTTATGTAAGTCATTGGAAGTGACTGCCTAAAAATTGTCATGTTTGCTGGTATCACGATATACTTACACAATATAGATACAACGTATCATGTGAATAATCATTTTTGAGCTAATTATTGAACATAATTGTGAACAAATATAAAAAACGCTCATTCATTAATTATTTTAGATTCTAAATTTGTTAACTTTCACATAAAACGGAATTCCGAGTTAACTCAATTACTGTCATTTCACTTAAATATAACTTTTGCATAACCGAAAATATACAGGACAGTCTTAAACAATGAAATTGGGAACGGTTTGAATAAGCAAAAAAACCTAAAAATTGAATCAAAAAATAAAAAAGTAAAAAAAAAAAAAATTTCTGGATTTTAAACGAATTCGATGAAGTTGAATTTTGTTGTAAGGAATTTACATGAAAAAAAATTATATTTTACAGGTTTATTGGATACAAAAGAAAAAAAAAAATTTTTAGTAGTTTTTATCATAAAACAAACGTCATTAATATTTTTCAACTGACAATTGATTTTTGAAAAAGTTTACCAAAAAGAATTCAAAGTAACGCTTAATTATATTTACAGAAGTGATTTTGGAATGTTTAAAAACCATTTAAAATATAAAATCTTCTTTTATAAAATTTGGGGGATACCCCCTTTTGCCCCCCCCCCCTTCCCCTATAAGTCTATACGTGATTAGATCTGATCAGACATAGCTAATATAAATTCATGTATTGGCAGGGTGCGCGGCGAAAACGACATCTGTCGACCGCATTAAATCATCCTCAAAAAGCACAGAGAGAATATGGAAAGTTTTTATAAACAAATAATTAAAATTTTTAAAGATTGCGAAATATATGTGTGATACCACATTTGAAAGGTGGAAAAATATAGAGTAGATTGTACTGAAAAGAATAAGTATAAAAAATTTTAATAAATACAAAATAAATATCATTTTAAACAGCATAAGGTTAGCTTGTAATAATAATAATAACAACAATAATAGTCATAATAACAAATGAGTTAAAATAATTATAATTATAATTTTCTAAAGTTAAATTTATTAATTTGCATTAAGTAAAGAAATTAAAGTGATTTTAATTATTCGTAATTTTAAATTTTAAAACTCAATAATTAAAAATACTTTGTGTTAAAAATTTGTAATTTAAAAAATTCCCCGTAATAATTTTTAGCCGAAGATGAACATCATGGATGGAAATGTATAAAACTTGCAATTACTATTTCTGTCAGTATTTTTGCAATTAACAACACAACTTCTTGTTCTTATTTTTTAACACTGCTTTCATTTAACTATTCACAAGGCAAGTGCGATTTAACGCGTATTTCGTCCACTGCAGGCGCTACAATAGATTCGATTGTCCCCACCCTATACTCCGCACCCTGCCAATAGTCGTGCATAAGTTTATATATATGATTGGATCTGATCAGACATGACTGATATAAACATGTATGTAGTTATACATGTCTATGTATGATTAAATCTGATTAGACTTTATTGATATGAAACCTATAAATATTTAATTACATATATAGTTCCAATAAAATATATATATATATTAAATAATGTCAACTATCAACTTTTATTATTTGAAAATAGTTAAAGAAATATACTTATTGCTACGATTTGTTATTAGTTAGGTTGAGTTCCTATCCTAATAATAGTTGATTTAACTACTTGATTTTTGTTGTGACTATTAGACTCTTATTGTAGCGATAACTAAAATTAAATAACAAAAGAATTATAGTAACTTCAACTATTTTTTTAAAGTCATCTGAACAATAAATAGTTATCATAACTATTTAAATTTATTACACCAACTAAATTAAAATAGTTGTCTCTTTTTAGTTGTAGCAACTACTGAGATGTTTCTCAGTGTATCTGTTTCAGGTATATTTTCGGTGATGAGTTACATGGTTCTTAGTAGCTCATACGTGGCACCGGAAATGTATCCGTATTACTCTAAAGAATACCTTGACTGGGAAACCCGTGGGCAGAGCATCATAGGTGAAATCAATTACTATGAATACAATGTGATCTGCCTTCAGGAGGTCGAGCTTGAGGTGTTTCTCCAATTCTATTCGCCGACACTGAAAGCTAAAGGGTATGACGGCGTTTTTGCCCCGAAATCTCGGGCAAAAACAAAATCAGATGCCAAACGGCGGCTTGTACATGTTTGCGCAATTTTCTGGAAGACCAGAAAGTATGTTTTTAATTTATATTTTTAATGTAAATAATTAATAATGTTGTGTTAGCTTATAGTTATATTTATTGATTATTTATGTATTTCTTTTTTCCAGGTTTACACTGATATCCCAACAGTTGATCGAGTTCAACCAATTGGCTGATCATGAGAAAAAAAATTAATCGTTTTTTTATAATTTAACTATTACTTTGTTGGCTTATTTGGGGCTAGTTGAGCAAGGCGCGCTCAATGCATTGAATGCGTGCCGAGCGTTGGTCTAACAAGGTATATATTGAACCTATATACACAATTAAATATTTATAGGTTTCATATCAATAAAGTCTGATCAGATCTTATCATACATAGACTTATATATAACTACATATAAGTTTATATCATTCATGTCTGATCAGATCTAATAATATAGAGACTCATACATAATTATATATAATTTTATGTATAACCATGTATAATCATATATACTCATATATAATCAGACAAAATCATTTTTCATGAGGATTGGAATCATTCCTATGCTACATTGGAATTATTATAATTTCGATGAAGTCGCTTCCAATTGAAGGTATTAAGGTTAATATTAAAATAAGGTTTTATAATTAAAAAATTAGGTTATTTAATTAATAATAAATGAATGTTTTATTGATTTAAAAAATTTTTAAATAAAACAATAAATATTAACATTAACATATTTTAACATGGATTAGTTTTATTAGAAAAATATAATAAATAAATTATTTATTGAAAACACACTTAATTAATATTTTATTGTGAGTAAAATTATGAATTATGAATTATTAATGCAGAGAAAGTTATAGCATGGGACTTAATATTATTCTAGCATGGCTTTGATTACAATGCTACAAAGTAATATTTACCAGTAGCTTGATTATTATGTAGCATAGTAAATATTAACAGAAGAATGGTAATTATTCCTATACTACATAGTATCGATTCCTATGCTTTAAAAAATAGGACTAGTTGCCATGTAGCATCGTAATTATTACCATTTTCTTCTCTCCGTGCAAGAGTTGAATATTTCTCTTCTAGAGTGTGTTTCTGAACACGCCCGTAGTGGTACTTTGGAAAAAATTTTAGTACGCGTCTTTATTCCAGGCGAATAAATTTGTCTCTCAGTGTAGTAGGACCGATGTGCAGCCGACGAAAAAGAGTAAGATGTAGTACCTTTTACAACCACGTAATCGATGACTGACTCTTCAAGTTACCATCTTGAAATGCACCACCAGTGGAAAGTGATCTGGAATAAAAATGATAAATTATCAGAAAATGATTAATATAGGAAAATGATATTATTTTGAACAAAAAAAATTATTCAATTTACCCGATGGGATGTACCGATTAGGACAGCCCACTATTATGTTATCATGGAACCACTGATCATGTATAGGACCATAGAATCCTATTGGTCTCATATTAGATGTTCCATAAAAAACAAAATCGATCATCGCCCTGAAGCCATACCTGAAAAAAAACAAACAATTATTTTATTTATTTAAAAAAATTAACATAGTGATAATTTTATTGATTTACTTACGTATAATATGTATACGGCATATATTCTTCAGGACAGGCCGATGAAAGATTCAGCGAATGGTGGGCTACTTCGGCAGATTCCGGATTTCCAAAAATTGTATTAACGGCTTTTTTGTAATCCAAATTTCGAAAATCCGGATGATCTATAGCGAGCTGACCTTGTGTTAAAAACTCATACACACCTGAAAAAAGCAAAAGCGTAAATATTAATAATTCAGGACACCCTAGTAATTAATATTAAATTCTTAATATTTTTGAAACTGAACTTACCAGAATCTGTTTTAGAGTTGAAATCTCCACAGAGCAATAGCTTGATGTCAGAAGAAGCGAATGTCTTATTATCCGCCTGTTCGGATACGGAACTCACTGTTTCCAACATTCTTTCTATTTCTCTGGCGAGCATCATTGCCTGCAAAACTTTGACGTCGCAAAACTCCGGATTCCAGTGCAAATGTGTATTTGCCACTAAGATTAGCTGCTCCACATCTGATGAGTTTTCTGGAAGACCTAAAGAGTAAATTAGAGTTTTATTAAGTTATAGTGATAGCGAATTTATTGTAAATGCTACAAATTTGAAAAATCGCAAAAACTTACCATCTTGCCATGCTGCGGCTGTGGTTTTCAGCACGGCAAACAGCCCAATGTTGTCACGAATCATCACCCGATTGAGCATGTCTTGACAACCTGCGTTGTTCTTGATAGCCAATTGGTTGAACTCGATCAACTGTTGGGATACCAGTGTAAACCTGAAAAAAAAAAATACATAAATGATTAATGAATATAACTATAAGCCAACACAACATTATTAATTGTTTAAATTAAAATTATTAATTAAAAACATACTTTTCGGTCTTCCAAAAAATCGCGCAACCGTCTACAAGCCGCCGTTTGGTATCTGACATTGTTCTTGCCCGAGATTTTGGGGCAAAAATGCCAATATACCCTTTAGTTTCCAGCTTCGGCGAAAAGAATTCAAGAAACGCCTCCATCTCGACTTCCTGAAGGCAGATCACATCGCATTCATAGTCGTTAATTTCATTTATGATGCTCTGCCCACGGGTTTCCCAGTCGAGGTATTCTTTAGGGCAATACGGATACATTCTTGGTGCCGCGTATGAGCTACTCAGAACGTTGTAACTCATCACCGAAAATGTACCTGAAAAAGATAGAAAAATTCATTATTTATTTGATATAATAATATTTACACGGAAAATAAATTGTAATAGTGGCAACAACAACTGGAGTTCCATTTACCACAGGCTGTAGTATGATATAAGACAACTCCAAATTGTGGTTAGATTTACTGCAATATTGTAGTTAAGCGTCTACTATCGAAAAAAGTAAGATATGTCACAGCATGCGATATTTGTAATTCCAACTGAAGTTCAATTTACTCGATATGCGGTAACGGTAAAAATAAACGTTATATAACCTAAAATTTTTATAAATTATTTTTAAAAATCACTTACTGAGTTATTTATATATACTAAACATGGTAATTATTTACAAAAAGGGTCCACCCATGCTGGGCCATGTTAAATTTTTTTTGATCAAATTGATCAATTTTTTTTTAAATTGCTCGTTTTTTTATGTACTTTTCAAAAAAAAAAAATATATTCATAATTATCAAAAAAGATGAAATAGAAATTTTATCCAAAAACATGAAAGCCAATTTTTTTTCCAACTTTTAAGGCTGGGCCGCACCTAACGAAATCTCGAATTTAAGAATTCTAATTATTTATTAAATAATTATGATAACAGCAATTTTCTTAGCTTCCGACTAAAAGCAGAAGACGAACTTCTTCGAAAGCCTTTCATCATCGGAGTCCCATAAATATTCGAAAAGTAATTAGAATTCTTAAATTCGAAATTTTGTTAGGTAAGTCCGAGCCTTAAAGGCAAAAAAGATGTCGAAATCTTTATTTTTTGTTCTCACGACATTTTTTTTATTATAAATGCGCCGTAAGAACAAGCAGAATAAAAAAATCTGAGATATTGATAATCAATTATTTAATTTTCAATAAATTGTCAGTTGATTATTTATTTATGAGACGCTGTAATAAACGATTAACCCCAAAATGGCGAAATAGCGGGAACCCGTCCTTCTGTAGTACTCTCAACGTCTGCCTGGAGTACATGTTACTGCAATGTGCAGTAGAATTAACCACAAGAAAGGAGTAAATTTAACTTATTAACTTAGTAAAATTTGACGCACATTTAGTAAGTGTTATCATTTATCGGATATTTTTAACTACAAAAACATTTACTGCAATCTCGTAGTAAATGATACTACATATTACTTTCCGTGTATTATTTTGCTATTATAAAAAAATAATATTTTGTTCATTTTTACTTACACGATGGCCCCGATTCTTCCAGGATTGGCGTTGAATAGAACATCCATGGCCTCTTAGCAGGTGGAGAAGTATATTCTGAAAGTTAGTAAAAAAATATGAATAATGGTGCAAAATCATAATTTCGGTAGGTATGAACCAATCAAAAAAAATTTTTTGTAAATACTCAAGATATCCCAAACAAAAATTTGACCTAAATTCAGCGGCCGCTTTAACTGTTTTTTTTTATAAAAAAATTAGATGTAAAATGAAATATCTCGAAAACTATTAAGAAACTATCAAGACAAATAAGTATCTTCGGGTTTAGAATTTACTAAAAAACAAAATGAGTCTTGGCGGATATCTCTACGATGAATAGAGTTGCTGAGATTAAAATATCGGTGTCAAAGCGGGGTAAACTGCGACCGCTCAGAAAAGTGGTTTGGTTGGCACTCAGAATTAGCGAAAATTCACTTATTCCACTTATTCATGTTCAGAGAGTGTTCAAGACCACCGATAATTATGAGTAAGGGCTCATTCGATTCGAAATAGCGTCTATAAAAATTGTCAAAGTGGAAATTTGGGGCCGGCAAAAATTGTAAAAGTTATAAACAATTTAGTAAAAAAAAAAAAAAGTGGTTTGATTATTTGCAAATATTTCAAAAACTTATTCATTCATATAAGTGCTTCTTCCATAATTCATTGAATAATTGAGTTAGTGATTTGGTCAGAAGTTCAATATGTTTATTGATAAGTGGAGAACAAAAATGACTTGAAGTGTTGTAATTGTATCCCCAATAGTTTATAAGATATTTGAACTGAAAAGTCCAAATAAGATTTATTTCTAAGGATTCTAAAAATAATCATTATTTTTATTAAGCATCTTTTTCCCAAAAAAAAATTTTTTTTAATCTTATTAACAATTCATTTGTTCATAACAATTATTTAAACAATGCAAGTAAAAATTTTCTTAAAATTATTGTTATGTAGTTTTAGCAATAAAAAAGAAAAAATAATCAACAAAATAGAAAAAAAAATTTCTCGATTGCTTTATTTCATTAAAAAATTGGGGTAAAAATTTTTTTTCGGTGGATAATTATTTATTTATGTTTAGAAAAGACCAATTTTTTTTCATTCGCTGATATTTAATTTTAATCCGTTAAAACGATTTTTTTTTATCATGCTATTGATTCGATCGACAGGCGTGCACGCACCACTATATCCGTTTTTTGTCTCATTTTCACCGCTAAATTAAAAAAAGTTTAGTAAATCCAAAAACACACGACTCTTAATGCTCATTTGCAAAAAGAAAAATGTACGATAAAAGTTTCAAGGACATTTTTTTTTTTTTCCTTTCTATTATACTAGAAATTCAAATTTTGCTGGTGACGTAATTCGGTGGTGTTAAAATATCGGTGTCAAAGCGGGGTAAACTGCGACCGCTCAGAGTATTAACTTTGAAAAGCTTATTAAACGCAAAAAATATCTTCACACACGCACACCCACTCAATCACGCGAGCGTACACGCGCACATACACACGCGTGCACATGAAGCACACTCACACACATGCATACATACGCACACTGTTTAACTGTAGTGATCAAGTAAGTAAAAAATTCCCAAAGTAAGTCGGAAAAATAACTTTTCGTGTAAAGAGATTTTTTCGAAGAGTTAATATCATCATGGATTGTACAAAAATTTGTTAACTAATTTTTTATAAACAATAGTGTTAATTTTATGCGAAAAGTTCACGATACGATAAGTAATTTTTTTGAATCATAAAATGTGCAATCGTTTGATTCTTACATCTTTCAGACGGTTTTTTAAAAATTTGCTGACTAATTTTTTATCAATAATGACATTAACTTTTAAAAAAACATTCCTCCATACGATAAATTACTTTTTCAAATCATGGAATTAGCAATCGTTTGATTCCTACATCTTAAAGATGTTTTTTTAAAAATTTGTTAACTAATTTTATATAAACAATAACGTTAACTTATCTACTAAAGATATCTGCAAGATAAGTTCTTTTTTGAATCATAAAATTTTCAATTGTTCGATACTTTAATTGTAAGAACGATTTTTAAAATTTATCAACTGATTTTGTATAAACAATGGCGTTAACTTTTTGAAAAATATTTTTCACACGATAAGATATTTTTTCGATTCAGAAAATTTGTAATTGTGCTAAAAATGTGAAAAAAATATAATATCATTTCACTAGAGATGTATATTTTTAAATAAATAATAGGTGCTGGGTGGACATGAATTTAAACTAAAAGGTGATTATACCGTTTAATACACTGTAAAAAGAGCGGTGTTAAAAATGGACTCGTTTTAACTCCACCCGGTGTAAAAATGAAATTACACCGGTGTAGGGGGAGTAATACACCGGTGTTAAAAATACCGGTGTTAAATCGGAGTAACCGGTGTAAAAGTGGAGTAAAACCGATGTAAAAGTGGGGTAACAGGTGTAAAAGCGGGGTAAATTACATCCGCTTGGAGTATTAACTTTAACGATTATAAAACACAAAAAAATGTCAGTTCTTTATGAAAATTAATAAAAAATATCATTTATTAACAAGTATAGTGATCGAGTAAGTAAAAATATTCATAAAGTAAAATATTTTAACACCGGTCTAGAATATTTACACCGGTGGCGGCGTTATTTTCACACCGCTTTCGGGGGTAAATTTAACACCGATAATTTTAACACTTATACCGCTTGGACTTACCCCGGTGATTTTTTACAGTGTAGAATCATTAATTTAATATAAAAATTTCTAAACACATACCTGTATTTTCTAGTTGTATATTGCAGTAACTTTTTTTGATGTTTTCTGCGATGAGGTGATCGTATATTTCCATAGAAGGATTCATTTTTTCACACTATTTTTGCACCACAACTTTACTCACTGATGTCACAAAAGCAAATAAAATATCTGATGCTGTTGAAAATATTTTAAGGTTTTCTATCCCCACTTCTTAATGAGAAACTCATTATAGAGTAGGCAAAATTATTGTATAGTAAATAACCGAATGCATTTAATTATAATGACAAAATTTTATTATAGATAAAAACACATTGTATTGAAAGACTCTGGTGCTCATATTTTCGTTGTAATTACCTCATAGATTTAAATGAGTATTTGGATAAAAGTTAAATAGTATATCGTACTTAAGTATTATTTATTTTTGTCGTTTTACCATAATTTGTAAATCTAATCCGGAGGGTAAATGAATGTTCGAGCCCAATGGACAGAAGTCTCTATTGTCCCGTCAGTAAGCTGATACCTGAAGTAATGTTCTTACAGTTGATGATTTAAATGTTAGTATTTAAAATGCAATTAAACTCAAAAGTTTTATGACAATACTACCTTTAAAACTTCTTGGTATAATTATTAGTATATGTATTAGAAATAAAGATCTATGTTCAATTCTTTTAACAAGCTACAATTTCTGTTAAAATTAGTTTTAGGTTTAGAGTATTAATTTTTGTCATAATGCAAATTTGTGATGCGCAAGAAATAAGGAAAATCCATGAATTTTCTAAATTTTTATATGCTTTTCGTTATGATTCTGTGAATGTGGGCAAAGTGGGACACGGAAAAAAAGCATTTTCTCATAAAAATTTTTATTTTTATTTTTATAGAACATACGTTTAGAAATTCAAGTCGTTGAGCGGAAGGCTATTCTTCCGATTAGATCCCCTTGCCGATTTTGCTCTAATTTCTCAGAGACTTTCCTTTTGGGTCCAATAACAAGAACTAATATGATTTTTCCACCAGCGATATCCAAAATCGAGAGAAAGAAGTTTTTTTAATTTTTTAATTCTTAATTATTTATTTATTTTTTATTTCATCATTCGAATGTCTCGTATTTAATAAGGACATTGTAGTTAAGTCAAATAATAATAAATTACTTAATTTGTTTATTGATGATTGCAAAAATCGAGAGAAATCAAAAATTCAATTCTGTCGATCAAATTTATTCTTAATAATAATACAATTTTTAACAATCAATAAATTTAATAGTAATCGATAACGAATAATAAATTACAAATTTTTTTATAAGCAAAAAAACCATTTTTGTTTTGTCATAAATTAAATTATATATCATTTCGAAATAATAAATACACTTATCCAAAAAATTAAAGGAACAAGAAAATTTTATAAATTTTTTAGTGATTTTTGGAAGGCTGTATTTTCGTGAAAAATGGTCGTATCGAAAACATTAAAAAAGCAAATTGAAGCTTGAAATCTCTAGTTTGAAGATCTTCCAGCAAAATATTTTTTTGAGCCACGGTTTTTGCGGAATCATAAGAAAAAGGTCGAGACAAAATTTTTCTAAATTTTTTGGTTTTGTTTTTTAGGTCTACGGGGCCGGGAAAAATTTTTTCCAAAAAACGAATTTATGGCTCGTTTAGGAAATTTATTCAGCTACAATTTGCTTTTCTCTGTACGACAATTTGCTGCTGAGATATCAGCCTTCAAATGAAAAAGGATCCTTTTGTCTTTGAGTATTGATATCTCAGCAAGTAATGGTCACACAGTAATTTAAAGGGCAGTTTAATAAACTTGAATAAATTCCCTACAAGCTCCATTTTCGATTTTTTCAAAAAAAAATTTTTTTTCATCCTTGATATCCATTTGAAAAACCCACAAAAATGGTCATTTTCTGGTTTTTTAGTCAACTCATCGCTACTCTGCAAATATTGATAAAAAAAATAATGTTGCCAGGTAATTTTACAGCTTAATGTACCCTCAAAAACCCTGGAAATTTTCAGATTGATCCATTGAACCGTTTGTCTGGTCCGATTGCTCAAAGTTTTACAAAACAATTAAAGGAACAAGTTTTGTTCCTTAATTTGTGTAATCATTACCAAAATGAAAAAATTAATTTTTTTTGGAATTTCTTTCATTTTTGCGTTAGTTATTCAGTAAATGTAAGGTAAAGAGGAAAAAAAAAAAACATTTTCCAAAAAACGAGACCAAACAAGAATTTTTTTCAATTTTTTTTTTTATGTTTTATTCGGGGGGTTATTTTTTTTTTTCGTTTTTCGGAAAAAAATTTTTTTTTTTTCTTTACCTTACATTTACTGAATAATTAACGCAAAAATGAAAGAAAATCCGAAAAAAATTGATTTTTTCATTTTGATAACGATTACACAGATTAAGGAACAAAACTTGTTCCTTTAATTGTTTTGTAAAACTTTGAGCAATCTGACCGGACAAACGGTTCAATGGATCAATCTGAAAATTTCCAGGGTTTTTGGGGGTACATTAAGCTGTAAAATTACCTGGCAACATTATTTTTTTTATCAATATTTGCAGAGTAGTGATGAGTCGACTAAAAAACCAGAAAATGGCCATTTTTTAAAGGTTTTTCAAATGGATATCAAGGATGAAAAAAAATTTTTTTTTTTTTTAAATCAAAAATGGAGTTTGTAGGGGATTTATTCTAGTTTATTAAACTGCCCTTTAAATTACTGTGTGACCATTACTTGCTGAGATATCAATAATCAAAGTCAAAAGGATCCTTTTTCATTTGAAGGCTGATATCTCAGCAGCAAATTGTTGTAAGAGAAACAAAAAAAAGCAAATTGTAGCTGAATAAATTTCCTGAACGAGCAATGAATTTGTTTTTTTGAAAAAATTTTTCCCGGTCCCGTAGACCTAAAAAACAAAATCAAAAAATTTAGAAAAATTTTGACTCGACCTTTTTCTTATGATTCCGCAAAAACCGTGGCTCAAAAAAATATTTTGCTGGAAGAGCTTTAAACTAGAGATTTCAAGCTTTAATTTGCTTTTTTAATTTTTTCGATACGATCATTTTTCACGAAAATACAGCCTTCCAAAAATCACTAAAAAATTTATAAAATTTTCTTGTTTCTTTAATTTTTTGGATAAGTGTATGTTACACGTAGGTTCATCAAAAGCATTAAGAGGTAATAGCAATAAGATCCAAGATGTGTGTAGATACCCGGGTCAAAAATAAAACTTGATTTAGGCTCGCTGCACCTTATTTTCTTTTGAAGTTATCGATTTGCCGACAATTTTTTGCTAAGATCTCGACTTCTTCGGCTTGAATTAAATTTTTTTTGAACTTTTTGAACTTTTTTCATCTTAGTTTGAACTTATTTCAACTTATTTGTTTTTTTTTTAACTTATTCGTCTTTACTTCGAGCACGATAGTAATTCACCCTACTTTAGACTTGCTAAACCAAGTCGAAAAAAAGTTATTGATTGGCCTTACTTTCGCCTTAATATATAAAAATTATTTCACCTTAGTTTTGACTTTTTCACCTTATAATTTAAGTCGAATAAGTCTAAACCAAGTCAATTTCGACTTAATCTGGACTTTGTCGTCTTAAAATTCAAGTCGAATAAGCCTAAACCAAGTCAATTTCGACTTGATTTCAACTTTTTCGTCTTAAATCGTGACTAAGTAAGCCAGTTAAGTCTAAACCAAGGCGAAAACTCAATTTATTCCATATCTCCGTAAAAAAAGTCAAGTTTGTCTTGTGAAAAACGGCGCCGAATTTTGACTTAATAGTAAGCCAAGTCTAAATCAAGTTTTAATTTTGACCCGGGTATTGTTTTTAGAATGGTCTAAAGTATAATATATTTATACATGCATTCATTAGAATGTAGTGAAATTTCTTTAGATATATGTGCTTAAATCTATGTAGATTTCTTTAAAGATCGACATTTACGCAGATCTGCTTGGATACACTTATTTATTCGTGAATATAGTGAGATCTGTTTAAATCTCTTTGGATATTTTGAGATCTGTTTTGATCGCTTTTGATATTTTAAGATCTGTTTGGATATACTTAGATATAGTGAGATCTCATTGGATATTGTCAGATCTGTTTGGATCGCGCCAAAATTTGGATCCAAGCATATCTGACTGTTTGGATCCAATCATATATGCTTGGATCTAAACACTTTTTATCGGGGCCCTACTTGGCCCAGCACTGAGGAACCTATCTTTGGCACACCTATATTGGCCCATGCTTGGCTGAAGATTGGGTACTCAGTCCTGGCCGTTACTGTGATTACCCAGGCTTAGGCCAAGACTGGATAACCTAGCCTTGGCCATCCAATAGCAAGCCAGGCTTGGGCCAAGGTAAGATTACCCAAGTTTGGCTATGCCCATTGTTTAATAAGTAGATCATATAAATGTATCACTTCAACATTAGTTCGTCCAGTAGCTACCGTTCGGACCCAGCACTCAGAAGGACGGAAGTTCGCGCCCAGAGCCTAGCAGAATTTTCACCGAGTTTTTTAACTTCCCGCTAAGAAAATTGTAAATTTTCAAAAATTCGGGAAGTTATTGGTTTCGGTCCGATTTACGAAAATCGAATTTCCATCAGATGTCGACGTTTCGAGGTCCTAGGAAGCTATCCTGACTAATTTCACGATGATGTCCGAGTGTATGTATGTGTGTACGTACGTACGTACGTACGTATGTATGTATGTAAATATTCATAACTCTTGAACGGATGAACCGATTTTGATCGTTGAGGTGTCATTCGACGCGGCTTGTTAATGTCTTGAGGCCGTAAAAATTTGAACTTAATCGGTAGGGTGCGTTCAGAGATATTTCAAAAATAAAATTTTTTCGAAAATGTTTTATTTGGATAACTTTTAATTTGCTCGATGGATTGATTCCAAAATCTAATCAGCTCTGAAACTTTATAAGCCGCGTCGAATGCCACCTCAACCATCAACCATAAAAATAATATATACAGTTTAATGAGGAAAAGTCAAGTGACCTTGACAGGTCCGTTATAAAGCACAACCTCGCCGCTTCGCGTTCGAGGCGTGCAATTAATTTTTCCTGGATAGACAATAAATTTTAATATTTATTTTATAATTATTTACGTTTGAATTGTAAATGAAAGAATTATTATTCAGAATGATACTATTTACTGATGACCGTCATACCCTCGCGGACTCGGGATTACTCCGAAATCATGGTGAAATTTCGGTGAAATCATAGTGGAAAGATAGTGAACCCATAGTGAAATGACAGTGAAATCACTGTAACTTTGTGCCATTTGCTTACTGTGTGATAATTATCATCCGATGGTAATTTTATGATGATTTCACCATCGATTCATAGTAGAATCACAATAGCATAACAGTCAATTTACAGTAGTATAGCTGTAAGTTGACAGTAGTATTACTGTGTATTTACAGTGATTTCACTATCAGTTTATGATGGATCTGCAGTGCTTCAGTCATGCTTTCTCAGTAATAATACCGTGATCATACAGTGATTTCACAGCAGTCTTACTATAGATTCTTCGTGAAATCACAATAATATCGCTGTGAATTGACAGTAATATTACTGTGATTTCTTAATCATTTAATCCTGGATCTGCTTAGTTTTCATCGAGATTTAGGGGCAATATTGAGATCCTATATTTATTGATTCAAAGATAATAATAATAAAATTAATAATAATATTATAATAGCAACAATAATCCTAATCTTGGTTTTTCAATAAATAATTCTTCTTGTTTAAAAAAATTATTTAGTATCCCTTTGTACGTCTTCATGTAATTCCTCTGGAGGATTAACTGCTATTTTTTTACCCTCGGTAAAGAAGGAATTTTTTTTTTTTTTTAACGCATGATGGGACTCGAACTGCCGACCTTTCGATTGAGAGCAGCTTAAGTCATGTACTTTAGCCCGCTCGGCCACCACACGCATTCGGAACTAAATATTTAATCTGTTACTTCATGCTATTCAATACTATATATACTCAAGATTAAGCTATAAGAAAAATTATTTTATTAAATACTATAAAATTAAAAGAATTCGATATTTATCAAAAAAAATTTTTGCCTTCATTTGTAAATCATCAAGTTTTCTTAATTTAAGAATATTTTATTTTTAATTATGATAAATAATAAATATTTACTATTGAAATATTAATCTAAATGATGTTCTCTTTATTTTTTGCAGTAGTTTAAATTCAATTTATACAGTTTTAAAAAAAAAGTTATTCAATTTTTTTATTTATTTATTTTTTGTCATAATTCTGAAGAATTTTACCGTCTTAAGCTTTTATAAAATTAACTAAATTAGATAATTACAGATAAAGTTTCGCTCGGAAATTCCTAAAATAGCTAAATTTATAATAAATAAAATACATATGTGCCCAAATATTTGCTAAACTTACAAATAATTATAGGAGCATTTATGAAATAATTGATGTTATTTTTTTTTTAATTCCATTTCTATCGATTAATGACATTAAAAATTCAAATTTTGATTTTGAAATTGGATTAATGATAGATGTACCGTATCAGATCACTATCAAAGTAGAGTGAAATCATGGAGAAAACACTAATAATTTGCTGTGAAAATATCATAGAGTCACAGTGCTAATACTACTAGGTTGTCATGGGATCACGGTAAATTCATGGTTAAACCACTATGAACTGACTGTGAAACTATTGTAAAGTCACAGAGTTAACACTATCAGATTACTATGGAATCACAGTGAATTCGTAGTGAAATCACGATAAACTGACTGTGAACCCATGATAAAGCCTCAGTGTTACCATTGTTGGGTTACCATAAATCGATAGCTGATCGACAGTAAAATTATCATGAAAGTATGGTAATTTAATTCTAAACCTACAAAAGAATCACAAGTGAAATCACTATGGAACTACCATAAAATTACTGTAAAATTACTATATAACCAGAGTGACGAAATGGCACAAAACGACAGTGAATTCACTATGAAATTACCATCAATACACAGTAAACTTACGGTAAAATTGATTTCACTGTGATTTCACAGTAACCCCGAATCCGCGAGGGATTATGTTATTTGTCGCCTCTTAATGTACACAGGTAATTTATTCCCGTATACTCTAATTTTCAGAAAATTTTAAATCCATTATTTGAGACTCCGGCATAAATATTTAATGATAAACTTAATTATTTGCCATTTGGTCTTTCACAGGAATAGTAATTACGTTCACACGTGAATACGCAGACCTTAATGACCATAATATTTTGAGTCATAAGTCTAATTACCTTTTCCTAATTACCTCAGGTACATTTTTTCAGCCCCAAACTATTACTTTTTAATTACCCCCATACCCATTGTCGTGACAATTTCTTTTGTTATAAAATCCCTTAAATTTCAGTGTCTTGTCAATATTTCCTCACTTTATTCTCGAACTCCATACCCAACAGTTCGACTGAGAATATTTTAAAAGTTACGGAAAAAACAAAATTGTGTTATTTCAAAGTGCATAAGCTGTTCCAGTGTAAAGTAAGAAAGTTTCCAGTGAAGTTAAATTGACAGTGAAAAATCGTGAACAAAAATGGCTCAAAAGTGGTATTTTAACAAAGAAGAGTTGAAGAACTCTCCAAGTTCCAAGGATGGCATCAGCGCGGAGAAAGAGCTAGATCATAAACAACAAGCCGCTTACCTAATAACTGATTTGGGCAAGCGGCTAAAATTGTCAGAAGTCTGTGTACATACTGCCATTGTGTACATGCACAGATTCTTTATTCACCATTCATTAGCCAAGTTTCACCGGTATGAAATTGCCACGGCGGCGATTTTTTTGGCGGCAAAGGTGGAAGAAGAGCCACAAAAATCGCAGGCGGTCATCAGCGCTCTTCATGTCTGCCTAAACAAATACGAAGTTCACCAACTGGACACTACTTTTGCCGAGAACCAGGAGAAGGTCAAGGCACTAACTTCAAATGAGCAACTTCTTCTGGCAACACTTGGATTTAAGATGGGGGTTAGCCACCCTCATCATTACATCAAGAAATTCTGTGGGGAAATAAAAGCTTGCAAGGAATTATGCAAGATTTTTCTGCAGATGGCTAATTATACATTACAGATGACATCAATGTGCCTGAAATATAAACCGGCAGTTGTGGCGTCATTCTGTATTTATTTCACCATCCAATCGTCGCAGTGGAAGATTCCTCAAGTCATAGACGGGAATCTTTGGTTTTGGCTACTCGATACGAAAGTGACGTTCGATTTGCTGATTAAGATGGACAGGGAGTTCAAAGCGGTTTTAGATAAAATGTCACCCAGAATAAAAAACCGGGTGATGGGATTATTTAAAAATCCATCGGTCAAAGTGAGTGCAGTGAATCGGATAGCGACGACCCCCAGTTCATCGGATCCAGAAAATGTTTCCGGTAACCCTGAAGTCGAGAAACCAAGGACTCGACGAAAAATCAGCTATCACGAGTATCGTGATAGACTGATGAAGAAAAAATCTGAGTCAGATGGGTCATCGACTTCTTCACCTCCTGATGTAGAAGTTCAGGATAATTCCATTGGAAGTACCTGCCAACTTGTACCCTCAACTGTAGCGGGTCTGGACCACAGCCGTAAGCGTCAAAATAATTACGACATGGGCAGTATTTTGTGTTCTGCTAAAAGACGTAAGTTTTTGTAGTTTTAATAAGTTTATAATTTTTTGTACATAATTATTTATCATCCAATTATTTTTTATAGTAAAATATTATTGTAGGTTTTATTATTTTCATAAATTAAATATTAAGTATTTCATGTAAATAGTAAATAGTGAAATAGTAAATTATATTTTAAAAATTTACTTTTTATTTAATAAGTTTAATATATTTTTTGTAAAAAATTAAATATTAATGTAATTAAAGTTAATGATAATGCACCATAGATTTAATCATGTCTTTTGAAAAATAAAATATTAATAAAACGAAATCCTCTTTTTGTTTTGATTTTAATATAGTTAATTATTTTATATAAGTAATTTTATTTTAAGAGTAATAATTAATTTTTATGACAGTAAAGTTAGCGAACATCTGACAATTTTTAAAACTTTGAAATAATAAATTAAAATGTTTACAAAATAAAAAAAAAAAATTCATATTTAGACAATTCGAAATTCAGTAGATGCATTTTTTAAAAATTCCATTACTTTAATTATATAATTTTTTTAGATGTAATTAAAAAATTGTCGGATGTCTACTACACTTATACTTAGTTAATTTTTCCAAATTAAATTTTTATAAAATTTTTTAATGAATGCAGAATAAAAATCAAAAATTTAATTCAAAATATCACTTTCTAATTTTAAAAAATAAAAATTATCTTCGAATAAAAAATTTAAAAAAAATATATGATCCTGAAGTTAGCGGACAATTAAAAATTCTCAAATGTATTTTTCTAGAATTTAATTAAAAAAAAAAAATAATTGCACATATATAAAATTTAAAAAAATTTGGAAAATCCAAAAGTGCACGCCTCGAACGCTCATATTATAATAAAATTAATTATTAATGTTTTTTCTTTATTACAAAATTTTTTAATAAACATCTAGACTTTCCTTATTTTTTTTTTTAAATTTAGTTAATTAGATAACAGTTGGCAAGTCGACTTGTCACACGATATAAGAAAACAAAAAAAATTTATCTGATGGTAAAGTGGAGCCTTATAATATCAGCAAAGTTTCATGATAATCATGCCTACTTATATTTGTGGGGGAAAAGTGGCGGATTAAGCATTAGTAAACATAATCAGTTTTCAGTTTTTAATTGATAATAAATGAACGAGAAGGACTACAGTAGTAATATTCAAAAGGCTTCTATTCTACTAAAATCTGAAGCTATTGAAAAAAAAAATTGGACTGATTAATTGAGTTTTTCGAGAGATATCTTGCTCACACACGGACATCCCAATTGACGTCCAACTAGTCTCATGTTAAATAATTTTTTTTCTTATTATAGTGTAGCTTAATGAAATTTTTAATTAAATCCAAATTATTCTTTAGAAATTGCTTTAGACATTGGTGTACTTTTTTTTCCACAGAGGCGAATTATGAAATTAGCAGAAATGATTAAAGGTAGGTAAATCCCGTTTTTACGACAAGTCGATTATAGAGCACAACCTCTCCCGCTATCGCGTCCGAGGCGTGCAATAAAAAAAGGCATGTCTAATAATGTTTTTTTCACAAAATCAAATTTTTTTCTATGTCTAAAACAAGTATAAATAAAAGCCTTGAATCAAGTGATTATTTTACTTTATTGAAGAAAATAATTTCTTGGAACTATAGTTCCATTTGAATATATTCAAGAAAGTAAAATTCTTGAATTAAGTATTGCTTTTTGAAAAATTTTATTCTCAGCGTGATAGTATGACATTCATCAAAGATCCTTACTTAAAAAATATTATTAACAATAATTTAAAAGGACTATGGTGTTAAATTTTTATTAACATTCAATTATTAGAATATTTTATAGAATATTTATATAGATAAATAAATATAGAATATTTATCAACTTACGGGTATTTAATATTACTAAATAATATTTTATAATCAAACATATAAACTATTTAAAATTATAGTGGTAAAAGTAAATCTAATGGATATTTAGAAAATATTTCTTCTGAATATTTTTTTACTAAATCAGCAATATTATTTCCAATTGCTGGTTTCATATCCACAGCAACAGTTTTCCAATTGTCTCTTAAAAACGTATTCATTCCTAATGCCAATGTTTTATCACGATTAAACGAATTATCTAAATTCATATTAGCATGCCCGACATCAAAATCAGTCAATACATCTTTTATTTTAAAATATATTTTTTTATCTATATTATTTTCATAACGTTCACCCTGAATCATTATATCAGCATTTATTTCACTGAAATTTCCTTGACATTGACCTTGTCCTCTAATTGGTATCATCATAATTCTTCCATTTATGTCATAGTCCGAAGTCATCGACAGTCGAGGAAAAAAAATTTTTAATTGAATTTGATTTTTATCGAAATCAATGCTAAATATTTTTGAAAAAATTATAGAATTAGATTAAAAATAATAATAATTAATAATTTAAAAAAAAATAAATAATTACTTGACTTTTTTTAGCACAAAATGAGTTCCTCCGTTGATTAAAATATTTGTGCAAACAAATTTAACAGCAATAGTCGCTGCTGATTGACTTATATTTATTTTTGAAATCTTTAATGGTTCACATGATGGAATATTCAGTTCTTTAATTCCAACTCGTAAGCGTGGTTTGATAGCTTCTACACTATGTTTTACGCATTCATTCAAATGCAAGTCACTGCGATGACATATCTTGAGAAATGATGCTATTTATTTAAAAAAAAAAAATTATGTATATAAATAAAAAAAAAAAAGTAAACATTACACCGGCAGGCATAATATAATTTAGTTGAAAATAGACTCATGTCGCCTAGATTCCTCATCGAGGACTCTGACTCACAAGTCTATTTTGTGTTGATATACTGATTGAAGGATACAAGTCCAAGTTTTGTTTAATTCTTAAATTAAAGATAGATATATATATTAGAGTGGTCCAAAAAAAACATTTTTTTTTTTTTCAAGGGCTATTATCTCAAAAGCTTCTCTAAGGTATAAAAAAAATACCCTCCAAAGTGCAGCTTGATATCTCAATTCTTCAAGAAGCTCAATACATTTATATTTTCCCATTTAAACAACACGTAAAAAATTTTTTTTTACGTTTTCATCCGGTAAAACTACCAAAAAAATTTTTCTCTGAATTTTCCATCAATTATTCTTGTAGGAAATTTAATTCTCTACAAAAAAATATTGAATTAGTTTTTTCGTAATCCTAACGGGTAAAAAGTTATTGAGCTTTAAATATTCGCAATAAAAGAAAATTTAATTAGATATGAAGAAAATTAAATTCAGTATCCATCCGCAAGTACTAGCTTTAGTTGAAAAATATAATGAATTAGGACAAAAGATGAAGAACAGAAACAATATCTGTTACAAATAGTTGCTGATCATAGGAAAAAATATCCAAATTGTAATAAGAAAAATTTTTCATAATTATATTAACGATTATTAAATTATTTAATTATTATAAACAGTTTAGAGTTTGATTAATTTCGAAATAAATACATGCAGTGACCAAAAAAGTTTTAAAAAAATTGAGAATTATTTCAAATCTATAAAAATAAAATAAATTATCTAGTAATGGTGTCAATTCCATCCAAGAGTTGCTCAAACTATCTTCCTTCAAATTTACTTAGTAACGAGTACTTAAAGCTCAATAACTTTTTAATCGTTAGGATTACGAAAAAACTATTTGAATACTTTTTTGTAGAGAATTAAATTTCCTATAAGAATGATTAATGGAAAATACCGAAAAAATTTTTTTTCTTCGTTTTACCGGATGAAAACGTAGAAAAAAATCGGTCTATCAGTTGACCCTGCCAGCCCTAAAACTTCCCGTTGTTTTCAAGCTCAACAACCTCGAAAACATTATTGTGAATACATTTTCGACCACTAATATATATATATATATATATATATATATATATATATATATATATATATATATATATATATATATATATAATAATAGTTAACTATAATGAATTTAAAAAAAAAATCAATAAAACTTACGAACTTCTACACATTTACTTATAGTTAAAAGGGATAACAGAATAAGTAACTTCCACTGAGACATTTTAATTGCAACTAAACGTGTAATTAAATTTCGTACGTAAAAAAAAATGTATACTAAATGATTAATACGTGCCAACTATATGATTCAATAATCACTTAAATTAATTTGCTGAGGCATTTATTTTTATTTCTCAACGTACAGATACACAAAAAATAAACGTGACTATCTTTTATTGGCCAACATTTTTGTAATAATTTAAATAATGCATTAAATGACAAAGAAGTTAAGTTTTGTTTAAACTTTTATAGCTAAATCATCAAAAATTCAGAAGCCGTTGATGTAATGTAAATTACATGATTGTAATTATTGATATGATATAGTTGTAGATGTAAGGTCAAAAAAAAAGCCTTGCCCTCTATTACTTTAGCAGTTAAATATAAAAAATAAAGAGAGACTAAATAGTTTAAGATCAAAACAAACATAATATACTTTATAATAGTAGTCCATGGCCCAGATTTTTACCCTCTTTTATCAACCGATTCTCTATAAAAACCACATGTGGTTAATTATCAACTTACAGTCTTTATCTTGATCTTCGAAGTAATCACAAATCTCGCGTGATTTTATATTTAACAAAAAAAAATTATTATTTATTGAGCTTAAATAATTGAATGTGTATTGTGATCTCGGGTGTTCTTACGATTATTGTTATAATTGCTATTACTTGTTTAATTATTTATCAACCAGTATTCATTCGGAAAACTAAAGACATTGAATATAATAATGATTAAAATGAAATTAATTATTTTATATTTGCTGATTGCATCAATCAGCAAGACTAGTCTTGGTAATATAAATTTACTAGAAATGTCTCAAACACTTTGGTCAAAGCTCCTAAATGGGGGATTAACGAATATTGGTCCTTTGGATCCATTACGTATCCCTGTTGTTAAAGTTGACCAATCACAAAATAAAACAAATTATCGAATTATTTTAAATAATATTGAAATTGTTGGTCTTAATCAATCAACATTAGAAAGTATTCATATTGGAAAAGGAAGAGTTAAGTCTAATTTAAGTGAACATGAAGCTGGTTATGTCAGTTATTCTGATCGAAATGTTATTGATTCAATCAGATATAGATTTCATACGGTTGTAAAAGAGCCAAAAACTCAAGATAATGAACAATTTAAAGTTCAATCAATAGAAACATTCAAAACTTCTGATAGGCAGGATCAATATACAAACGATCCGTCTCAAAAAACTTATTATAATAATAATCAACAAAGTCAACAGAGATATAATAATAATAATCAACGATATACTAGTCAGCAATACCAACAACGACGGGATCAAAATTATCCAATGCAACAAGAGTTTGATAATAAAAGAAATGAACAAAGAACTAACGGTGATCGTGGACATTATCAATTCCATTATCAACGTCATCCTCAGCCAATGGCTGATTACTCAACAACCTCTAAAACAGTTCCAGTTAATAGAAACAAAGAGTCTCAAGATCAAGATCTGTATTTAGTTTATGCTCAAAGTCAGTCAAATTATGAAAATCAAAAGAGATTACAAGATAACCAAAGACCTAGAGTTCATAGTTATCAAGCTACTCCTCAAGATCGTCAGTCAAATTACGAGCATCAAAGAAAACTACAAGATAACCAAAGACCTAGAGTTCATAGTTATCAAGCTACTCCTCAAGATCGTCAGTCGAATTACGAACATCAAAGAAAACTACAAGATAACCAAAGACCTAGAGTTTATAGTTATCAAGCTACTCCTCAAGATAGTATTGCAACAGAAACTAATATTGAAACTCAAAGAACATTCACAAATAAAGGAAATCCAGTACGATTTTCTCTAAACTTAGGATCTAAACCACCGTGTGTTCATGAAGAAAAAGATGTAGAAAGTATTGATGTTAAGTCAACAAATACGGGATCATCATCAAGATTAGAAAATCAACCTGGATACGTTGATATTGTTTATGCTGACCAAAACGATAATAAAATGCGTCGTTTTGGTAATTTAAGAATTGAATCAACAAGAGACAAAACGGTTTATCGTCTTGAAGACGTAATGAAGGTTATTGAACATTTCACTATAACAATCTCAAACAGTACCCCACACATTTTAAATGTCCAATGATGTTAAACTATTATAAGCTTATTAAAATTTAATTAATTATTTAAAAAAAAATTAAAGTACTAGTTGAAAAAAAGACAACGTAATTATAGTTAAGTCTGTAAAAGAATGATTTTTTACCCACCATTTTCTACGATTAATTCATTGTTGCGCATGCACGTTAGTGCAAATTCATAAACTTCATCATAGCCAAGTAGTGGGAGAAAAGATCATTCTTTTGCGAACTTAACTATATAATTTTTTTATGATATAGATTTGAAAAAGAATTACTTACAGTTTTCTGAAATTTCAATAAAAATAAGATTTAGAAGAACTGCGAGTAATTTTTTTTAAAACCTACATATATTCTGGAAAAATTATAATTACATTTTTTTCACCTAATGCTTCAATTTTTTTTTTTTTTTAATTAATTATAAAATTTTTAGTACGGTTATTACGGGGGTATCGCCTCAGAATATTCTTAACTTATCTTATCATTATTATTAATATTATTTACTTTAATAGGATTTGGATAATCATCGCAGATTTATAATTCATAATTTCACAGACAGTGAATTATTGCTCAAGAGAAATGATGCAGTAAGAACTGCTGAAGAGACTAGAAGAATAAAAGATTTAATTCGGTATGCTAAAGATTTTCAAGAAAAACAAGGTTACTTTGAAGAAGGAATGGAAATAACATATCACTATGGAAATGAATCCGAGCGTAAAGTATTTGATGGAAAAAGATCGAAGCGCGCTCATAGTGAAGATGAGAACGAAGTAAATATTATTAATTATAAGTGTTTTAAATAATAAACAGTTTGTTTATTTTTCTTTTTTTTTGTAATTAAGGACGACATTATCCATGTGATCATGAAAATTCATGCTCCTCTACTAAAAATTAAATCAGATTATGTCCTTATGGGAAAAGTTGGAAATCAGGTTTTACGAGGCAATGGAGTACTTGATGGACAATTTAGTAAGAGTTTAATAAGAAAAAATATAAATTTAATCAAATTTTTTAATTAATATTTTTCTTTTTACGTTTATCAAGTCTACTAATTTTGTGAATTAATTTATTGACTTGAAATTACATTGAATATAATTTTTAAACAATTAGCGGATGTGACCGGAGAGTTCACTGTTGAACTAAAGAAGACTGGAAATACAACGATGATCGTACGTGCAGCGAGGGCAAAACTTGAAGCCAATAACAAGAATGTCACTCTTCAGGGTATGGACGAGAATGGGCCAGTAGAAGAAATTTTAACTCAAGGTATGTATATAGATATATATAAGTGTGTTGATTTAAAAGTCGATCTTTCATTCGTCACGGCATCGCGAGCATTGCACCGTGATCAGTGAAATTCCTTCGATGAAAGTACTCGGACGATTTAGTTTTATAGTGTTACGATATTGACATCTTGGGAATATTATCAAACAGCAATTAATTATTTTATTGGTGAAGCTACTACTTTCATTAAGTTACGGTTAATGACCAGCCAATAAAACTTTATTTAATATATAATAAAAATAAATTTACTTTCATAAAATTATATTATCAATTTAATTATGGGTGTTACTCTTAATGCGTTACTTCAACACGCACACCCATGAAAATCTTTATTATTATGTAATTGTGTACATAGTAATAACTAAATTGAGATAAATGTACATAACTACCGATCCATTAAATTAATAATGTCATGTAATAGTAATTACTTATGCTGATGATAAAAATTTTCCTTGAAATATAGAGCAAATTACTTGAAGTTATTAAAATGTTTAAATCAATCGAAAATATAAAATACACGGAGAAAAATGTTGGCTCGAAGCCTACCAATTTTTCTTACGCTGTCGACCAAACTTGAAACAGGAAGTGAAGCATCCAAAAAATTATTATGTTCATACGAAAAATTATTACCCTAACGGACCCAAATTACGGTAAATTACGGTAAACCCACCGTAAATCACGGTAATCCACCGTAAAATACCGATTTACCGTAAATTACGGCGGCTTTACCGTAATTTACGGTGGTTTTACCGTAATTTACGGTGGTTTTACCGTAATTTACGGTGGATTTTCCGCAATTTACGATGAATTTACCGAAAAATACGGAAATACGGTAATCCACCGTAAATTACGGTAATTCGGTAATCCACCCGAATTTTTTTACGGTATTTATCGTATTCGACGGTAAATTTACGGTATACCCGCCGTAATTTACGGTAATCCACCGTAAAGTACCGATTTACCGTAAATTACGGTGGATTTACCGCAATTTACGGTGGGTTTACAGTAATTTACGGTGGATTTACCGTAATTTACGGTAAATCTACTCGAATTTTACGGTATTCTACGGTAGATTTACTGTAAAAATACCGTGAATCTACGGTAACTCAGGTCTGCTAGGGTATGCTGTATTACAATACTTAGTAGGCGCGAGAAACTTATCGATAAGCTTTTATGACAATTACTTCCATACATTATAATAGTTGTGATGCGGCATAATAATTTTTTGGATGCTTCACTTGTTGTTTCAAGTTTGGTCGACATCGTAAGAAAAATTGGTAGCTTTCGAGCCAACATTTTTCTCCGTGTAATAATTATTTGGAATTACGGGATATACGCCCGTAATTTCTGGGGAAAGCTCCATAAATATGGAAACAATTCCTATTATTATGATAACAGTTCCTATGTTGTATGGTGATTGAATTATGGCATCGATTGGAGTAGTTTCCACATGAAAAAAAATTGCGGTTGCTACAACAGCTGTAGTTAAGGTTACTACGATTACTACAAGTTGGAGAAGCAAAGAAATATCAGCATAAACTTGGAATAACCCAATCACACGTGTAGTAATGCCATCTACAGTCATTAATGTTTACTATAAATTTAGTAGTCAGTGCTATTTATCTAGTACCCTCTAGTACATATTGAAATAATAGCAACTGCATTGTTTTATTACAATATTGGGGTTAGTTGAGCCACAATTTTTTCCGTTCATAGTCAAATAGGAATAAATTTTTTATCCACATTGGAACGGTTCGTACACGGAAAAAGATAGATAGGAATGGTTACTGCGATCCTACATACAGTCGACTCTGTCTAAAGGTTCCATGTCGGGACAGGACCATTGCCTAAAGGTTCCCTCCCCACCATCAGCACTTCCCCTACAATATATTCCCCTCGAGCGCTGAGGCGCACGCTAAAACGAACACATTGCGCAGTAAACATAACCTCAAAAAAACGTGCATTTAAAGTTAGCGCTCGAAAACTGAATTGTGATTCGTCACTCGAGAAAGCGGGTGGGGGAATATCCGGGAACCTTTAAGCAATGTATCCTGGAACCCATAGACAGCGGGAACCTTTAGGTAGAGAACCTTTAGACAGAGTCGACTGTAGCAACCATTACTATGTTACACATTATGTCGAAAACATGACTGCTTATCGTGTTCACAGTCACTATTCGCTTTCCAGAAAATACTGGTTCCTGTCAGCAGTCGATGTGTTACTATATAAAATAGGTATAGGTCCTGTGTGGAGATGCGAAAGACTCCCTGGACAAATGCGCTCATTGTCGTTCAACATAGTAGCCATTCCTGTGCTGGACAGGAACTGTTGCTCTTTCAGTCACATGTCTGACTACTGTTTAACGGGCACTAATGTTGT
This sequence comes from Microplitis mediator, assembly GCF_029852145.1. Taxonomy (NCBI): domain Eukaryota; kingdom Metazoa; phylum Arthropoda; class Insecta; order Hymenoptera; family Braconidae; genus Microplitis; species Microplitis mediator. Next base: position 16,258,279 of record NC_079978.1, on the reverse strand, counting down.
AAACAGCACTCAGGCATGTGACTGAAAGCAACAGTTCCTGTCCAGCACAGGAATGGTTACTATGCTAAACGACAATGAGCGCATTTGTCCCGGGAGTCTTTCGCATCTCCACACAGGACCTATACCTATTTTATATAGTAACACATCGACTGCTGAAAGGAACCAGTATTATCTGGAAAACGAATGGTGACTGTGAACACGATAACTAGTCATATTTTTGACATAATGTGTAACATAGTAATGGTTACTATATTGGATCGTACTCAGTCACCATTCGCTTTCCAAATAATAAAATTAATCTTAGCACATTACTAGTTCTCGTTATAATAGGAATGGGTCGTTTTTACATAATTTACGATCATTCTTGTGTAGCACAGTAACCGATCCTATCTATTTTTTCCGTGTAGGTGTATATGGGAATAAACCCTATACATCATGGTAATCGTTTCTATAGTACTATGGTAAACGATACCACATATTATGATAATGATTACTATGGTGGTATGGTAGTGGTTGCTATAGTAGTATAGAAGCGATTATCATAATGAAATAGAATCTATTCCGGTATCATATATATATTCCTAAAGGAATGAAACCCACACAGATAGGAACGATTACCACAATTTGTATGAGTACCATTCCTATAACCAACTATTCAAAAAAACCTGTTACTGTACAATATGGAAACCATTCTCATGATATATTGTAATTGATACCGTAAATTTCTTTCCGTGGACAAAGTAAAAACTTTCATTATTTACATTTAATATCAATTTGATAGAACATTCAAATGATATTACAGTAATATGCTATATATACACTTGTTGATGATATGAAAGACCGTAAAAGAAAATTTAGCACACAATACGTGGTAATTTCGATGTCCAACAATCACTTAAAAAAAAAATTATAATAAATTTCTTTTCTTCTTTTTCTAAACAATAAAATTTTGTATGCTAAACAATAAAACAATGACAACTAAAACAAAATATATAATATAATATAAATGAATGATTAAGAAATTTCAATAGTTACTTCCGATTGCAGGTTTATTGGCTGCGGAAGCGGTTGCTGCGATGTTAGCTGATGATCTGGCAACAAAAATACTTAATGATACTGTCACCGATGCTATTATTTATAAAATGTATAAAGAATTGCCAAATAACTAATAAGTATTTATAAATTTATTTAAAATTTTTATTTATTTATTGACAATGTAATTTTATTATTTATTTGTAAATCTTAACAATTATTATTTATGAAAACTCAATAAAGATATTTATATTGACATTTTTAATAAATTCTTTTTTTATTTTTTTTGGGGGGGGGGAGATACCAAAATTTGTTTGTTACTAAACATAATTTTATTTTTATTACATTCATAACTATTGTTACCCAACATATTATTTATGAGTCCTTGAAAACTATTGATTCGGTTGACAATTATAATAATTATTTGTTGGCCCACAGGATATTTAATAAAAATTGTTAATAGACAATAAAATTTACAATACAGCCAAAGATATAGAGAGAAGTTAACATATGACAATAAACAGATGTAGCGATGAAAGGAAAAGCGCGGGTCGTATTGTAATCTCATATATATATATGTATTGTTAGCGGAAAAAATGTCATTTAAGTAAGGGTCAGTATTTATACGGCCCTGACTGATTTAAAAGCATGCATTCTACCGTGATAGATTTGCAATTTAAAAAAAAAGAAGGGGTATTACCGGAGAAAGTTCACTTACTTTATATATAATCGCACGTAGTGTACATCGTGTGCATTTTCAATAACGTCCTCGCAAATTACAATTATACCGGCTCAACTACGAAAGTGTTTTTAATTTTTTTTTAGGGCGTTTGTTTTCATTTTTTTTTTTTTTTTTAAATTTGATAAATTACTGTATCGCTTATTATATCGGCTTGTTAAATACATTTAGGTATTAAAATGTCATTCAACAACATTTTTTTATTTTTATTTGTCATTTCGGCCGGTAAAGTGCTTTCGGAATTACGTAAGTTGACTTATTATTATTGTTTTTTTTTTTTTTTTTTGCTAATATTGATTACAAGTAATGGTAAAAACATTTTTGGATTTCAAAAAAATATGTGAGACAAACTTGAAAAAATGGAGTACTTTTATTCCTTTTTTCAGGATTAAGGCACTGTAAAATATTTGAATTTGAAAAATTTGCAATTTCTACTCAACTACTTTCTAAGTAGACAAAAAAACAAAATTAATAATATTACGAAATTTTTTTTCAAAGCTGACAGATGTAATTTGGCTTAAAATAAAAGACATCAAGTCTAAATAAATTTAGCATCATAAAATGTGATAAAATTTTTAATGTATTTTTTGGTTTTCCTTTTGACTTTCAAAAAATACTTTTGAGCCATGGTATCCTTTTTTGTATTTTTTTTTTTGTCACCCCGATAGAATTTTTAATTTAAAAAATTCGAAAATTATTATTTTTTAATTTATATAACTTTTAGTTGTCTAATTAGTTAATATAGATATTATATTTTACAATTAATTTTTTTCAAACTCAAAATCAGGTTATGAAAGGTTTTAATTATTTATAGATCAATTATTTATGCGCGTAAACTGATCTTTCACTTTTACAAATCTCTATATATATATAAAAAGCTCAACGGCTTAGTTACGTTCATATATATAAAGTTTCACTTTCTAACCAAAGTACACTTTCAACTTCAGATTTATTGTCGTTAGCTGAACGACAATAAAAAATTATATAAAATAAAAAAAAATGTCACATCAAAATAATGATACAAATTTTCATACTGGTAATACTGGTAATACAGCAGTCAAGCAGAATACGTAATGATAAAAAAAAGTACTTATTTAATCACTATCATTGCATTTATTCTGCATACTATGATTAAACTATTATTTTTTCTTTAGAGAAAAAAGTTAGGTAAATTTTTAGTCTCATTTGCTTACATCAAATAAGGGAGGTGGTGCCCAAAAAAAATTATAAAAAAGAAACTTTATGAAATGTAATGAAAATATTATAATTTCCGTAACAAAGTAGATTTTACATCTCGACCAGAATGTTATACTGGGGCAAAATTGACACTCTGGAATAAAATAAACGCCACGAAAAGAGATAAAGAAATAATATTAGTTTATAGTTTTTTAAGGAAATCTACACAGAAAAAAAATGATTTCTTGGTGCAAAAAAAAAATTTGTCATTATGAAATGAAAGCATACATTTTCTCAGGATTAGAAAAAATTTCTTGTCGCCAAAAGTTTTTTTCGCTTCCAAAATTTTTAACTTCTCGCTAAGAAAATTGGAAATTTTCAAAAATCCGGAAAGTTATTGGTTTCAGTCCGATTTTCGAAAATCGAATTTTTAAGAGATCTTGACATTTTGAAATTTTAGAAAGCTATTCTGACTAATTTCAAGATGATGTCCAAGTGTATGTATGTATGTATGTTAGGGTGCTTCGTTTGAAACGACTATTTTTTTCTTTTCGCTCCCATCCCGAAATTTTGTTGGAAGTACTCCAAAAAAACTTTCCTGAGAGTTTGAGCCCTTAAAATTGATATTAAGTACTCGACCACAGCATGTGAAGATTTCCCATTTAAAATACACGTAAACTTAGGTTTTTATTTTTTAAACTTCTATAACTCCGCGGCATTTTATGATATCATCTCGCCCAAAGTTAGGATTTTCTCAGAATTAAATGTACTACAAAGGTGTCCGTTGTCGCGAAGTTGTAACTCATACGGGTGGGGTAGTACGTACCGCTAAACCGAATTTTTTCATAGAATTTTTGTTCTTTCTATCATTATCTCATAAACAACAAGACCTACAGAAAAAATGCAAATGACAATTTTATAGGAAATTCAATTTCCTACAAAAAAGGTCCTTAGCACCAAATCACTCAGATTGATATTTTCTGAGATATTAGTCAAATAAAAAATCAATATTTTCTAAGATTTGATTTGACATTTTATGGGAATTCAATGCTACTTCAACTTCAATAATTAATATCTCAGAAAATATCAATCTCAGTGATTCGGTGCTAAGGACCTTTTTTGTAGGAAAATAAATTTCCTATAAAATCATTTTTCACAATTTTTCTGTAGGTCTTGTTGTTTATGAGATAATCAGAAAAAAACAAGAATTCTATGAAAGAGTTCGGTTTAGCGGTCCGTACTACCCCACCCGTATGAGTTACGACTTCGCGACATTGGGCACTTTTGTATTACATTTAATTCTGAAAAAATCCCGACTTTGGGCGAGATGATATCATAAAATGCCGCGGAATTATAAAAGTTTAAAAAATAAAAACCAAAGGTTACGTGTATTTTAAATGGGAAATCTTCACACGCTGTGTTCGAGTACTTAATATTAATTTTAAGGGCTCAAACTCTCAGGGAATTTTTTTTGGAGTACTTCCAACAAAATTTCGGGATGGGAGCGAAAAAAAAAAAATAGTCGGTTCAAACGAAGCACCCTAATGTATGTATGCACGTACGTATGTAAATATCTGTAACTTTTGAACGGATGTGAACCGATTTTAATCGTCAAGGTGGCAAACAATGGCATACAAAAGTATTTTCGAGCTTGAAAATGTATTTACAACAATGTTTTCGATGTCAAGGAGCTTGAAAATAGCGGGAAGTTTTAAGACTGGCCCGCAGGGTCAACCGATAGACCGATTTTTTTTTTGGCTCGTCCCAAGAAAATTTCCGTTTTCAGTTCGTAATGCGAAAAATTTCTTAAGTCAAGTGAAAATTTTCTAGGAGAGAGTAAAATATTTTCGCGCCAAGAAATCCTTTTTTTCTGTGCGTAAATAATTTACATAAAAAGTAATCTCATAAGTTAAAAACTTTAATCTCAATTATAATTTTCGGAGTAAATTAAAATGAGGTAAAAAAAAAAAATTATTTCCTCAAAAAATGCATCGAAGCAATTGATCTAAAATTTTGATGTTTTTTTTAGTGTGATGTATAAGAACTTTATCGAAAAAAATTACTTGTCTATAGTCGCGTGACAAAAAATTTATAATTTTATTATTAAAAAAAAAAATAATTTCTTCAAACAATTAAATAAATTAAGTAGATAAATAAAATTACGTAAATTTTAATTAAAATATTTTTCTCTGTTAAGCACCTGGAATAACACCATGTTCTCGATCGGATCCACCGGATGACTATGACAAATGTGTCCTTCAGCAATTAATGATACTTACGCCACAACTTATCAAAGGAATTCCTTCATTAAAGTTACCACCTCTGGATCCGCTATCTTTACCATCATTAGTCGTTGACCGCAATCTCGATGCTATTAGAGTCAAAGCTAATTTAACAAACGTACGAGTTTATGGTGCTAGTAATTATGAGATCGATGAACTCAGAGCAAAGCCTAATGATTTGGCTGTATTTTTGAGAGTACGAATTCCTTACATACACGTTAAAGGAAATTATGATGTCAAGGGTAACCTTTTATTATTAACACTCAATGGCAATGGAGCTTTTCGAGGCAATTTTAGTAAGTATTCAAATATTTAAGATTTATAAAAACAATTAATTTAAACAAAAACAAAGCAAAGTATGTCCAAAAAAGCTTTAATACACAGTCGGAATTTTTGTGTTAAATTTAACACAAACTGTCTGTTCCAAACGGTTTACACAAATCTTTGTGTTAATTCAACACATTGCGTTTGTGTGTCGATTTTTAACATAAATTTTATGTTAAATAATTGAACACATCTGGGTCAAAAATGAAACTTGATTCAGGCTTGCTTTACCTTATTTTCTTCTTTGAAGTTATCGATTTGCTGACGATTTTCCGATAAGATCTCGACTTTTTCGACTGAAATTAAATTAATAATTATAATAATTATAAATTAAATTTTTCTAAACTTTTAGAACTTTTTTAACTTCCCGCTAAGAAAATTTAAAATTTTCAAAAAAAAGGGAAGTTATTGGTTTCGGTCCGATTTTCGGAATCCTAGTTTTGACCATATCTCGAAGTTTTAGGGCCCTACTCTCTTAAAATGAATCAGTGAAAAATGCTGCAAATCAGTGAATATTCACTGCATAAACAGTCCCAAGTATACCACTTATTCAATCATGATAGATAAAGGACTATAGTGTGTTAGAGTTTGAAAAGCTCATAAGAAAACAATGACATACAAAAAGATTTTCAAGCTCGAAGAGTAAAAATTAACTCGAAATTGTCTTGATTTGGATTTATTCGACTTAAATTATAAGGTGAAAAAGTCAAAACTAAGGTGAAACGCGAAAAACAAATTTACACTAAAAAATACTGCTTAATATTGACTTGGTTAATCAAGTCTAAAGCAAGGTGAATGACTGTCATGCTTGAAGTAAAGACGAATAAGCTCAAATTAAGATGAATAAGATAAAAATCTGGACATCGGTTGGCCAGCCCCAAAACTTTCTGCTGTTTTCGAGCTCGAAAATACTTTTATATGCCATTGTTTTCGAAAAAAAAACCGTTTTTTAGCATTTCTTTCTCCCACAATATCTCGTGAACGAATTAACTGATTTTTATGGTTGAGGCGGCAATCGACGCGTTTTATTAAGTTCTATCTAAGCTGCTTAGATTTTGGAGTCGATCGTTTAAGCCGTTTCTGAGAAATCATTAAAAAAATAAAAAAAAAAAATTTTTTTTTTCGTAATTCGCCAATATTTTCGAGTCTACTTGATCAAATGATCTGAAATTTTCAGGAAACTTGATGGCTAACAAGCTCTTTCGATTGCCGCCCTAACCATCTAAATCGGTTTATTAGTTAAAAAGTTATAAAGAGTTTACATACACACACACACACACACACACACTCGGACATCATTCTGAAAATAGTCAGAGTAGCTTTCTAGGACCTCAAAACAATGACATATGATGACAACTCGATTTTCTAAAATCGGGGTAAAAACAATAACTTCCTGAATTTTTTGAAAATCATCGATTTTCTTAGCGGGAAGTTACAAATTTTTCGAAGCGTTAATGTTGATTCAAAAAAAGGTGAAAATTGACGTATTAAGGGATATTTGGAAACATTGGTGTAACTTTGGATACGATGGATGAATGAAGGATACCGTCGGTTTTTTGTCAACCTCAAAGTGTCCCGGAAAAACCCTGCGAAATTCAAAGCTCTCCGATTTTTCTTCCTTAGTGCTCCTACACGGAAAGAAAATTATGGGAAGTTTTCCTATGCATTATGGGAATGGTTCCCATAATGGTATGGGAATAGTACCTATACTACTTTAGGAATGGTTCCCATAATGATATGGGAATGGTTCCCATACCATTATGGGAATGGTTCCCATAATATTATAGGAACCATTCCCGTATCATTATGGGAACCATTCCCATAATGGTATGGGAATCGTTCCCATACTATTATGGGAATGGTTCCCATATTGGTATAGGAACTATTCTTATAATATTATGGGAACTATTCCCATAATGTTATGGGAACCATCCCTATAATATCATAAAATTTTTTTTTTGCACAATAGTGTAGAAATTTCCCAAAATTTAAATTTTCTTGAATGTTTTGTGCTGAAAAAAAATTCTTATTAAAAATTTTAATGTTTTTTTGCCAAATACGATTTTTTTTTTCAATGTTTGAATTTTTGTTTTTATGTTTAATAATATTTCTGTGTATTGTAGAAGTGATTACCACACTTCTTTAAATTAATTTTTTCATGATAATATGGGAACCATTCCCATAATATTATAGGAATGGTTCCTATAATAGTATGGGAACTATTCCCATAATATTATGGGAATGATTCCCATAATGGTATAGGAACCATTCCAATTGCATTATGGGAATCATTCCCATAATATTATGGGAATAGTTCCCATACTATTATAGGAACCATTCCCATAATATTATGGGAATGGTTCCTATAATTTATGGGAATGGTTCCTATAAATTATAGGAACCATTCCAATAAATTATAGGAATGATTCCCATAATATTATAGAAAGTATTCCTATAAATTATAGGAACCATTCCTATAATTATAGGAACCATTCCTATAGTGTTATGGGCATCATTCCCATAATTATAGGAACTATTCCTATAATTATGGGAATTATTCCTATAATTATAGGAACCGCTCCCATAATTTATGGTCGTAATTCCTATGATGGTATAGGAAAAAATTTCACAAAATTATGGGAACCGCTGCCATAATTTTCTTTCCGTGTAAGCTTTAAATTATTCATTATCACCAAAAATCGCATAATGAGCGATTCTTCGGTTTTCAATAATTTCTTCAATTTCAAAAAATTCTTTGTAGTGACTACCCTTATTTCTTTGATGACGAATATTCATGATTGGAAAAAATTAAAAGAAAAAAGAAATTTTCGAAAAAACCGAAGAATCCCTCATCGCGGAAAAAAATAATCGGTAGCTGTTACTGAAACAATCGGTAGCTGTAAGTAATTTACCCGGTTTTGCCTACCTTACCCCCCCCCCCTTCCCCTATATATATCCCCAATTATGATAAATTAAACTACATCTTTTTTTACGTGTATATTTTTCACTACTAAAATCCTAAAAGTTCAAAAAAAGCACAACTTGATATATTCTAATCTGTTTCCAATTTAGACGTTTTACAAATCGAACTTTTTTCACAGTCTAGAAATTCTTATTTTAGCTTTTTCATCATGTTGACGTTTAATTAATTATTGTTAAGTTATCAAAAAATTGCAACTCTGATCAACATTAAATAACATTGAATCCGAACAACATGTTACTAAAGAACCGAAAATACCCGAATCGCATTCTCTTTCTAATCCAACTATGAATATTTGTTAAATAACAATAAATAAATAATAAATGATGTGCAGTATTTTTTTTTTAATACACAAAAAAAAAATCTTTTGATTCCAAGGGCGTGAGATAAATATTTATAAAAATAAATGAATAAAAGAAACAACGAAACATGGATAAATTAACTATTATAAATAGCCTAAAACCTTTTTCGATACGTGCTGCATCGAATAGTGAAAGTTTCATATCGGAAAGTGTTGAGTTTTTAGTTATGAGTATTTAAAATGAAAAAATGAAACTTTTTCAATTCTATTAGTACACGGAGAGAAAAACATGGGAATTTTTCCAATTTCACTTAGGAGAAATTCCCTTGTTGACATAGAAAATTTTGCTTTATGAACATGGGAAATTTTACTAGGGAATAATGAGAATATAACCATATTTTAAAGGAATATCTTACATATTGCCATTGGAAAAATTTCCATGTTGACATGGAAAAATTACTCTGATAACATTGCTGAAATTCCTTTATTGACATGGGTATTTTTACTGTGTCAGTATAAGAATTTTTCCCATGTTACCGGAGTAATTTCTTCTATATTGCCATGGGAATTTTTCCTATGTTGACATATTAAAAATACCCATGTTGGCATGGGAAAAATTTTCATGTCAACATAGGAAAAATTGCTATATTGCAGAGGAAAAGTCCACAAGAAACTAAAACCAACAAAATACCAAATATTTTTGTCACTATTATTATCATTTAGGCCTTAAAACGAAAATCACAAAGTTTTCGAAAAAATTTTGTGTAATTTAATTAAAATTTTTTTGCAGCACCTACCAATGAACAAATGTTTTTATAAATTCGATTAATATAAACGAGGACGTAAAAATCAATGACACCGTGTTTCCGACAGTATATAAACATCAATTCAATTAATTAATTTTGATTTACTTAATAAATTAAAAGAATCCCAGCAATGTTAACACAGGAACTTTTTCAATGTCTACATGGAAATTTTCTCATGTTGATATAGGAAAATGTACATTGTCAATATAGGAATAATTCCTATATAACAAAGCAAAATTTACTATATGATACAGTTACAATTCACATGTTGACATAGTAAAATTTTCAATACCAACAAAGGAATTTTTCCCAAGAAAAATTGGAAAAATTCCCATTTTTTTCTCTCCGTGATATTAATTATCAAAATTATTTTTATTGTTTTTTAGCAAACACTCAAGTTCGTGTAAGTGCTCAAGGTAAAGAAATCGTCGACAAAAATCAAGTTAAAAGAATCGAGCTCAGTAAATTAGTGACTAAATTACGCATTGGTGATGGAAATATAAAACTGAAAGCACCTCCGACGCAAGTTCTTACAGGTATAAAAATAAAATAATTCCATATGAATATATTTAAAAAAAAGTTTATCATTAATTTTATTATATACAATATATTTTGATGTTATTAATTAACAGCGGATGCAGCTACTTCGTTCTTTAATTCAAATCCAAGACTTGTATTGGATATAATTAATCCAATAATCGAAGAAACATCAGCATCTATTGGTAAAGCATTAGCTGCAAGAGCACTCGGTGCTCTGTCTAAGGATGAAATTTTACCGTAATTTTTTTTTAGTTTTTTTTTTTTTTCTTAACATTCGACTCATGTCATCACATTAATAATCGTGATGGTAACGATCATTATAAAATATCTTGAGAGTTATTTTTTAAGCTTACAAATGTCCGAAATTTTTATTTTTTTTATTTCTTTGACTAAACAATGTAAATAATAATATAAAAATGTTTTAATCGTCTGGAAATAATTCATTATATGTGAAAGAATTTGTAACTTTATTAGCAACGTCTGTGAATAAATCGGAAAGAGCTGTTTCTAAAACAGGTCTTATTTCGTCTAATAACAAATTACTGTTTGCATTGAGTATTTGATTGCTGGCTGGACCTGCGAAAATTAATGTTATAGTATTACTATTAGTATTATTATACATTAGAGTGGTCCAAAAAAAAAAGTTTTTTGGCTATCATTCCAAAAGCTTCTCTAGGGTATAAAAAAAAATTCCCTCCAAAGCGCAGCTTGATATCTCAATTCTTCAAGAAGCTCAATACATTTATATTTTCCCATTTAAAGAACACGTAAAAATTTTTTTTGTACGTTTTCATCCGGTAAAACTACGAAAAAAAATTTTTTCTGTATTTTCCATCAATCATTCTTGTAGGAAATTTAATTCTCTACCAAAAAATATTGAAATAGTTTTTTCGTAATCCTAACGGTTAAAAAGCTATTGAGCTTTAAGTACTCGTTACTAAGTAAATTTGAAGGAAGATAGTTTTAGAGCAACTCTTTGATGAAATTAACAGCATTACTAGATAATTTATTTTATTTTTATAGATTTGAAATAATTTTCAACTTTTTGAAAACTTTTTGGGTCACTGCATATATTTATTTCGAAATTAATCAAACTCTAAACTGTTTATAATATTTAAATAATTTGATAATCGTTTATATAATTATGAATAATTTTTCTTATTACAATTTGGATATTTTTTCCTATGATCAGCAACTATTTGTAACAGATATTGTTTCTGTTCTTTATCTTTTGTCCTAATTCATTATATTTTTCAACTAAAGCTAGTACTTGCGGATGGATACTGAATGTAATTTTCTTCATATCTAATTAAATTTTCTTTTATTGCGAATATTTAAAGCTCAATAACTTTTTACCCGTTAGGATTACGAAAAAACTAATTCAATACTTTTTTGTAGAGAATTAAATTTCCTACAAGAATAATTGATAAAAAATTCAGAGAAAAATTTTTTTCGTAGTTTTACCGGATGAAAACGTAAAAAAAATTTTTTTATGTGTTATTTAAATGGGAAAATATAAATGTATTGAGCTTCTTGAAGAATTGAGATATCAAGCTGCAATTTGGAGGGGATTTTTTTTATACCTTAGAGAAGCTTTTGAGATAATAGCCCTTGAAAAAAAAAAAAAAAACGTTTTTTTTGGACCACTCTATTATACATATATTTTTTAACATTAATATTAAGATATTTTTTAAAATTCGTTTTTATTATTAATAGATATTCATATTTACGATTCATAATTATTGAGTGTAGATATATCGTAAAAAAAATCAATTAAAAAATTATATGCATAAAAATTATCAAGCTAAAGAAATAGCGGGAATTAAAAAAAAGTGGATAATTATAATGAGCGGAAATTTATCATAAACATATAATAAACTCATAATTATTTATGATACCATCAGTTAGTATTATTAAAGAAAAAATTATTTATAATTGTCCAATTGGCGTACTTGAACCCGTGAAAAAATTGCTATGACCTACATATGTAAGCATTTAAACAATCATTGGTTTTTTTATGCATATATATATGAATAGACAGAATAATAATTACTAGAAGATTGTGATTAAAAGTTTAAAATTAAAAAAAAAATGTGCTAGATCTCAATGTGTTTTATAGTAATTATTGGCTTGATTTTATTGATTGTTTGTCTAGTTAAGAATTATGTATCGACGGTTTACTGTTATTACAACTAATATCATGTCTTCCAATAAATTTTCATTATAATAAAAATCATATTTATGTATTATATTGATCAGTAGTTGTTGTAATATTAATCTTTTTAAGTAATTCAATAAAGAAATTTAATAATTTAAATAAATTTTTTTAAATTATGAAATTTTAAAAATTTTTAGAGCAGACGATAAATTGGTAGTTTTTTTAAAAAAGAAAATTATAATTTTAACAATTTAATAATATATTGCGTGGCAAGGGATAAAACGATACCCTTTCAGATAAAGATGAAGTTGACTGTCCGAGCCGAAGTTGGTCGACGTCACCCGAAATCTGAAGTCGTGTTTCATCCCGTGCCATGCACTATATTTTGCATGTTACCTGCATTGATACTGAGAGTTTTAATGTCTCGAGTCAGTCAAATCAGGCTAATTTCTGACCGATAGTGTGGTAAAAAAAATAATGATATACTTTAAATATGGAAATTTAAGTATTTTAACAAGAAATACAGTGGCTTTTTATTAATTTAACAATTGTTGTTATTGGAACTCATATTATTTTTTTAGTTTTTAAAATACAACTTATAGTTTGTTTGGTTATTAGAATGTCATAAATATTCAAAGGTTTACAATAAACACATGCGCTTCTGACAAGGATGAAATGAGTTTCTTACCGAGATAAGAAATTGATTAGTATCTGCGCGCTAAATCGCATTGGTCTGAAATTGGCTTGTTACGACTGGCAAAACAGGCATTAGAACTCGCAATTTCAATGCGGGTAATATGAAATAGTATGTTACACACCGCGGGAAGAAAGTAGGACATTCCAACCCTCGTGTAATTTTCTATTCCAACTGAAGACGAGGATGGCAATCACGCGGATTCGGATGTCCTACCTTCCTCTGCGGTGTATACTGTCTGTTACCAGATTTGCACCTGAATATTTAAATTTCTGCCTCTTTTTACGGGAAGAAAGGCACATGCGCTAATTTTCATTATGCGTTTTCTTATAAGAGAAAAGTATGACTTTCTTCCCTCTAAACAGGGCAGTAATTTGATCTTTCAGCGCAGGTACGGTAAAAAATTAATTTTTATCAAAGTTCTTACCAAGAATAGGATCACCACCAAATAGATTTGAAAGATATATATCAGCCTTTCCAATTCTTATTACAAGTTTCATTTTTTCAAAGTTAAGATATACTTCATTATTTTTAACAACTTTTTCAGCATGAAGCGTCACATCAGAATCATAACCAGCTATAAATAAATAATTTATATTAATAACAAACCGCTTTCTATTTAAATAAATGTATAAAAATGAAGTATTAAATATTTACTGAAATTTCCTGTTATATCACCACTTCCAGCAAGTCTCAACAATAATAGTCGTGCATTTATTTGATACTTTCCTCGGAAACTCAATACTCCAAAGCTGACTTTGAATGTAAAAGTAACATCGTCAACATCAGCTTTAAATTCTCGTATTTTAAATGTAGATGGACCTTTCACCTTAAAGACATCATCAATATAATTATTTGGTTAGTTTTAATTTTTAAAAATATAAACATTGCATACTAACCAATGCCAACAAGTCTGCATCAAGATTTAAATCTTACAGACTTGCTGACATTTGAACTACAATTCAGTATTCAGAACGAATAATAATATATGCAATTTAATTTTTTGTTTTTATATTTTAAACCTCAAACTCCCACAAAATTTTTAATCCTGACATGTCATACATTTAAATTATAATTTACAAGACTTTTATTTGACATTACACAAAAAAGTTTTAAACTCACACAACAGGATCAAAAAAATTGTCGTATGGAATTTAAATCAAGATTATGTTTTATTAAAAATATTATATTTTTTGGGCCTCCTAAGAAACAAATTAGCATAAGTTTTGTTTTCAACTTCTACTTTTTTTTCGTCCCTGAATAAGTAGGGGAGGAGGGGGCAAAGTAGGCCCCTTAAAATTTTCAAAACTTCAAAAAATATGGGGGCAAGGTGGGCCCCTCAAAATTTTCTATACGCTAATAAATTCGGACGGATAATAAGCTTATCGAAATTTCTTATACAATGAGGGCTAAAATAGACCACCAAAACTGTTCATTAAATATCCCCCCGAGTTGAAATATTAGACGTAAATTGGACGTTTTGGACATTATAAACTCAATTTGACAGCTTTTAACTTATTCAAAACGTAGATTGCAGTATCATAAATCAAAAACGTAACTAAAACCTATTGAAACTTACAATATAAGAAAACATAAGCATACCAAAAAATTATCTTCATCGATTTTGTACTCCTGGATTATAATCACGTCAATTCCCTAAAATTAAAATTTTGTCGTCCGCTTTTCTGGCTCTTAAATAAAGAATTCGTATTTTGAAAAAAAAAATTTTTTTAGTTTCATACTTTTATCGAACACTTATTATATCTTTTCATATAGTATGATATCGAGGTTATGAAAATTGTGATTACAAATATTGAAATAAATTAATTAATGTTATCATTAAACTAAAATCATAACTCATGAAATTACCAATTTTTTACGAACCAAAATACAAAAAAACCGTTCAATTTACTTTCAAAACGTTAAATTCACATTTAAAACGTTGAGAATGTTCAATTTACGTTTAAAACGTCAAGAACGTTCAATTTACGTCTAATATTTCGACTCAGGCCTGATTAAAAAAAAGAATTTGATAGAATTAAAAAATTTATATCCTCATGAATGCTATCCAATCCTGAAAATATGATTCAGAAGGATTCAACATGATTCAAATTTTTTAATTCTGTTAAATACTATTTAATTCTAAAAATATTTCAGGATTTAAAAGTATTCAGTAGAAACGGAGATTTAAAATACTAGTTGAATCCTTTTATATCCTAAAAAGATAATGAAATGAAGACATTATTTTAGGATTAAAAAGTATTTAATAGAATCAGAAATTTTAAATGCTAGTTTAATTCTGTTGTATCCTACTACTCATTTTGATCATTTTAGTATTGAAAAGTATTTAATATGATTAATCGTGAATTTTGAAAAAGGATTTACAGTATTCAGCAGAATTTGAAAGTATTAACATTTTAATTCTTTTTAATTCTATCAAATTCCTTTTTTTAATCAGAGATAATTTATTAAGAAAGTTAAAGACAATAAAATTACGTTTTAAAGTTATATCGCAGCAGACCATTAAAATGATTTTTTATATTATTAAAATACAATTGTTTTATAGTTATTTGCAAATATCACACGTGTAAAGAATAAAAAATATCAAATCCGAAATTTTTCGGAGGGTCCACTTTGCCCCTAGTTTTCGATTTTTCAATTTTAATGGATGCAGCAAAATGAAGGGAAAATAAGTATCAACGGTCTAAAAAGAAGTAAACGCGTAAAAAAAATTAATGATATTATAATTATTTTCCTTAAGGGGCCCACTCTGCCCCCCTCTCTCCTATTTGGATCAAAATCACGTTATAAAAATTCAAATATGGGGCAAATTGAACCCCTGTAAAAAATTTTAAAAATCAGTTTTCAATTATTTTTAATTTACTCTAGTCATCCAACAAAATGAATCCCGCTAAAAAAAAAAAAGACTTAAAATTTCTTATTAAGAATAATTTTGTTTTTTATCCCAATGATAAAAATGATCTTGCCATTGAATTCGATATTGAAAAATCGATACAAATCAATCTTATCGATATAAAATTTATTTTTACTTATTAATTATTAAAACTTTTAATAATTTTGGGCGGCCAAAATTGCCCCATGACGTATGTGCTGCCACCTTTATTCATGATAATTTTAATCTACAAAAAATTTTGTGGCCCATTTTGCCCCTCCCGTTTTCCTCAAACAAATCTATTGTAATCTATTGTAATTTCTTCATTTTAAAAAAAAATATTATACTTATTTTCAGAATTTTGTTATTAAATAAAATACTAAAAAAACCGTAATTTTATAGACTAACAAAAAAAAAAAAAAAAGATTTATCTAAAAATGAATAATAAATTTACCTGAATGTCCGTGAGATTGACATCAAGTCTAGCACCTTCAGGTCCTCGAACCAGACGAACATGTTTTAAAACTAAAGGTTCAATAGCTGGTGCATCAAGTTCAGGTATCCCATTAGATAATTTTATTCTCAAATTTTCAATAGTGTTCGTTATACATTTATTAATATCCGGATCCGACTTTTTACACGCTTTAATATATGAAGCTAAAAATAATTTATAAAATATTTATTTTTGTCTGCAATAAAAAAGTTTAAATTGAAACATTAAAATTTATTTAAATTTACTTACGCAGCTCTGCCAATACTGGATTTATTATCGTTGTTATAAAGCTGAAATAAAATAAATGGAAATGGACAAAAAACAACAAAGATGATGATAAATTATGAAATACTTAATTGTGTATCTGTATATATTATGAAGTATAGTTTACGTCATAGAAATTGAGGAAATGCTGTAATTAATTATACACTATAAACTAACTAACTATTGCAAAATACTGTAATTCATAAAACTAAATACAGTATCGATAATAATGTATCTGTTAATTATAATTGATTAAATAATTAAATAAATTATATAGTTATCTATAATAATTAATAAATAAATAAATATTTTCGCCCTTTGATCTTGCAAGTTTTTTGCTGCCTTGATGTGATTAATTTTAAAAATTTTTTAAATAAAATTAATAACAGAAAAAAAATGACTATCTCATTAATCAAATCTTTCAATTATGATCACGAAAATTTCGAATTTATTCTCTCCACAAACTATTCCGTCACTTCAAGAATATTAATTATGAACCAATAGTAGTAGTAACCAGTGATGACTATCCAAATTATTTTAAGGTCGTATATGACGAGTCATTTAATTACCAATTTAAATTAACATTAGTGATATTTCTTAATTTAAATATTAATTAATTATAATAAATATTAAAAAATAATTTGATTAAAAAAAAAAGTGATATTATGTCATACCACACGCGAATAATAAGAGCGATCATGATGTTTTCGTTGCGATTAGACAAACACGATTGAAGTAAAATGTTGTGTTACATACAAGTGTTAATGCTAGTAAAAGTGATGAGATGGAATTCGCAAAAGTTACCCGGTTCAAGCCTGAAATTTATTGCACTATTGCATTCGGTTAGGTTGATTACCTCGTGCTACTTGACAACCATTGGTTGTAGCTTAGCCCCCGACCATACCAATGGGGTAATACAGGCACTAAAACGCAACATAGTGAATGTAGTAATGTAATGTACTGTAAGTGTGGTTTACTGTTAGAACAACCCGCCCGGCGGTTAGAAATTTTATTTATATTAGTTGCCATTACTCTTAAAGACTCTTGCTTTCGTCCGACTCCAGTTTACTTCGTCAAAAACTTATAAAACGATATTTCATTTTTATTTATTAGTTTGTCTTAAGTATTTTTATTTTTTATTCTTAACTTTTTTTTTATTTTATAATTTTTTAAGTTAATGTATTTATTAATTAACAATTATGATCCTGATGTTAGCGGACAGTTAAAAATTTTCGAATTTTTGTTTCAACGACTTAATTTAAAAAAAAAAATGAAAATAAAAATATGCACATGTAGAAAATTTAATAAACTACAGGTGCAATTTTTTCAAATATTTTTTTTTTATAATTTATTGTTTAAAAAAAAATCCAAAAATTATTGGACGTCGGCTAACTTCAGTATCGTTTAACAATCGCCGTCATTTTTTTTTAATTTGTAATAGAAAAATTAAAAAATTAAATGTAAATAATAATTATTATTATTTTTACAAATATAAATATATACTAAAGTATAACCCGTAACAAAATATGCGATAGTTACACAGTTATCACGAGCCATTACCGTGTTTGGTATGTATATAAGAGAAAAAAAACATTTCTCTTTACTCTGACGCCGATAATTGGGATGTATTTCGTCATCAAATTATCCATTTAATTTGTATATTTCAAAAACTAATTCGAATTACACACATAAATTTTTTAAAAATAATAATAATAATAAATTTAATTTATACATGAAAAAATAATTTTAATTATCAATTGTCATTTTTATAAAAATTTTAAATATAATTAACCGGTAGAAAAAATAAGACTATTGTAAACCAATAAAATTTTTTTTGGATTCAATGATAAACGAAAAATCATTAAAAAAAAAAATTTGGTATTTATTGATTTATATGTATATTATATTTAGTTATATATGTGAGTAGAGAAAAAAGAAAGGATGAAGAAAAAAAGGAAGAAATGATTGCAAAGTGAATGGAAGACTTTGAATTCTGACACACAACAGGACTACCCAACCATGACCCTGAAATAAACTTATTCCAATAAATAATTCAACTGAGAATTTATGTTGTTATGATGATCGTCAAGTCAACCACAGGTATATATATTTGGCCCATCGTCAAATTTCTCTCAGTTTTGAGAAAGACTTATTGTGAACATACATCGTACTAATAAATACATATATATATTCATATATATATGTATTTTTTTTTTGAGTTTATATATTTTGAAAATCAATTAACTTAAGTACACAATGAAAACATACATATTTTTTTTAACTATTTCCGCTCTATTTTTGGTGACGTTATGTCAAGTCCGTGAGTATTTTTCCGAACTTTAATTTATTTAAAATGTTTTTTATTTATGAAACAATTAATTTAAAATTTTGTTTGTTTGTTATTAATTTTGTGATGTAGCATCTTATATTAAAATTTGTGGACGTAAAGATCCTCAATTAAATCAGTGTATAAAAAGCAGCGTTGAATCACTTCGTCATAAACTTCGTACAGGAATACCTGAATTTGCTGTACCGCCATTAGAATATTTGAATATCGAAGAAGGATTACCATTAGCTAATTCAAATGAAATAAAGGCATCTGCGAAACAAGTCAAACTTTATGGATTACCTGATTTTCAAATAAATAGTATTAAAATGAATATAGAAACTAAAACAATTGATTTAGATATATATTTCAAAAATGTTCAATTGGAAGGAGATTATGATGTCACTGCTAAAATAATTGTTCCAGTAACTGGAAAAGGGCCTATAAAAATCGATGCCGGTAATCAAATTATATATTTATTTCATATTAATAATCGTCATGTGTTTTTATTTATGTCAATTTTCAACACAATTGTTTTTGAACATCTTCAATTAGTAAATCATTTTTGTTTATGTTTGTTATACTTCAATTCAATTACTCATATTTATACTAATTTTTGCTCAAAGTAATATCACAGATAGAAAAGTCAAGTGTTCATTTTTATTAAATTTAAAATTGCGATCGAACGATTATTTTAATCATTTGAATTCTGTTGAAATTTTTGAAAAGTACACTAAAAAAAACGGGGTAAGTACAAACGGTGTGTTAAAATAAAACCGCTTCCGGTGTAAATATTCTTTACCGGTATTAAAAAAATTTCCCAGTGTTAAAATATTTTTCGGTATTGAATAATACGTTTTTTTCTAATTTCTGTACGTGCAATTTTTTTTTACACCGATTTAACACCAGTACTTTAACACCGCCAAATTACACCACCTACACCAGTGTTATTTCATTTTAATACCGCACGGTGTTAAATAGAGTCCTAATTAAATTGAGTCTATATTATTTTTAATTGTCGAAATTTTGACTAAATATAAAATTATAATTTTTCAAGGCCGCGAAAAAAATTTTTTTTCAATTTCTTATTTATAGAATTTCAGAAAGTGATTTTCTAGTGAACATTTAAAATCTGAAGGATACTTTTAATTTTTATATATTTTATATTTTTATATTATGATAAATAGTCAGTTGTATTTGAAATATGTACACTCTGCCAATTTATTACAACATACATAACCGGTTAAAAATTAATATTCCTTTAAATAAAATTATGTTTTTATTAAAAATTAAAATACGATTATTATTAACTTTCATTGTGACATTATTAATTTCATAAATAAATAATTTTTATTTTAAATTAAATTTTTATAATTCCGTTGAAAAAATTTTCTAAAAAAGTTCATGATCGTGATTTTTAAAATTTAAGAAAATTCTGAATTTTGAGTCGATCTTTTGTCGAACTGAATTTTTTTCAGGAACTTTCGGAATTTCTTAAGCAAAAATAATTCAGTTTTTTTCCTGGTTTGAAGAACGTTAAATAAAAAGACTTTTAAACCATCAACGGTTTTTTGACTCTTATTAGAACTATTCAGGAACAAGGTCATGGCGTTAAAAATTTTTTAGTGTTGAACTTTTTTAAAGTTCCAAAAAAGATCAACTCAAAGTTCAAAGTTCCCTGAAATTTGGAAATTTACTGTTATGAACTTTTTTGAAACATTTTTTAAATGAACTTTTTGAATAAGTAAGGCCAGGATTTTTTCCTTAATTAAAAAATATAACAATTAATAATTAATGATGTCAAATTTTTGATATTACGGCAAAAATATTGGTTGAATAGAAAAATTTTTTAAGTAAAAGTTGTCCAAAATTGAATTTTCAAAAAACAATGTCTCTTATAATTTTTCCTTAGGATTAATACGGAAGCCGTAATTTCAAAATTAAGATTTTCATAATTAACAAAAATTTGAATCATTCATTATGAATCTTAATTTTGGAATTACCGTGAAAATATTGGTCGTATAAGAAAGTCATAAGAGACATTTTTACAGAAAATTAAATTTCTTACAACTTTTGTTTAAAAACTTTTTTCATAAGACCAATATTTTCGCCGGAATATCAAACATTTGAACCATTCATTTCAAAAATAAGGCAAAAATCTTGTCCCTATTATTAAGTTTTTGATTTCATTGTTTAGTAATTTATTTAATTAATAAAAATATATGAATGATATAATTTTTTTTGTTTATTTTATTTTAGAAAGCGTCAGTGCAAAAGTGACAATTATCTATCGTTTGGTAAACACGAAAAAAGGACAACGTATGCACTTTACATCAATGACTTGTAAACTAAAAATCGGAAGCTATCATTCAAAATTCGTCGCCCGTGAAGGTCCAGATGCAACCTTTTCAGAAGCTATTAATTCTGTCATAAATAATAGCCAACAAGAAATTTTAGAAGGAATAATTCCCAGCCTTGAAAGATCTATTTCAAAAAAAGTTCTTGAACTTTCTAATAAAATAACAAAAAATTTCACTTACGAAGAACTATTTCCTGATCGGGAATAATAATGAAATTATTATTAAATTAAAGTGATAAAATAAAATCTTATTACATTTTTAAATAAAACAATAAAATTATTAAATATTTTGCTAGTAATTGATCAGAGCAATGTGCGACTTAAAGAAGCCATAATAATTAAATTTTGAAAATTAAAAAAAAATATATAAATTTATGCTTAAAAATTATTAATCAAATTAATTTATACTAGAAATTATTAAAAAATATTTTTGTTTTATTTTTTTTTCTCTCACTAGTATCTAATTATTTGTATTTAAATTTAATAGAAATATTAAGTTGAATAAAAAAAATTTTGTTAAATAAAATTTAATAAATTTATTACTTTTTTTTTTATATTCCTAGTAATATTTATTAAAACGTCGTTACATTGAAAATACGATGCGGACTTTTAAACAACACTGAAGGTTAAATTTTCTACGTATATTTCAATGCCACATTAAGCACCTTCATGCTGATAAATAAGTGTAAGTAAAGTATCGTAATGTTATTGAGAAAAAATTAAAATTTAATTAATTACTATTATTTCAATGATAAAAAAAAATTAAATTACTGGGAAAAGCAAAAAAAAAGATGATATTTCTAGATATTTCCACGCATTAAATATTAATTATCAAGATAATCAAGTGAGAAGATACTTTGCTTTAAGATGAAAACAAGTAAGAGTGGGATCAGGAATAATCTGGATAGGTAGTAACTTTGAATTAATTATTGTATGATTCAGCCACAATTGTGTATAACTATTGATTGGTTACTTTACTAAGGTATAAATTAATCTTTGCCGATCGATTTATCGCAGTAATATTTCTGATTAACTAACAGAACATTGTGCTATTATTTTAAAATGCTTTATTCAATAATATTTTTTCTAAATATTATTTTTTTAACATCTTTTGTTTCAGCTGAAGTTCGTAAGTAATACCATATTGTAATCAATAACTATTTTAGAAATAGTTGAATTTTTTAATTATTGGAATGATAGAGTATTCAGCAGACAGCTGACAATTTTTTAATTTTTAAATTAATATTTCGAATTTTGAAAGACTTTTAAATCTCAATGTGTATATATTTTTTTTAATAAAAAATTTTATAATTTAAAGATATTAAAATTGTCAGCTGTCGGTTATTTTCACTGTCATAAAATATAATGTTGAAGCTTATTTAAAATATGTACAGTCCACGTGACTTGGATAGCCTCACCTATTTTATTCAATATCTGATTCTTAATCAAAAAGTTTTCTTCCTTCCGCAAATCAAAGTAATAGTTACATCTATCAGTCCCATCTAAATTTAATTTCATTTCATCTGAAAAAATTACTTGTAGCCATTTATCTATCCGACTCATATGTTATTTTGCAAATAAAAGTTGCGCTGATATGTGTTTTTGATTCAAAGCCGATTTTTTATTTGATTTCACAGGGTGGCCACGAAACGGGAAAACCGGGAATATCGGGAATTATCAGCGAATTTAATGCAACCGGGAAATATCATGGAAATGTCAGGGAATTTCGAAAAGTTTCCGGGAATTAAATTGTAACAGTTCAAAATTAAAAAAATTTTAAATTATACACTAGTTATAAAAATTAAGGGATATTATAAAAATTTCAATTTTTAAAGTGATTTTCAGCAGGTGGTATCTCGAAAAACAATAAAGGCAATTTATAGCTTCAAGTGTCTAGTTTTCTGATCTGGTCTTTACATTTTTTAATTATGTGCGGTTCCGGAGTAATCCTAAGAAAACTATCGAAAAAGAAATTTACCAAATTTTTGTTCGTCTCAAAAACAGTCTTCGAGCTTCAATAAATTTTTTTCGATAAATATCATTGATTTTTGATTGCTCCGGAATTGTGCATAATAAAAAAATTTAAAGACCCAGATCAGAAAACTAGACACTTGAAGCTACAGTTTGACTTTTTGTTTTTATTGTACGACCGTTTTCCTTCGAGTTACAAACTGATGAAAATTACTAAAAAATTTGAAATTTTTTTAACATCCCTTAATTTTTGTAACCAGTGTATTTTTAATTTATTTAAATTATAAAATTTCTTATTAAATATTTTAACTTATACATTTTTAACATCGAATAATCAAAAGTAGGCAATATTAATTTATTTTGTTGCGCTTTTTGTCTGATTTGTCACATGATTTAATTATCAAATTTAATTATTAAGAATGAAAATATAATAAAAACTTTGAATATCGAAATGATACGAATAAAATTTCTAAATCAGGGAAAAATGTGAAAAACTTTACTGGAAAACCGGGAAATATCAGCGAATTTTGAAATCATTTCTTTGTGGCCGCCCTGTTTGACCGTCTTATCACTCTTGTTACAGTTGAAATAGATGCTGCTGTTCCAACTTCTCCCGCTATTTGCCTCACAGTCTTAATGGAATTAGATGTCGCGCGAATTATCATTCGATGTTCCCTTGGCGTTGTCGCGAATTTCGTTCGACTTTTATAATTGTTTCCGTAGTTTTCATCGTTTTTCACGAAATTATTAATAACTTTAGCAATTCTATTCACTCTTCTAGCGATTTCATGATGAGATGAATTTTGATTAAGTAAAGAATTAATTTTATTGATTTCTTCAATACTTAACATTTTTTTGCGCCCCATTTTATACGGTAACTAATTTTGGTGTTTTGAATCGATTTTAACTTATTCATCACGCTATAAAATTACAACATAATAATACGAAAATGAAACGTACACGGAGAAAAAAATATAGTAAATTTTACTAAAAAATATGAAAATAATTACTAAATTTGGATAGTAATCTTGAAACGCTTATGATTTACATGAAAAATTCATAAACAGATAAGCATATTTTACAAGTCGTTTAGTAATTTCTCATATACTGGTTATGGAAAATCTCCTATATTGCATATTAATTTTTACTTATATTTAGTAAATTTTACTATCCCGTTTAGTAAATTTCACTATATTAGAATGGAAAAAAATAAAATAAAATTTTTATTAGCTTTTAACTTTTTATTATTATTGCTATCATTTTGATTATTATTGTTATTTATGTCATCTGTATTGGTGTTGGTGTCGATGTTTGTTTTTTAAAAAATCACTTGTTTCAACCGAGATTCGAACCCTGATCTCCCGCGCGCGAGTCCTTTCCTATGTCTGACGGCCTGATGTCTCCTTAGAACAAAAATTGTAGAACTTGTAATACATATTTGTATATTCTATCCCCACCAACTTTTAATTTTGTCTATACATAGTAGAATTTACTATACCGATAGTAAAAAAATATAATCGTGTAAGCAAAAAATACATTGCGTACAGTAATTTTTAGTATTTTGTATAGTAACAAATCCTATATTGTATTAGAAAAATTACTTTCTTAAATTTGTATTTATTAATAATACTTATAGTAAAATTTACTATACAAATAGTAAAAAATATAATCGTCTTAGCAAAAAATACATTACGTATAGTAATTTTTAATATCTTATTATGTAATTATTACTAACTAGTAAATTTTACTAAACGTTTAGTAATAATTACAATACAGAATGTATTTTTTCATATCTGTGAGTAAATTTTACTATAGTATTGTAATTTTTACTATACTTTTTTCTCCGTGTATTAGTTCTTTTGCGTAATAAATTTGACTGAGGCTCTTCATGTGACGAACTGCCGATTAGTGGCATGTCCCCCTCACGATATCCTCGCTTTGTTTCTCGAACACTCACAACATATCTTGTTCTGTCTTAAATAAGTAATATAAAACATACAGATAATTTTATGAATCAGCAAGTAAAGAATCAGTTATTGAAAAAAAATAGGTGAGACTATCCAAGTGACGCGGAATGTATATATTTTTTTTTTATTTTGAATTTTATCATTTTATTAATAGCAATTAATTGAAAGCAAGACTTCTCATTTTTTTAAATTATTTGAATTAAAGCTACGAGATTTAATGACAGAGTAAAACCATATCTAAAACGCGTCACTTTAAGATTAATAGTGTGGTTATATATGTTGATGGATATGCTATTCCTGAGTTGTGGTCAGAAAAACAATGTTATAATTGAATAATGTTGACAAATGTCAGTTACGTGAACTAGAATAACAAAATTATTGTTTTTATTTTTATGTTAGTAGAGAATGCGACAATATGTCTTTTCTATCTCTTATGACCTTGATCACTAAACAGAAACGATTGAAACAATAAACAAATTAGACTCAAATAGAGCAAATTTAAAACAGCGATTTTCAATTAGGGAATTAAAATTTCGTAGAACGTTCAATGTGCGAATAATTCTGCAAGTTCATAACTGTAACGGACTATTTAGGCTCCAAAATTAATACTGTTTTAGTGTACACTGTTAAATATTTCTACGGTTTTCAAAGATAACTATCGTGAAATACGGTCTGACACCGTGTTTAATTCTGTATCACACGCTATATTTTTCATGATTATCTGCATTGGAACTCAAAATTTCATTGTCAGCAGTGAGTCCGAAACAAGTTAATTTTTTCACCATACCTGCACCGAAAATTTGAATTCCTATCCTGTTTAGAGAAAAGAAAGTCGTTCTTTTCTTTAATGAGGAAGCAAATAATAAAAATTAGCGCATGTGCCATTCTTCCCACAAACAGAGGCCAAAATTGAAGCCTTCAGGTGCAGACCTGGTAAAAAAGACGTATACACACCACGGAGAAAGGTAGGACGTCCCAATCTCGCCTTCGGTTCGGGTAGGCAATTATACACACGGGTTGGAATATCCTACTTTCCTCCCTTGGTGTGTAATATACTATACACTCATTTTTATAAAACTTAATCACTAAGTCAGAACTGTCAGTTACGCAAATAAAATTAATGATCTGAAATTACTATTAAAGAAGTTACCAATGTCAGAGTTGAAATTACGAATGGCTTCGGTCACACTCTAAAACCAAGTGTGTAGTCAAAATTAACACACTTGCAAAATAACATTGAAACGCCATAAGCAATCTATAGATTTTTAACACACCGTGAAACGTGTTTTAAATGATTACAAAAAACTATAGTTTTGTTTATGGCCATTAAACATAGAACACATTTAATGTGTGTTAAAATAATACACTTGTAACACACTTGGTTTTAGAGTGCAGTGGGCAGAAACATTATTTGTTTTTTCCCAAGGGACGAAATACATATGTTTCTGCCCAGTGACTGAAGACATTCGCAATTTACGTTTTTGCTAATATTGCACAATATTCACGACATTAGACTGAAATTAGTTTGTTTTGATCGGCTTTAGAGATTCTGAAACTTGAAGTTTCGACACGAGTACTACTACAAGTAATTTGCTTTAAATATCAAGAATAATCTTTAACAGTGTAAATATATATACTATAAAACAAAATCTAGAAAATAATTGACCCTCCAAACAACCCCTAACATTCCCTGCTAATTTCCAGCGAAATATTATTATTTTCTCATATACACGGAGAGAAATTTACAGTAGCGATCACAATATTTTATGTGAATCATTTCCACATCATACGAGAACAGGTTTCTTTGTGTATTTTGATTATAGAAATAACACCCATACAAATTATTTCAATCACTTCCACACGGAGAGAAATTTATGGTAACAATTACGATATATTATAGGAATGGTTCCCATAATGCATGGTAACCGGTTTTTTTGAAATGTCGATTATAGGAACGGTACTCATATATATTATAGTTATCATTACTATAATATTATGGTAACCACCCAAGTCAAAATTAAAAAGGTGATTTGAGCCTTCAAATCTTACACGAGGGTAAGAAGGTTTAAATCATCTTTTTAGAATATGAAGATTCATGCATTAAAAAGGTGATTTGAACCTAAATGTGGTAACTTTGTCCGCTTTTACCAAGTTTAGGTTCAAATCTTTTTTTTAAAAAGGTAAAATAAGCCTCCAGAGCCTAAATTTATAGATCGAGAAAGACTCTCATCGGATCGGGTACAATTGGTAAAGAAACAGAAGGGAAAGGGGGGCCACTAATTAGAAATGGCCACCATGATCGAAATAAATTTGAAATTTAAAAATCCCAAAAATAATTTCTTAGTAATAAATGTTTTTTTGTAAGTTAAAAAATAAAGAAATTTAACATATTAATAATAATAGCTAAAGTTATACGAGTAGGCGTTCGAATAGAATAGTACTAAGTCATTCGAAATTCGAATTGAATAATTAGAACCTTCGATTTATTAGTATATGATTAATTAATTAGTTTATGTGAACAATAAATACAAACGATGTATTGGAAAACGGAAACTGCCAAAGAATTTGAAAAACATTGCTGAAAACTAATCTGCTGCCGCCAGGATTCGAAACCACGACCTTACGAATATGAAGCACAACCACTTGGAAATATCTTTATGTATTTAGAACGCAGCTATTATTCTAACAATAATATCATGCTAAAGAATTGAGCTCATTCGAAGTTACCGATTAAAAGTATGGTAGGCCTTGGAGGGTTAAAACATCTTTTTAAAAAGGTGATTTACTCCTCCATGTGCTTCGTTTAGGGTATTGAGGACTTAAATAGCATTTTAAAATATATGGTAGGCCATGGAGGATTAAAATACCATTTTAAAAAGGTGATTTACTCCTCTATTCGCTACTTTTAGGACATCGAGGACTTAAATAACATATTACATTTAGCGGCAAGTCTAACATCAAAAAAACTGAGGCTTTGGAGGCTCAAACTACTGTTTTAATTTTGACTCGGGACGTTACCATAATACATGGTAACCATTACTATAATCTATGGTCACCATTACCATAGTTCTTTCACATGCGATATGGGAACTGTTACCATAATGATGGGAATTGTTCCCATACTTATGGGAACTTTTTCTAGAAAGTATGAGCTTATATCCCATAATTCCAAGTACTCATTACTATAACGGTATGGGATGATATTTCATAAACGTACTAGGAACGGTTACCATAAATTTCTCTCCGTGTATCTAAATGAATTTAATTCTTATACGATAGTGAAATAGTTAACTAACAATTGTTATGGTATTATGGTAATCATCCCTATGATATTATCGGAACCATTTCCATATAATAAAATGTGATTAAAAACTGATTTTCTCTGGCAAAATAATAATTTTTATGACTTTCTTGTTGAATAAATTTTTATCAAAAAATAAAAATATTATAGTACAGATTATTTTTAAATATTTCAGCATCATATATACCAATATGTGGTCGAAGAAATCCAAATTTGAATGAATGCGTAAAAAATAGTGTAGATACTTTACGTCCAAAACTACGTGATGGTATACCCGAGCTTGATGTACCTTCAACTAATCCCCTTTTTATGGAAGAAGGACTTCCTCTAGCTGATTCACCAGATTTTAAAGCTGGAGCTAAAAATGTAAAAATCTTCAATGCTCTCGATTTCGAAGTTAAAAGACTCAACGTTGATCTTGAAAACAAGAAAATAGATATTGATATTTTTTTCAAAAAAATGAAATTGCAAGGAGATTATCACGTCAAAGCAAAAATAGTTGTTCCAGTAGAAGGATCAGGACCTATTGACATTGATGCGGGTATAGTATAGTTTTTAATTATATAATTTTATTTATAATCTTTAATATTTTATGAAATTTAAATATATAATATTCATATTGTTGATTAAACTAAACAGAGGACATCGAATCAAACTCAACAATGATTTTCAAAATAATCAACACAAAAAAGGGCAAACAACTTTTCTTCACCAGTATGAAGTGTAAGCTAAGAATAAGAGATTACAAATCTACCTTTGTTGCTAAAGCCGGAGCAAATGATCAATTTGCCGATGCTATAAATGCTGTTATTAATACAAATCGTGTTGAAATCATTGAATCTCTTACACCTAGTCTTGAAAAAGCAATAGCTTCTAAATTACTTGAATTGTCTAATCGAATATGTAAAAACTTTACATACGATGAATTATTCCCTGATCGAGAGTAAATTTTTTTTATAAATAGTATATTGCGTGACGAGGGATGAAACGATACGTTTTCAGATGAGGATGAAGTTGACTGTCCGAATCGAAGTTGGTCGACGTCACCCGAAATCTGAAGTCGTGTTTCATCCCGTGCCATGCACTATATTTTTCATATTACCTGCATTGATACTGAGAGTTTTAATATCTGGAGTCAGTCAAATCAGGCTAATTTCTGACCGATAGTGTGGTAAAAAAAAATAATGATACACTTTAAATATGGAAATTTAAGTATTTTAACAAGAAAAACAGTGGCTTTTTATTAATTTAACAATTGTTGTTATCGGAACTCATATTATTTTTTTAGTTTTTAAAATACAACTTATAGTTTGTTTGGTTATTAGAATGTCATAAATATTCAGAGGTTTACAATAAACACATGCACTTCTGACAAGGATGAAATGAAGTCAAAACCTAATTTAACGGACAGAAACTAATGAGTTTCTTACCGAGAGAAGAAATTGATTAGTTTCTGCGCGATAAATCGCATTGGTCTGAAATTGGCTTGTTACGACTGGCAAAACAGGCATTAGAACTCGCAATTTCAATGCGGGTAATATGAAATAGTATGTTACACACCGCGGGAAGAAAGTAGGACATTCCAACCCTCGTGTAATTTTCTATTCCAACTGAAGACGAGGATGGCAATCACGCGGATTCGGATGTCCTATCTTCCTCTGCGGTGTGTATACTGTTTGTTACTTGCATCTGTATATTTAAATTTTTGCCTCTGTTTGATAAGAAGAAAGTAAGACTTTCCTCCCGCCAAACAGGACAGGAATTCAAAGTTTTAGTACAGGTGTGGTGAAAATGTTATTTCAATGATAAATGCGAGTACACGGAAAGAAAATCATGGCAGAGGTTCCCATAATTCTATAAAAATTTTTTCTATACCAACATAGGAATTAGAACCATAAATTATGGGAGCAGTTCCTATAATTATAGGAATGTTTCCCATAATTATAGGAACAGTTCCTAAAATTATGGGAATGCGAGCCATAACACTATAGGAATGGTTCCTATAATTATAGGAATGGTTCCTATAATTTATAGGATTTGTTCCCATAATATTATGGGAATCATTCCCATACTATGTAGGAATGAACCCTGTATTTTATAGGAATCATTCCCAAAAATTATAGGAACCATTCCCATAACATTGTAAGAATGGTTCCCATAATGGTATGGGAACTATTCCCATAATATTATAGGAATGGTTCCCATAATGCTATTGGAATAGTTCCTATACCATTATTAATTTTTATGATTTTATGGGAGTGGTTCCCATTACATTATGGGAGTGGTTCCCATTACATTATGGGAATAGTTCCCATAATATTATAGGAATAGTTCCCATACCATTATGGCAATGGTTCCCATAATGATATGGGAATATTTCCCATAATATTATGGGAAATATTCCCAAATTGGTATAGGATCTATTCCAATACCATTATGGGAATGGTTCCCATAATGGTATGGGAACTATTCTCATACTATTATGGGAACTATTCCCATAAATTATGGGAACCATCCTTATAGTAGTATGGGTACAATTCCTATACCATTATGGGAACTAGTCCCATAATGCATAGCAAAACTTCCTATAATTTTCTTTCCGTGTACATCATATTTACTTTTATGAATAATTGTGCTAAACTTTTTTTGATGTAATGGTACTTGATATTGACCCTGTAATACACGTGAGAAAGAGCGCACGTGGCTCCTGCAATCAACAAAAAATACTTGCTTGTCAAGTTGGATAAGTAATAATAGATTTAAAAAAAAATATGTAGACAACTTTTTTATGCCTCATCACATCGTAAATTTTTTTCTACGTATCTTGTAAAATGTGATTATAAAATAAGGAAGAAAATAAAAAAAATTTTAATTTACATATATTGTTTGACCTTCACAGAATGCCCGTTACCCTAGCGTGATTCATATTTTTTTTTCTAACTTAAATTATTGTTTTTTATTTCCTTAGTAATATACGTACGTCTAAATCAATTTGTTATAAATTGTAATAAATTTTTTTTTTTTATTTTTATATACTTACAGCACATTAAAAAATATAATTTATAAATACAATGATTAACGTTGTCAAAAATTACTTATCTTTTTGTGTAATCGATTACAGAGAACTATGAAAAAAATTGTTAGATAACATTTTATGATTAGCTAACCAAGTAGATAAATTATTATAGTTTAAGTATTACGTGATCTTGAAAATTCCTCTTGGCAGAACATATTGAATTAAATTCATCATTTGATTATATATTACAATAAATATACTTAAATTGTTCATTCATTTGAAATAAATTCCCGGGAAAAAAAGTTTAGATCTGCATTTTGTCTATATCTGCCCATATCAAGTTAGATCTGAACAGATCTAGGCAGGTCTAAACTTCTTTTCCTAGATTAAGGAAACTTCTGATAATATTTTTAAGAAAAAAAGTATAAATTTTAATATTATTAATAAATGGGAAGTAAAAATAAAAAAACAAAGTACTCGCACACAAACAACATTGAAACATTTTATTTTATTGAAAGAAAAATAATTAATAAATACAATTAAATTTTTTACATCTACTGACAAAGTTATTTATCGACTTTTTTTTTTTTTTGCGTAAATCGCAGATCTCAGTGATCGTTTAGATATTATTCAATAACTTACTGCTATTTCTCACCTTGATCTTAAAAAAAAATAATAATAAATTTTCTAAATTACAAATTGCCGATTTTATCCAGCATAATCAGTCGGAATTACAGAGTTTAGCTGTTCTTTTTATAATTAAAATTATTTAAAAGACACAATAATATTAATATATTGAGGAAGTATATAATTGAGTATATCAAAATTGTAACTGAAGTATAAAATTAATTTTGTACCCATCAGAAATTATTTCGATTCATAAAATATTTACAAGGAAAAAAAAAATTATTTATTTTTACAAGCTTTAAAAATTAATTACATTGGGAAAAGTTGATCGAAGGTGAATGAATTAACAATACCATTACCAATATCTCTAAAAGCTAAAGCTAATGATTTTTCAACCAGAGGAAGAATTTCACGCAAGAAAATAGCAAAGTTTGCATTTATCGCTTGATTAACGACATCTCCGATAGTTTTGTCACCACCAAAAAGATTGTCAAGTTGTAAATTACCATTACCGACTGTTACTTTTAAATTAAACTCATCGATATTAAACTGTTTCACTCCCTGTGCATCTGGCTTTGCTGATGCTAAAAATTTAACCGATCCAATACAATCTGTAAAGTTACCGATCATTCGACCAGAACCGGTTATTGGTAATAATAAAACTTTTCCATCAATTTCGTATATGCCTTCGACGTACAAATGAGGTAGCAAAATGTCTACATTGAATTCTAACGCCGCCATGTCCACACTTGAAACAAAAATACAAATTTTTTTATTTTAATTTTTTAATATTAACAATTCTTGTTGTTTTTTTTTTTTTAATTTTTTAATCATACTGTAACAGTCCTTTTAAGTATTTCGATATATGTTTCTCATGTCACGGCCATCTAATACGTTTATAGAATATTTAAAATGTACATGACTATTATCAACAAGTAAAATTACTTGAATATAAATTATATTCAATTTAAATAAATGTAATGATTGCAATTTTTATATTTATAAGCTTGACATTATTGTAAACTTATACGATTATTATTTTTTAATGAAAATTACTCTGTAATTTTGAGTAATACTCGACCATTACAAATTTTTATAAAAAACTGGTATTTTCTATTTCAATTTTTTAAAAATATTAACATCGCTAGACTATATTGTACTCTACTAGTGAGTAGTTTTTTAACAGCAGATAAAATAATTATATGATTTTACACTCTGTTTGGGACCTAGAAGAGTAAAATTTCGTGTCCAAAAGTAAAAAGTAATGGCCCAAGATTACTCAATTTAGTGTAACATTTAAATAAACGACGACAATATTCTTCGTAAAATTCTCTCCGTGTAAAGTGGATGCTCTTTAACTCGAATTTCAAAATCCAGAAACTGATAAAATTTTACAAATTGTTTTTTTGTCATTTTTAATTTTAATGTTTTTTTTTTTACACATAACTCAGTACATATTTAAAAATTTTTTTTTTTTTTATTTTTTTTCATAGAGAAATGAATTTTATTAAACACTAGTGCGGCTAAACTTAAATATGTTTTATTAATTTTCTGATCAATTTTCTTTTTGTCAGTTACTGGGTTTTGAAATTAAGCAGCCGGTGGATTTGAAGGTTTTTTTTTTTAAATAATTGGTATTTTAGAAATAATAATGTTATATAATTTACAATAGAAATTTTTCAACATATATATGCATATATGTATATATAGGTATGATATGATTACACACTGTAAAAAATTAGCCGAATAAAATCGAACGATTTTTTGTTTATTGAATCCCCTATGAATAAAATTCACTTCAAAAGGGAGGTAATTTTAAAATTAAAACTCCAAATCGTAATAAATGCGGATTGATATAAAATCTGTATTATTCCACCGAATAAATCAAACTCTTTATTTATTCCGTATGCGAAATAATTTTTTTTTTAAAGTTGCGAACTTCTAACGGATGGAGCGAATACGGATTGAAATAAAATCCACATCAACTCCCGGTTTTTTTTAACAGTATCTGATATATTTAAAGCGAAAATTTCAAAAAATATAATAAATTTAAAATGACTATACATTTATTTCATATTAATATTTAATTACTTTTGCTATAGACATAAATGTCGAGTATTTGAGCATTCACATTTTATGATGTTAATATTCAAAAATAATGATTATAAAAGTAAACAATAATTAGTACTCACTTAATTTCTTTGACAAAGTAGTTACCAGCACCGTAAGCTTTTACATCTTTTCCTGTAATTCTGATACCATGTCCTTCGGCAGCCACAAGATCGTTTAGTAATAAAGGCTCAAGTGATGGTATATTATACTCAGGTACACCGGTAATTAAATATGGTTTCAGATGTTCAGCACTGTCTTTGATACAGGCGTTCATATTTGGATCATTTCTATTACAAACCCGAAGAAATTCCGCTGTAAAAAATATATATTTTTTTTTAAAACATCATAAAAAATTATAAATTAACGTAATAAATACTTACGTAAATCTATTGCTGACGCGCATGATATTAAAACTGCAAGAAAAATAATTTTAAACCCGGACATTGTACTTAATATTTATGAGATGAGCGTTATTGTGATGTATGTTCAGGTCGTTCTACAACTTTATATATAAGGCGGAGAGCTTCAATATATTAGATCCAGAAAACTGCGGGTGGGATTTTCAGTTAATGAAAATTGCTGACCTCTAATATCTCGACAAGGAAGTACTCCCACTACTAAAATCTCCTTCTTTGGTAATTTATTCATGTAAAAAAATATTGACGTTGTCAAATGATATTTTATTGTTCCCCCAACTCTTTACCTCCTTCTTCTCACTTTATTTTTTTTTTTTTTTAATTTTGTTGTTATTTGGAATTTTTTATCGTATATGTTTATCTGTGATTTTGTTATTACACGTGACATATCACAATTCGTTATTTTTATGTCACGAAATTACCTCGATTATATTTTCAATTTTTTTTTTAGTTTACTATCAAGTGATTATGTATCTTATTTACCACATTGTTTATTTGTCAACAAAAATATGATGATAAAAAAACAAAAGTGAACAAAAGTTTTAGTGAGATGTTTTATTTTTATTTAGTATGCTGAACATGCCATCTGCATTTTATATCAACTTCCTTTGACTATATATATTGGTATGTACGGTTAAGGCTAAATAAACTTTATTCCATAGTCAATAATTACTAATAGAAATAAATTTACATTATTTTAATCGTAAGTTATAATTATTACTTATTTATTTTACTTAATTTATCATATTAATTATAATTTTGATGATATTTGTGTAAAAAATCAATTATTATTTTGAGATTTTATAATTTATTAGCAAACCATTCAATGAATGTCACGTATGGGTTCACTTGGTATGCAATATTTTCTGGGGTCTATGTACGATTTCAAAAGAAGTTTGCATTATTTATATATATATTAGGGTGTGTCATTTTAAGGCTACATTTTTTTTTTACTGCTATAGCAGAAAATCTGGTAGTGTATAGAAAATAAAAAATTATGCCGCTGGGCTGAAGGGTTTAAGTCCAACAGCGGCTTAGCTCATCAAAAAATTCGATTTCCCATTTAAATAATACGGGAAATTTTTTTTCTTAACTTTGAGTATTTTTAACTCGTGAACAAATTAATAGATCGAATTGACTAATACATATTTTTGTAGGAAATTGAACGCTCTACAAAAAAGGTCTCTTATCATTTTTCGATCAATCCATCTATTCTAAAGTTATTGGAGCTCGAAGTCAAGTTATAGTAAATTTCGGGATCTTTTTACTTTTCCGGCAAAACTATCAGACTTATCATAAAATATTATAGAGTCTTTTTTGTTGACAATTTTATTCTCTACAAATTACTATCAGTAAAGTTTTTTCAAATTCCGCATTGTTTTCTACTTATTTTCATTTCAATGTCGAGCTCTTGAAATCGATCAGAACACTACTTTTTTAAGAGCTTAAAATTAAAATGAAAATAACTAAAAAACAATGCGGAATTTGAAAAAACTTTACTGATAATAATTTGTACAGAATAAAATTGCCAACAAAAAAGACCCTACAACATTTTATGATAAGTCTGATAGTTTTGCCGGAAAAGTAAAAAGATCTCGAAATTTACTATAACTTGACTTCGAGCTCCAATAACTTTAGAACAGATGGGTTGATCGAAAAATGATAAGAGACCTTTTTTGTAGAGCGTTCAATTTCCTACAAAAATATGTATTAGTCAATTCGATCTATTAATTTGTTCACGAGTTAAAAATACTCAAAGTTAAGAAAAAAAATTTCCCGTATTATTTAAATGGGAAATCGAATTTTTCGATGAGCTAAGCCGCTAGTGAACTTAAACCCTTCAGCCCAGCGGCATAATTTTTTATTTTCTATACACTACCAGATTTTCTGCTATAGCAGTAAAAAAAAAATGTAGCCTTAAAATGACACACCCTAATATATATATACTTTGAAAACCATTTTATTGATCAATTCCAAAACTTATGAGCTCCAAAACAATATTAAATTTCAATTGCGTGTCAATCAATTTATTTGTGTACAAGATTTAGCAAATGAAAAATTTAAAAACG
Organism: Microplitis mediator; assembly: GCF_029852145.1. Classification (NCBI taxonomy): domain Eukaryota; kingdom Metazoa; phylum Arthropoda; class Insecta; order Hymenoptera; family Braconidae; genus Microplitis; species Microplitis mediator. The sequence goes on along the minus strand of NC_079978.1, from coordinate 16,221,433 downwards.
AATAGTTTTTTGAATTTTTTGCTAAACACAAATTTCAAAATACCCTAAAAATCATGTTTCAATAATCTTTATCATTTTCTACAAGAACCATTGTGATTGGTTTATAAGTTTTGAAAATATAAGTTTTATTACAAGCCTTTGTTAGCTTGAAGAGCTTCAAAAATTCATTATTTGGATAACAAAGTCAACCATTTTTTAATTTTATTGTTTGTAACGAAGTGAAAACAGATAATCTGGGTAACTTTGGTCTGTCTTTAAAAAAAAATAATTTTTAAACACGACTTAATTTATTTATTTTTCCATACGTTTGAAATTTATACACTGTAAAAAAAACTGGGATAAGTTCAAGCGGTGTCAGTGTTAAAATTTTCGGTGTTAAATTTCAACACCAAAAGCGGTATTAAAGTAACACTGCCGCCGGTGTAAAAATTTTTTACCGGTGTTAAGAGAATTTCCCGGTGTTGAAAATATTTCACTTTGTGAATAGTTAAACAGTGTTTTTATTAATTTATTAAATTATTGGTGATTGAAATGGTCAAAATGGGAATGGCGTAAAATTGTGTAATTTTTAAATAAATTACGTGTAAAATAAATAATTATTAAAATAAAGACATAGCAAAATTAAAATTTCCTCGAGATAATATTCATTAAATTTTTATATTTTTTTATATGTCCCAGAGAGGAAAGTACCACGGGCCCAAGCTTGGCCCAGACTTGGCCCAACTTTGTAGAACCTTGGGCCAGGCTTGTAAGCCAGTCTTGGCCCAGCTTTGGTAGAAGCCTGGAATGATAATCTCGGGCCAAGCCGGGTTGCCAGCCCTGGCCCATGCTTGGTTGCCAGACCTGGCCCAGGCTTCCAGGAAACGAATAAATTTAATTTAAAAAAATTTATTATTATTAACCTCGTAGAATTCATGATCATTAACGTTTTAATTATTTAAGGGAGGTAAATGATGTGAAAAAAACTCGGTGGAAATTCTGCTGGACTCTGGGCGCGAACTGCCGTCCTTCTGATTACTGGGTCCGAACGGTAGCTACTGGACGAACCTACTAACGTTGAACTGGTACATTTATATGATCTACTTGTATAAACCATGGGTATATCCAAACTTGGGTAATCCTACCTTGGCCCAAGCCCGGGTAATCATTGTAACGGCCAAGGCTAGGTTACCCAGTCCTGGCCCAAGCCTGGCTTGCCATTGGATGGCCAAGGCTAGGTTACCCAGTCTTGGCGTAAGTCTGGGTTGCCATTGGACGGCCAAGGCTAGGTTACCCAGTCTTGGCCCAAGCCCGGGTAATCATTGTAACGGCCAAGGCTAGGTTACCCAGTCTTGGCCCAAGTCTGGGTTGCCATTGGACGGCCAAGGCTAGGTTACCCAGTCCTGGCCCAAGCCTGGGCCAATATAGGTGTGCCAAAGCTAGGTTCCCCAGTGCTGGGCCAAGTAGGGGCCCGTTGTTCAACTCTGGCAGCTCCGTAGTACATTTTTGTTTTCTAATTTTTTATACGTGGAATTTCTTTTTACACCGATTTAACACCGGTATTTCAACATCGCCAAATTACACCGCCGACACCTGTGCCATTTTATTTTAACACCGCGTGGTGTTAAATTGAGTCCATTTTTAACCCCGCTCTTTTTAGAGTGTACGCGGAAAAAAATAACTAGGTGGTGTAACATGAACCAGTCTTGGTGGGTCACTATGAAAAATCATGTTGGGGCAACATGGTTTGTCATGTAACCGCAACACGATTGTCATGTAACCACAACATGATTTTTCATGGTGACCCACCTAGTTATTTTTTTCCATGTTGTGTACCTACACTGTAAAAAGAGCGATGTTGAAAATGGACTTATTTTAACTCCGCCCGGTGTTAAAATAAAATTACACCGGTGTAGGAGGAGTAATTCACCGGTGTTAAAAATACCGGTGTTACATCGGAGTAACCGGTGTAAAAGCGGAGTAAAATCGGTGTAAAAGCGGGGTAACCGGTGTAAAAACGGAGTAATACCGGTGTAAAAGCGGGGTAAATTGCGTCCGCTTATAGAGTATTAACTTTAAAGATTATAAAACACAAAAAATGTCAGTTCTTTATGAAAATTAATAAAGAATATCATTTATTAACAAGTATAGTGATCGAGTAAGCAAAAATATTCACAAAGTAAAATATTTTAACACCGGTAAAGAATATTTACACCGGCAGCGGTGTTATTTTAACACCGGAGAATTTTTTTTAACACCGGTACAGAATATTTGCACCGGCGGTGGCGTTGTTTTCACACCGCTTTCGGTGTTGAAATTTAACACCGCGGATTTTAACACCTACACCGTTTGGACTTATCCCGGTGATTTTTTACAGTGAATTTAATTATAAAAAAAAAATCTTGAATATACTTTATAAGGAAACTTCAAAGTAGTTCGACTGAACCGAGTAACTCAGCTTGACTGTATATTATTATTTTAAGCTTTAATTATTGAATTAAATATTTACTTGGATTAATTAACATTTTTATCAACTAGTTGTAATTATAATAGCTGTATATATATTTTACCCGATAGTCTATATTCTTCATCTCAGAATTTATGATTGTTTTAATTTAAGCTCTCATAATTATCAATGGGATTTTAATAAAATTCTATAAATACAATATATAAATAAATTTCTTAATTAAGTTAAATTATGAGCAACATACATCAGTATATTTGTAATAAGTAATAACGCTAAAATTTTAAATAAATTTAAAAAATGAAAAGGAAAGAAAAAATAATGGAAATTCCCACGAATGTAAAATTATGCGAAATAATAATTAATGTTATTTACTGTTGCACGTGAAGAATGAGTGTTTTCATGTTAGAATAACAGTTAAGTTCACGTGACAAAATTCGCTTGTGATTTTACGTAATTACACAAATAAAAATGTAACATTGTTTAGAATAAGTGGATACTAACGACATTAAATCTTTGATGGTTTAGAAAGCATTAGTTAAATCTACAGTAGTTTCATGTATCAGTACAGACTAAAATAATCGAAAAATAGCTACATCCTGTATCAATTAATTAATAGGTGAAATACTAAATAAATTAAAAATACCGTATTGTAAAGTATTATTCAGAGTAGCTATTTTTTATGACATAATATTTTATATAACATTATCGTGCATCAAATAGTCATTTCATCGAGTTGCCGGATCCAAACATAAAGTTTATGATGGGCGTCAACATATCTAACATGTTATAAGCAATAATTTTATGTTATAAATTCACTTTATCATCACCGGTGTAAATCTTTCTCAAATTTATTGTTTAATAAGTTGAAAGTTTTATAATTAATATAAAATAAAAAAATCTGAGAAACGGTTGGGCCTGAGAGCTTAGAAGCTCAAAAACGTTATTATGGGTAACTTTTTTGCTCTTTGAACTCAAAAAACGGCTGGGGCGTTTTTTTTTTTTTTTTTAATGATTTTGAAAGTAAATAGAAAAAATCTTCAGTTACCGTTAGCCAAAAAAAAAAATCTGTCTATCGGTTGACCCTGCGGGCCAGCCCCAAAACTTCCCGCTGTTTTCGAGCTCAAGGAGCCTCCATTGTCGTGGATACAACCTACATTGTCGTGGATACATTTTTGAGCTCTTCGAGCTCGAAAATCCTATTGCTTGGAATTGTTCTTTTATGAGCTTTTCAAGCTCTAACAAGTGACGTTCTATGCTAAAGTTTAAAAATTTAAGAATCGAAAATCATTAATGAAGAACGGTTTTTAAATTTTAATTCCCGATTTATGTTCTCTGAAATAAATGTATTGCGGCAGAAATCAATGCCAGTTATCAAAATCAAAATTTGAATGAGTTTTGACTTAGGTCATAGCAATAATATATGGAATATCCGAGAAATACATTAAAGACTGGGTTTTTCCAATTTTTTGCTGACAATATGTTTAAAACTAAGGAACAAGTTATATGACATTATCTGATAATCGAAAGAGACTATAAAGAGAAAGAGTTGGTATGATTTCAGACACATTTGAGCACATTATATTTTGATTTATCCGGAAAAAATAACAAAATGTTATTTTTTTAACTTTTCAGCGCCGATATCTTTTGAACTAATCAACCGATTTTGACGTTTGAGGTGGCAATCGGCGCGTTTTTCTTGGATTCTAGAGCTGATTAAGATTGGAAAACGATCAGTTCAACGGTTTCGAAGATATTTGGAAAAACCCGTTTTTCACCATTTCTTTCTCTAACGATATCTCTCGAACAGATTAACCGATTGAGATGGATGTGGTCGCATTCGACGCGGCTTATAAAGTTCTTGAGCTGATTAGATTTTGAAGTCAATCGTTCAACTCGTTTCTGAGAAATCAATAAAAAACTAAAAAAAAAAATTTTTTTTTTTTCGTAATTCGCCAAAATTTTTGAGTCTACTTGATCAAATGATCTGAAATTTTTAGAAAAGTTGACGGCCAACAAGCTATTTCGATTGCCACCTTAAACATCCAAATCGGTTCATTAGTTAAAAAGTTATAGACCATTCACACACACATACACACACACACACACACACACACACACACACACACACACACACACACTCGGACATCATTCTGAAATAGTCAGAATAGCTTCCTAGGACCTCAAAACGTCGACATCTGATGAAAACTCGACTTTCGCAAATCGGGGTGAAAACAATAACTTCCCGAATTTTTTGAAAATCATCGATTTTCTTAGCGGGAAGTTAAAAATTTAGTTTTATTTTTGGTATAACTTGTAAACTACCTTACTGATCGACTCTAAAATCTAATAATAATAAGTTCTAAGTCATGGTGAGCTCTTTCGATTGTTGCCAAAACCGTCCAAATTAATTGATTCGTTTCAAAGATATCGTCAGACTAAAAAAGTTTATATACACAGACACACACATACACACACACACGCGCGGACTTCTATCTGGAAATAGTTGGAACAGTTCCCTAGGAACTCGAAATGTCGAAATTTGATGAAAACTCAATTTTTGAAAATCGGACCGAAACCAATAACTTCCTTTTTTTTTGAAAATTTTTAATTTTCATGGCGGGAAGTTAAAAATTTAAAATACATGTGAATCGTTTATTTGAGAAACCCCATAAGTCATGTTTTTTACGAAATTGGGTTTTTTGCATTTTTGGGTTCTTTGGGTGTCCCTCCATAGAAATAAATCAAAATATGCACCAAATCAGCGTTTAATAAAAAATTAACGGGGTGACAGCTATTTCATTTAATTGAGAAACCCCATGAGTCAATGACTCAAATAAACATATGCAGTTTTAGTTTTACAGAAATCATTTTTTCTTTTTTTTTTTTTTTAAATTCGCGCTTTTTTGGAAATTAATTTCAAATGTTGTTTTATTGTTGACTGTTATATGACTAATTAAAATGTTTAAATTAATTATAATTTTTTGTAATTTCTGAGTTTCAGAGTTCAAATACATATTTAATACTTCATTTTATCAGTGTAATAAATGATTTGAGTAGATTTGAAAAAACAATGATTTTATAACTTTTTTTTCCGTTTGGTTGGGAAACCCCATGAGTCAATTAACTTTAAATGATTTTTTTAAGTAGTTTCACTTAAAAAATTAAATTTTTCTTGTTGGAATCTTTTCCAGAGACGCAAACATTATTGTATTCAATTATTTATTTATTATTTTAATGTCAGGTTTTTCCAAAAAAAATTTTTTTGTGTTTCCTGAAAAATTTTGTTTTCTTGACTTATGGGGTTTCTCAAATAAACGATTCAATGTATCATCATTAAAAATGATTAATTATTAAATTACAATTAAAATAATTTTTCAAATAAATTTTAATGCAATATTTTATATTTTTAAAAATTCTATATATTTTTTGATGTATGTATCAAATACAAAAATGAATGTATAGTAACACTAATTAAATAATAAAATTTATATTGATAACAATTGAATATATAAGTCAAGTCATACATATACGTAAATAATATTCTTATCAAATACTGATACTTAAAGGTAATTTTCTACTAACTTACATTAATATAATATTATTAATAACAATAATAATATCAGACTATTAAAAGAAACAGTACTTCTACTTTCATTGGTAAAAATAGTAATAAAATAAATAATTAAAATTAAAGCTTTTTTATGATTTAGTTATATAATTATAAAAAACAAAAATAATAAAAAAAATTAATGAAATTTAATCTGTGATCCAAGCATCATAAGGCACTTGAGCAAATAATTTTTCTACAAAAGCAGTCATAACTTGAACTAATTTACGTCTTAAATCAGGTTTCATTTCTTTCAAGAGATCTTGACTGTTACTATTTATAAATAAGTTCAATGCCGATTCTATAAAAATTAAAATATATTTAATAATTTATAAGTGTGCAGAAATCAATCTATTATAATATACTTACGTAATATTGTATTGCCTCCATGAACATTTTCGACCCCCATTTTTATATTTTCAACACTGAAATCCATTTTCAATTGTTGCAGTCGCAAATATTTATGGTTTTCGACTGAGAATGGCTTAGCTCTTATAAATACTTTGGCTTTAACTCCATCTAAAAATGAAAATATAATTTCTATTAATATTATTACACTATAAAAAGAGCGGTGTTAAAAATGGACTCAGTTTAAAACCACGCGATGTTAAAATGAAATAACACCGGTGTTAAATCGGTGTAAGGCGGAATAATATTGGTATCAAAGCGAGGTAAACTGTGTTTGTTCAGAGTATTAATTTTGAAAAGTTTATAAAACACAAAAAATGTGTTTTTTACCTACGCCGCCTGGACTTACCCCGATTTTTTTATTTAAAGGGTATAATTTAAACATTAAATTTAGAGGTTATTATACAATAACATTTATATTTAAAAATATGAAACAGTATATTTTCTGTGACAAGGGATAAAATAAGATTATTTGAGACAAAGACTAACATTATACGTTCTAAAAAGTGCTTTATCCTGTTACACTCTCTTGTAATTTTCACGAAAGTGTACCTATGGTTTAAAATTTTATGTTTTATGGTCAATGACAAGTTGAAACAAATGAATTAAAAGCTAATGGTGTTGAGATAGAGCTATTGGGTTCTACATCCACTGCAATTTGTAACCAGCATTAGCGTAAAAAAAAAAATGGAATAAAGAATTTTTTCTATTATTTTTATCTGTAAACTAATACATTTAATGTAATGATTAAATCTTTTATAAAGACACTATGAATGCACTGAGGTAACCAACAAAAAAAATGGCATAACAACTGGGCAAAAAACAAATTCTAGTTTAGTCCTCAAAAGCCTCAATTCCTTTGATGTTTTATTTGCTGTCCAGATAGTAACTCTGCTTTAGTACTAAAAATCCTCAATGAGAACTATGAGGTGTAAGTACGAATAATTTATCAATTTTAAATTATAAGTAAGACCTCAAAATCTTCAACAAATGAAAAGTTATAATTCGGACTTTGAAAAATTTTAGATAGAAAAGGGAGGGGAGAGAATACGCCGAATGAAACTTTTAAGGTTCAAATGTGGATAAAATTATTTCTTTATGTTTTGAGTATTTTGAGGCTCTAACCCAGATTAGGTTATTCCAGTTTAGTCCTCAAAGTGGTAAAATAGGTCGTAACTACTACTTTGAGGACTAAACTAGGATAACTTGCAATACTGTTGTCAATCTTAAAACTCTAAATTGATCCTCTAAAACCTCATTGAGAATTTTGAGACTTAAATCCGAATTTGTTTTTTGGCTCGGGTTCCTAGTAGATTCGAAAAATCTCAAAATAAACGAGTTTAATCTTAAATTAAATCTAACTTTGAATAAATCAGTTTTCGCACCACCTACATTAAAACTGGGAGTTTTAATCTCTGTTTTGCCAGTCGAAACAAGCCAATATCAGACCAATGCGCAGTAGCGGGTGGAAACTGATCAGTATCTTCACGGAGAAAAATGTTGGCTCGAAACCTACAAATTTTTATTATGCTGTCGACCAAACTTGAAACAGGAAGTGAAGCATCCAAAAAATTATTATGTTGTATCATAATACTTACTACGCGCGAGACACTTATCGATAAGATTTAATAACAATTACTTTCATACATTGTAATAGTTGTGATGCGGCATAGTAATTTTTCGTATAAGCATAATAATTGTTTTTACGAGCATAATAATTTTTTGGGTACTTCACTTCCTGTTTCAAGTTGGGTTGACAGCATAATAAAAATTGGTAGGTTTCGAGCCAAAATTTTTCTCCGTGTTCCTTTAGTAAAAAACTCATAATTTAGTTAGTTCTTCAATAAGCATTTTGGGATAAGCAATTCAACTATTACTTCTTGAAAAAGAAACTCATTAGTTTTTGCTCGTTAAATTACTTTCTGACTTAATTTTATCCTCATCAGAAGCGCATTTGTTTATTTTAAATCTCTAAATATTTATGACATTCTAATAACCAACCAAACAATTTCAATAACAACAATTGTTAAATTCATAAAATGCCATTGTTTTTCTCGTTAAATTACTTAAATTTTCATATTTTAAATACACCGTTAATTGTTTACCGCACTATCAGTCAGAAATTAGCATGTTTCAACTTACTCCAATCATAAAAACTCACCAATGCAAGTAATATTAAAAATACATATAGTGCTCGGCACGGACTAAAACATGATTTCAGACTTTGGCCGATTACTTATCTAATATATATTTTTTCTCGCCTAAGAATACTATTTTTCTTTTATTAAAAATATTTATAAATTATTGCAAATTAATTAAACATAAAACGAATGAAAGTATGAACAGTAACTAAAACAAACAAAATATGTTCTTTTTTCTTTAGTATTCTATTGTGTCCCAATCATTCCATATAACTCTAAAATAGTTGTTATACTAAATTAATTGCTTATGATAGATTTTCGAAATAATTAAAAAAATTTTAATAACAACAATTAATTCAAAAATGTAAACAATAAAATGGATATTCATTCGATGAATAGAAAAAAAAATATAAAAATACATACTTTTTTTTCTCTAATTGTAACGTTAATTAATAAAAAATAAAACTTACCATATTCACCCCAATAATCACCAGCACCGCTAGCCGGAACAAGAATAAGTTTACCACTTGATCGATACTTGGCAGCTGCTCTAATTCTTGGTATATGAAGGGCTAATTGCAATTGTACTTCATCATCAGTTATTCGTGTTCTTAAACCAGTTATTCTTAATGCTGAAACTCCCCTTGCTGCAACATCACGAAATTGTGCTTTGTATCCGTCTGGACCACCACCTAAAGATATATGAACTTCATCTAATACTATTGGCTCAACTTCTGGATATCCTAACTGCGGTAGGCCTAAAAAAAATAGATAAATATCTCAGTGAATTTAGAATTTATATTAATCAACACTTCTTCTTAATTAATAATTGCATCACTTTACTATAAAATAAATGTTATTAGTGTGTCCATGTAAAAAAAAAATTAATTTACACTGTGAAATGAAAACAAAGAAATTTTTTTTCACCCCAAAATATTTGTTCTCACCTCAAAAAAATTTTTGTTTTCAATTCATTAGGCAAAAAATTTCTGGAAGAAAATGAGAAACTTCTTGGATCGGGTAAAAATTTTGTACGTCAAGAAATCCTTTTTTTCTGTGTAAAAATTCTTACACGTGAAAATTAAGCTCACAAAAAAATTACGATCTTCAATATAAATTTTTATCCAACACATTTTATGAGAATAATTTTTTCTCCCCTCCGGGCGAAAAGCGTCAACTTTTCTCCCGCTGTGCGAAACGAAGTTTCCGCTTTCCGCCTCCGTCGAGGAGAAAAATAGTATTTACACCTTGGGCAGTAAATAAAAAATCCTCAGATCACATGTTTGTTGACCTCGGCTTCGCCTCGGCCAACAATTACATGAGATCTGAGACATTTCTTACTTTACTGCCCGAGGTGTAAAATATACTATTAAACTCTAAAAATCGTTTAATCGATATTTTTAAGTTAATCATTTTTTGATTGTATTATCTATATTATTAACAGAATAAGGAAAATTTTGTTCCCGCCATATCTATATGACAGAATTAGTGAATGTTATTTAAATTGGTATCATTAGATAGGTCTTGACTTGAATTTGTGCCTTTTCATAGTTTAAACTCTTTTTAATTCCCAAGTATTGAGATAAATAGATTTATCTATATCATTCGAATTACATTTAAATTACGCGGGAAAAAAAGGCGATCGTATTTATTTTCTTTAAATAAATTAATACTTTAATTATTCTGTCACTAAATATGACTGAATGTCACTTAATATATAGCTATATTATTTATATCGCGTTACTTATTCCAAAATGACAGATTTTTTTACTCCCTTTTGGTATTAGGAAGCTTCTCAAAGCCAAAAAAGTGTGCGTAGAAAAAAAAAGGATTCATTGACACAAAAAATCTTTACTCGCCTATAGAAAATTTTTACTTACCCCAATAAATTTTTTGCATTGTGAATTGAAAACAAAAATTTATTTAGAACTAGAAAAAATTACTTGATGCAAGGAATTATTTCTTGACCAAAAAAATCTTTTCTCGCCCCAAGACAATTTTTGTATTTAATTGATAATGCATAAAATTTCTTGATGCAAATTAAAATTTTGTTGCGGCAAGAAATCCTTTTTTTCTGCGTATTTTATAAATTTAGTAATGATTTTTAGGCAGTCACGTAGTGACTGCAGGTTACTCGTAACTATTTTTATAATATGATCATTGAAATTTAATATCAAGTTCATAATCGTGTAATAGGCGGAATATATATGCAAGAATTCCTATGAAATTCATAATTATTAAGAATTTTTATTCCTCCAAAGGACTATAATTTCAAATAATTATTTATTTGAAATACCTTAACATAGATTTCTTGATATTCATTTCTTCTTTATTTGACGGTTACTTATTTTACTAGTAACACTGCTTTGAAGCTATCATAAACGGAATGTGGGACACTGAGTTGACGATTTAAACCGTTATAACCTGGTTGTTCATTTCACCATACATCAACATATTTACATTTTTTAAATAATAATATATACTTTGTAAAAATTATCCTAATAAAAAAATAAAAGTAAAAAAAAAATGCATGTTTTCTGTTTTACTATTTTTCATCGGAATTAAATATTTCAAAATTTTTTTTATCAAACCTTAAACCCAATTTATTTATTTTGCAACGATAACTCAACTAGTAATTTAAATAATAAATAAATCTTTTTTTCTTCAACTTTTATTTATAATTATAATTAAAAAATTGTATTTCATGAAAAATATAAATAAATAAATAGTACCGGCATTTAAAGCAGTGATTTAAAAAAAAAATTATTTTATAAAATTAATTACTGTCTTATTTTTATAAATAATTAGTATGAAAGAATAAAAAAGTTGGAAAATCACAACGTGCGCAACTCACTTGCTCATTCAAAAAATAAAAAATGGCAGCTCAATTTTTTTCACAAATTGCCAGTTTTAATTTTTTATAAATTGCAATTAAACAAAAAAAATTTAGTTAGTGGTTTTTAAATGATACTGAAAATAGCCGACGTCTAATAATTCATCAATTTTTTTTTTAAAGATAAATTATGAATAAAAAAATATTTCAAAAATATGCACCTATAGTTTTTAAAATTTTTTTGATGTGCATAATTTTAGTTTTTTTTTTTTTTTGTAATTGATTTGTAGAAAAAAAAATCCGAAAATTTTGAATTGTCTGTCAATTTCAGGATCATGTTTTTAGATCAATCGATTGTATATTTTTTAATTTATTATGTTTACTAACATCCGTACATATTGACGGACTTTTTTCACAATTTTGAATTTTTCAATTTTTACTATTAAAGAATGAACTCAAAATTGTATTCGTTTTATTCTTAATGAATCTTTCAAATGACACAAATTTCGTTCCAGTTGCACACATTTCTAGAAATGAAGGTACGTTTTTTACGTGAGTGAATCAGCTGGGACCAAGTAAGCGTTAGTAAAATGCATCTCATTGTTTTACAATTAAGTTGTGCAATGCATAAATTTGTAAAAAAAATATTTTCTTACCATATCGAAAGCGCTCGCTCAATACATTAGCCGATCTTGCAAGACATGCTTCCAATTCTGGATCACTTCTTGAACAAGGGTCCAAAAATTCTAATCCGCGATACTTTCCGTCAACTTTTATCCCCGATAAAAAAAAAACTAAGATGACAGCACAAAAAATTTTTTTTATCTTCATGATTTAACTTATTAAAAAAAAAAAGTGAATATTTTTAAAAAAATATATATTTAAAGAGCTAAGCATAAATGAATTTACGTTGAAGAGATAAAACTTGTTCGTCTCAAATGACCAGCTAGTGGTTGATGCGATGAGACTTATAGCACCTTGACATTGCCCCCCGCTATGGTATTAAGTTCTATACCATAAAAGAGAAAGAGTGGGGTTTACAATCGTCAATTCCTCTTAACTTTCTTCTTCTGACCATATAATAACCAAGCACAGTAATTGAAACAGAAACATCGTTGGTATTTTATTTATTTATTTATTTTTTTTCTCTTTCTATATATTTATCTTTCTCTCTCAGCTATTTATTTAAACTTTCGCAGAGGTTCAACAACCGTAAAGTTGTCCTGTTTATTTAAATACTTTCTTCATTCTTTAATATAAAAGTAAAAGTTAATATATATATTGTATACATCCAATTTGATGTTATTATATTTATTTTTAAGGACAATTTTATAATTAAATGTATAATACTAAAATTTTTCCATAAAATATGTAAACTTTGCACTGAAAAATCAAACAATGCTTTATTAAAAATACGCAATAAAAAGATGGATATTGGTACCAATAATTAATTAAATTTTTTTTTTAATACACCAAAAAAATTTATAATTTAAAAATAAAATTAATACATAATTTGTACAAAGAAATAATTTTTGAATTGTCAACACAGAAATATTTATAATGACAATGCTAATTAAATATAATTTGAAATAAAAAAACATTTTTCTCATTAATATTAATAGTAGTGAACAACTATTTTAATATAAATTAGACTTTGAGATTTAATCTAGTCATAAACGGGTCAAAGACCTTTGAGTCTATCGGGACTTCAAGGTAAGCAACTACCAATTAAAAAAAAAAACTAAAAATATATGATTATTTCTTCTTTCAAACAATAATTACAGGCACTTATCTTTCGAAAAGAAAAACAAAGCAGATAATTAGAAAAATTTTTTATTTAAAATTATTTTAAAAATCTTTCCGTGTATAGTAACACAAGTAAATGCGAAAAAATGTATGTACATGACTTAGGCAATTCGCTTAACGACAAGTTTTTTTAATTACGTATATGTAGGTTACATTTTGTACTTATTTGTAAAAATTTCTCAATGATATCGATACAAAATTTTAAATAAATAATTATAAAAAATGTATTTATTTTTAAAACACTAATTTAAATATATATTTAAAAATATATATCACAAACAAAATTTTCCAAATTTATTTTTTTTTTATTAAAAGTAAATATTTCTTTATTTATTTTTAATTATTTTTTCAAATGGAAAATTTTGAAAAGCCTCACCAAATATTTTAGTAAAAGCATTTGACACGAGGTCATTAATTATACCTTTTGTTACAACAAAACCTGGTTGCCACGCACCATTTATTATTGTATCCATGAAATTTTCTAAAACAAGACGTCCTTGCAAAAGATTTGAAATATGTAATTTTAAATCTCGTATTGTCTCTACTTCAATACGCGCTTTTAATTTTTCTCCTGGTTGTTTTGTTACAGTTGTTGTTTGAATCAAATCATCTAAAAAATAAAAAAAAGATCATCAGATCATTATTTTTCATCATGGCGGGTGGATATTTTTGTGAATTTTCTGTGCTTCTTATTAAAATATTTTTAAAATCATTCGTCAGAACACTTTTTAATTATTTTTAACGTATTCTACGATAGTTAATTAATAAAGAAAAAAGTTTTGTTTTTTTATCTTTCTAAGGAGCAACTACATAACTCGATACAAGGGCATTTCGTCTACGTTTCCTATACTCTGTATGTTAAATTACGATATTTCAATAATTAATAACGCGAAAACTCTTCGTCAGATGTACCTGAAAAAATTCACTCATACGTATTTGATATAAATTAATAACATACTAAAAATTCAGATTTTTATCTAAATGTCGCAGTAATGTCCGAACAACCTTAACTGACCCTGAGAGCTAGCTTTTAAATTTTATTCTGTCTATGAGTTCTTCGAACTTTTGAATTCTCTTTGTTAAATTAACATTTTAAAGATCTTTAAGATATCAAATATCTTTATAAATTATCAAAATTAAAAATTACAAAAAACAGGATTCGCTAAAAAATAATCATTTTTTTTATTGATTTTAAACGATGTTATAAATTTATTTAACCGGTTTTAAAAATTTTTTCTGCAATTGATATTTGAATCCTACTGGATACTAATCGATTAATTTAATAAAAATTATTTTATCATTAACTTTATCGTTAATTGGCTGATTTCAAAATCTCATTTCAGATTGTTTAATAATTTCCATTGCTATTTTTTTTTTTAAATTGAGATAGAATCCTTGTAAACCCACTTTTCTATGAAATTACGGACACAGATAAAAAATAACAATCTCTTTCCAAATTGCGTTAATCAAAAATTTTTAACCATTAAATAGAGCAGATTTTGGCATTTAAATTTTTCACTTTTTGCTTGCATCCCGAGTCAAAAAACAAATTCAAATTTAAGTCTCAAAGTTCTCAATGAGATTTTTGAGGATCAATTTATAATTTTAAGATTGACAACAGTATAGAAAGTTATCCTAGTTTAGTCCTCAAAGTAGTAGTAACGACCAATTTCACCACTTTGAGGAATAAATTGGGGTAACATGATCTAGATTAGAGCCTCAAAATACTCAAAACATACAGGAATAATTTTATCCACATTTGAACCTCAAAAGTCTCATCCGACGTATTCTCTCCCCTCCCTTTTTTATCTAAAATTTTTCAAAGTCCGAAGTATAACTTTTCACTCGTTGAGGATTTTGAGGTCTTAGTTATAATTTAAAATTGATAAATTATTCGCATTTAGACCTCATATTTCTCATTGAGGATTTTGAGTTCTAAAGTAGAGATACTTTCTGGGCGGTAAATAAAACATCGAAGGAATTGAGGCTTTTAAGGACTAAACTAGAATCTCTTTTTTGACTCGGGATTGCCCGTATAAAAAAAATTGTTTAAAAAAAGTTAAAAAAGTGTTGACTATTCTAAACATCAAAACGTGACACAACGACGAACTTTTTTTGAACGTTTTTTAAACTTCTGAAAATGCACAAAAAATAACAATTGATTTAATACCTCAAATTAACATTTTTAAGTGCAAAATATGTTCAGAAAAAACTAATTTTGAAGTATTTATAAACGTTTTTCGTATTAGCATATCTTAATAATACAAGGATACTAATTGATTTTTCTCTTAAATTTTCAAAAGTTTAAAAAACGTTCAAAAAAAGTTCGTCGTTGTGTCACGTTTTGAAGTTCAGAATAGTCAACACTTTTTTAACTTTTTTTTAACAATTTTTTTTTACACGGGTGCATTTACTAATTGACCAAAAGTTGTACGCCATACCCGTGTAAAAAAAAATTGTTGAAAAAAGGTCAAAAAAGTGTTGACTATTCTAAACTGCAAAACTTGACACAATGACGAACTTTTTTTAAACTATTTTCAAACTTCTAAAAATGCACAGAAAAAAACAATTGACCTAATACTACAAATTAACATTTTTCAGTGCAAAATACGTTCAGAAAAAAACGGATTTCGAACTATATATGACCATTTTTCGTTTTAGCATATCTTAATAATATTAGGACATTTATTAATTTTTCCCTTGAATTTTCAAAAGTTTAAAAGACGTTCAAAACAAGTTCGTCGTTGTGTCACGTTTTAAAGTTCAGAATAGTCAACACTTTTATAACCTTTTTTTAATAATTTTTTTTACACGGGTAGCTTTCAAACTTTTTTATTCATTTTTTCGAAAATCAACTCATTTATAAATTAATTTATTACAAATATTTTGAATGAAACGAAACGTATGCCTGTAGTCTTAATAAATAAATGTGTAATTGTGTGTATATGTAAACATGTAGTGTAAGAATACACTCTTAAACAAAAGGAATTATACACTTTACTACACAGAAAAAAAATTATCTTGAGTCAAGAAAATATTTTGGAAGACAAACGTTTTCGGGAACCAGGTCAAGGTTTTTTTGAGCGAAGTGAATTTGTCTAGGTCCGAGGAAATTTCTACTTTATCCGAGAAAATTGAGGTTTTCAAAAAAAATTTCTTTGATCAAAAATATTTACTTTTAGTCAATAATTTTTTTTTCCTTGTACTGATGTTCGACTAATTTTCCATTTACAGTAAAATTTATTTTTGCGTCAGATTGTCGCGGACAAAATAACTCAATAATAATTTTAAAAAATCAGATTAAAATTTATTACTTACATAAATCGAGAGTAAATTTTCCTTTATTTGTCAGCTTGGGACCTAATAAATTACCAGTAAACTCATAATCACCATTCAAAAATTTTGCTGGAAAACTTTGAGTATAAACAACCTAAAGAAAAAAATTAAAATAATTAAAATAAGAAAATTATTAATTTAAAATGATAGATTATAAAAAATAAGTTTTACTTTATAATTAGATAAATCGCTGACAAATTTGGTAACTTTACTTGCTGTCCAACCACTTTCTGTAACATTTCTCAATGTCAAAATAAAACCAAGTCTAGGTAAACCTCTTGTCACTGTTACTTCCTCAGCAAAAAATGGATCGAATGGTTTAACATTATATTTCGACAAGCCTGTTTTAAAATATGGCCTTATAGAATTCAATCCCTCTCTAATACATGAATCAAATCCACTGACGTTTGGATGGCAATGTTTAAATGCATCTTCTATGAAAACGTTGAGGAAAAAAAAACCTGATTAATTAATGGAAAATAACTACTCCCGCTCACACTAAAGTGATTTAAAAGAATTTTCTGGTTATACGTTGAATATTAAATAAAATAAAAATAATAAGGATACAAAGTCAATGGAAAATTTATGATTTCATAAAAATTGCGCAAACATTTTAGTTGATTTCACTTTTACCAATCAAACTAAATTACGGTACAATTTTTCGCATTTTTTTTATACTTAAAATAATAAACTTTGATTATAGATAACACGTTATAGTAATTACAATAAAGAATAATTATAATCATTACAGGAATTTAATTTTTTTATTTTACATATTAGTGTCGATTAAATAATTTTATAACCGTATATTAACAAAATACATGAATTATTAACTTTAAGAAAAATTCATTTAATTACTCACCAAATTCTGCAGTATGACATAAAATGATCATATAACAAAAACTAAAAATAATGAACTTAAACATATTTGTAAAATAATTTTGGTCCAGTAGAAATTTATTAAATGTATTAGAGTAATGTTGTGTTACACTTTATTGGCCTTGCGGTCAACACGCTGAAACTATACAACTATACGAAAGATTCAGCAGCTTTAGTAGACACAACAAATACATATGAGTCCTGATGCTTACGCTTTCACTCTCAGCAATGCATCTGAAACCCGCTCTGATACGTTCTTTATCCTTTGAATTTTCGAGTCCACATTACTTACATAATTATCAGAATTCCCCCTCTTGTTTAAATAAATAAAATCCTCATTCTAATAATTTAAACATTTTTATTTATATCTCTCAGCATCCTGTTTCACACTTAAATCTCTATTGGGTTTTTAACAATAAAATGGACATTAGACTCATCCATTTATTGTCATCGATACTTAAAATCCATTATTTTTATTTTTATTTTTACTTGACAAATAATAAACTTTGACATTTATTACAAACTATTTATATTTTTAAATTTATAGTATTTTTTTTTTAACTCATGAATTTTGCAACATTAAATTTAATTATTACAGCTTTTCTAATAACAATTAATACATTTCTGAAGTCTATAAGTAATCATTCGTTGAAACTAGTCTGCATGTAGACAGGTAATGAAACATAACAT
The DNA here is from genome assembly GCF_029852145.1 of Microplitis mediator. Classification (NCBI taxonomy): domain Eukaryota; kingdom Metazoa; phylum Arthropoda; class Insecta; order Hymenoptera; family Braconidae; genus Microplitis; species Microplitis mediator. Next base: position 16,203,287 of record NC_079978.1, on the reverse strand, counting down.
AAGACATGTAAGTATTATTCGTAATACTATTATCTATTATCTATGAAATAACGACGATGTAATCGACACGCAATTTCAGATAAGTTATAACGTAATATATAAATATATATGTAGTCATAAGTCCGAGAGTACAAAGAAGCAAAAGAAGATATTAAATAAAATGAAAATTTATTTAAATAATGAGGTATAGTTAAAAAATAAAAATAAGTATTTTTATTATGATGTTTTTTTTTTAATAATAATAATAGCAATATAAATATTATAATTATATTTTACTTAGATTGAAAGTGAAAGTATCCTCTCTCAAAGTATTTTATTTCTTGCATCTGCAATTTCTCGGCTTCAGTTTAAGCTTACATTTGTTACTAGACACATATTAAAATTGTTATAAATAGTCAAATATACATTTAAAAATATAAATAATGTATTTTATTTTATTTTGTTTAATTAATTTTTTAGTTATTGTATTATCAGAATCTCCTCGTGAGTAAGAAACAAAAATATATTTATATAAGGTAAAAGCCTCTATACCCGCTCAGTACCATTAGTCGCTCACTTTAACTGTTTAAGGCGTTTTTTTTAAATTTTTATAAATAAATAATTGCAACTAAAAATATTATTATTGATAAATAATTATTTGTGAATCTAAATATATTAAAATATGATGTATCAAATTATTTAATAATAGATTATAAATTTAAATTAAATGACTGTTTTCAAAATCGCGCTCAGCCGGGAATTTTTTACTTTAACGTTCATTCGTTAGATTAAATTTAGGTTACGTCAAATTTTTTAAGAATTGATATAACTATATCTTATTAAATACATTTTTAAAATTCATGAAATTTTATGTTATGAATGAATAAAGTAGTATAATTTATAAATTATTTGTCCAAATCAATAAACTTATCATAGTTTAATTGATATTGTCTTTGAGCGACTATAGGGACATGTGTTGATCGGGTAGTGGTACACCACAACTTTTAGTGAACGACTATGGGCACAATCAAGGAGCTTATTTAAAAAATTAATAATAATTAATTATCAACATTATTCTTCAAACTTAAATTTTATTCTAATACCCGAAACTTCAAAGAACAACTATTAAAAAAATCGGTCTAACGGTTGACCCTGCGGGCCAGCCCCAAAACTTCCCGCTCCTTGAGCTCGAAAACATTATTGTGAATACATTCTCGAGCTCTTCGAGCTCAAAAATACTTTTGTGTGCCATTGTTTTCAAAAAACCATTTTTTAGCATTCCTTTCCCCCACGATATCTCGCGAACGAATTAACCGATTTTGATGGTTGAGGCGGCAATCGACGCGTTTTATTAAGTTCTAGAGCTGAGTAGATTTTGAAATCGATTGATTAAATTTTTTTGTAGATATCCGAAAAAAAACGTTTTTCACTATTGTTTTAATGAACGATATCTCGTAAACGTATTGACCGATTAAGACGGTTGAGGTGGCAATCGGCGTGTTTTATCAAATTCTGAAGCTGATAAAATTTTTAAATTGATTTATCCAGTCATTTTTGAGAAATTTCAAAAAAACCAAAAAAAAAAAATTTTTTTGAATTCTTTCGTCAACGGTTTCTCTTGAACGAATGAACCGATTTTTATTTTTTGGCGGCATTCGACGCGGCTATTAAAGTTTTAGAGCTGATTTGATTTTGGAATCAATCCATCGAGCAAATTAAAAGTTATCCAAATAAAACATTTTTGAAAAAATTTTATTTTAGAAATATCTCCGAATGCACCGTATCGATTAAGCTCAAATTTTTACAGCTTCAAGATATTAACAAGCCGCGTCGAATGACACCTCAAAGATCAAAATCGGTTCATCCGTTCAAGAATTATGAATATTTACATACGTACGTACGTACGTACACACATACATACACTCGGACATCATCGTGAAATTAGTCAGGATAGCTTCCTAGAACCTCAAAACGTCAAAATCTGATAGAAATTCGGTTTTTGCAAATCGGACCGAAACCAATAACTCCCCGAATTTCCGAAAATTTTCAATTTTCTTAGCGAGAAGTTAAAAAAATATGATTTTTCATTTTATTTACTAATTTATATACTAATAGTACAAGTATTATTAGTATATTAAAAGCACTAGGATGGCTAAATATTAGACAAAGATTGACGTATAATTGTTGTATATTTATACATAGTTATACTAAGTAAAGCGCCTTATTACATCTATAAACTAATAACGAGAGCTGAAAACTGTCTCAATTATAATACAAGAAATCGATTTTTATTAAATATTAAACACACTAGAACACGCTCAGCAGAGAAATGTTTAGTGTATAGAGGTTTTGAAATGTATAATAAGCTTCCGGAAAACATAAAAAATGAAGATAGACTTCCATGCTTTAAAAGACAATTGAAAGAATATATAAAAGAACGATAGCAATTTGCTAAATAAAGATTATTATTATTATTATATTGAGTGATTTAATCTCACTCCAATGAAAAGTGAGCGGGTATAGGGGCGTTTACCTTACTGTAACAAATAAATATTAATATTATAAATATTATGATATTTATTGCAGCTGAATATGTTAAGCAATGTTCTAAAAGTGATCCTCAGTTAAAAAAATGTCTTATTGATGCTCTACATCATCTTCGGCCATATCTAAAGACCGGTATACCTGAAATTGAATTACCTTCGGTTGAACCCTTTTTGGTAAGTGGGAAACAATTGATGATTTAATAGAGATATTTATCGAGTTTAATAAAACATGTGTTATATAATTTTGTCAACAGATGGACGAACTGACGCTATCGTTAACAGGTGGTTCTAACGGATATAGGGTTCGACTAACGGATTTATTTGTTAGGGGAGCAAGTAACTTCACGGTTGAAGATATTAAACTTGGATCTCCTTTTTATGCGACGATAAAAATGCCTGTGTTATCATTAGCTGCTCAATATTCCAGGTAATCTTAATATTTTAAATTTTAATATGACACTTTGAGATACGAATTTTTACTGCCAAAAATTTACCGTCTTTCGTAATAATGTGAAAGTTAATTACTGAATAATAAAGTATCCCTAAAAAAATTCGTAATATCTGAATTTTTAAGTAGTAGCAGGAAGCATGTATGTAATTTTAATTATAAAACCATAATTAAGAGTCCAATAAGATTAATTTAAATGTTCGAATTTTAAAAAATTACATTTTTCTTAATTTAATTAATAAAAATTTTATCGAAAAATAAGATCTCTCACTCATTTCCCCGGGAAAAAATTTAGATCTGTTCTGATCAAATTAGATCAAATTAGATCAGCTCAGATCGAATTTGATCATAATTTATACTAAACCCAGATCAGAGTAGATCTGATTTGATCTGTTCAGATCAAACTAGATCTGATCAGATATGACATTTTTCTTTGGGGAAAAATAGTCCAGATCTACCCTGATCAAATCTAATCAAGACAGATCAACCTAGATCTATCCAGATCAAAATAGATCAACATTGATTAAACGATCAATTTATGAAGTAAATATAAATAGATCTAATTGGATCCGTACGGATCAAACCAGATCTGAGCTGATATAACTTTTTCTTTGGAAAAAAATATGATCTGAGCAGATCTAAGAGTGTTTTTTATTTACCTTGATCTGTTTAGATCCAAGTAGATCTATTCTGATCAGAGTAGATCTAATTTTATCTAAACAGATCTGGTCAAAATGCAGATCTGTTCAGATCTGAAACATCAGATCTAATTTGATCTGAATAGATCTAAATTTTTTTTCCCGGGTAGACATTTAAAATATTTTTATGTAAGTGCCTGAATTTTCTCTAAATATCTTAATGGTCACAAAAAATTTTATTATGATAATTTTTTATAAACAATTATTTGAATTGTTATTTTATTGTTACGCAATTTAAATTAATAAAAATATGAATTTTTTTTTATTTTAACCAAAAATGAGTAAGATCGTATACTTCTTCATAATTTTCCTACTATGATGAACCTTGAAAAGTAATTTACAATTATAAAAATGAAGAATTATCATTTCAAGAAATAATTTTCATAGACTAAATTTCTATTATTCGAATACAAAATTTTATTTTATTTATTAAATATTCCTGTTTAATGTGATATTATTTATAAAAGTTTTTTTATCAAAATTCTAAAGTCCGAAAATTCGCGTACTTTTTTATTATACAGATTTGCGTCGACCAGTGAATTAAAACATATTTTATATTCTATGATTCATGAAATATATAATTAATATTCTTTTATAATTATGATAAAAAAAGTAAAACGTTTCGATGTAATTAAAAAAACCTGAATTGACGTCATAATGTAGTCACGCATTTCTGTTAATTTCATTGCGAGCACAAAAATCAATATAATTAATTTTGTTTTTTTTACACTGTAAAAAATCGAAAGTGAATTCGGAATGATTACCGATTTTATTTAAGTCTGAATTCACTTCGCATTCGGAGTAAATAGTTTGTTTTTCCAGCGGAGTGATTTCGGTGTGATCTGGATTTTATTTAAATCCGCATTCACTCCGGACCGGAGTTTCAATATTAAAATGGACTTCCTTTTGGAGTGAATTTTACTTCAAAGGGAATAACTAAATACACAGTCATCTGTTTCTCATTAACTCCAGATTTAATCCGCGTTCACTCCACAAATTTTTTACAGTATATATTAGCGTGCTTTAAAAAATTCGACTATTTTTTTTTTTTCGCCGATGCACCTAAAAATTGCTGTAGGGGAAGGTGGCCTAAAACGGGTATGTTAACGTTAAGAGCCGAGAAAATTTAGTATTTGTGTGAAACCAATAATGATTTATTTTTTTTTTGATAGAGGATTTATCGAACTTTAAAATCAATAAGCAATCTTGTATAAATTTGTATTAATTTATGATTTATTATTAAAATTAAAAAACACTCCCAAAAACCGCTTTGCCCTAGCGGGGGGCCTAAAGCGGGTAATCCGTGCGTACTTAAATAATAATTTTAGTTTAATTTAATCAGTCTTTAAGAACTTAAACGACTAACTTATTAAATATAGCAATACTTCAATATAAATGACTATTTAATCGGTAACTTGCAATTAAATTTTTTTTAAAATTATATAAATAATAATATTCGGCTAATTATTCAGTCTTTCGCAGATTTTGGTGTATTACTGTACGGTACGCACCAGGTACCGGTAAAAAATAATTTTAGACTATTTTAATTAGTCTTTAGCAGTTTTTGTCCTACCCACTTTGCCCGAGAACGCGTTTTTTATCCAAGTGATGCTAAACTCAAATAATTCAAAACAAAACGCTAATATTTTTCTCTCAATTTTAACTTAAATAGGCTCAAATTAATAGAAAATTATCAACGATATAATAAGTGTATTCGTTTTTGAATAATCAGAAAATATATACCTTTAATATTTTTTTATCATTCATGCAATATAAGTGCTATCTTAGCGCACGCTCTTTTGTTCGCCAAATAGCTGTTTGCCCATTCAACTGTTTCCACGAAATTTGTGTGCGTTAAACGATTATCTGCGTGCGACAAGTTTACTTGTCGCTATTTGGCGAACAAAAGAGCGTGCGCTAAGATAGCACTTATATTGCATTAATGATAAAAAAAACTGTGTTCAATTCGTGCGGTGTTGTCGATTACCCACTCGAACGAATGAGCGCACTCAACTTCGCTCTCGTGGGCAATCGACAACTTACCGCACTAGTTGTACAATATACTATTAAGAAATTATTAATTTTTTTTAATTGCGTGTAATTACGCCATACACGGAGAGAAAAATATTGCCAGAATGACTATCCAATGTATCCTCAATTGGCGTATCGTCAGAATAACGATTCGTATACCTAATTTAGGAATACTCTCATATTAATAATCTATAGTATCGTTAATAAAGATTCGTGTTTGGGTTAGGTTAAGTATTCGTTTATTAAATTTAGCAATACGACGAATAGCTTTTGTAACGATATGTAGTTTTGTTGATGTAGGTATCTGTATCGCCAGCGTGAGGATCCATATAGCTAAATTGGCTATACGTATCATCGTTCTCGGTTGCTGGATGCCTAAATACAGAGTTTGCGCAATAGTCATGTCAGTGATTCATAAAATGCCTAAAATAAGGATACGGATCGTCATTTTGACGATCCACTGTGAGGATACTCTGTATAGCTGAATTGGCTATACGGCGTATCGTTAAGTAAGATGACTATACAGCGTATAGCCAGAATAGCGATGCGTATACTTAATCTGCCGATATTTTTCTTTCCGTGTACCGCTTCATTAATGCTTGTTTGGGACTGAGCGAAACTCGGAAGTACTCGGGTAACCTCGACATATGTATACCTTGTCCTTTGCGTTTCATGCGTCGGCGCAAAAGCGCCTACCCGCTTTAAGCGGGGTAGGCGCTTTGGGCCACCTTCCCCTACACGTCGCAAAAAAAAATCTCATCAAAGTTTGAGCCCTTCATATTAATTTTAAGTGCTTGCTTTTTCATTTTAAAGCTTTCCCATTTAAAAAGCATATGTAAATCGAATAACTTTTTTTTTAATTGCTATATCCTAAGCAAAAAAAATTTGTAAGCTTATTATAGTACAAATTTTTTATACTGTAAAATGTTCAACTACTTGTATCTCATGAGCAATACACTTTAGCAATATAAGTGTTGTGAAAAATTTTGTAGAAGACAAAATTGCCTTAAAGATTGGTCCTATGCATATTTCTTGTAAGATGCACAGTAAAAAATATTGTGTATCTGTGTTAAAAACGGTCCGTGTTAAAATTTTAGTGTTGATTTTTTTGTGTCAAATCAACATAATTCTTTGTGTTACTTTAAAATTTTTAATCGATTTACTCTTCAACACTTTAAAAGTGTTACTTAGTATGAAAATCGATATTATCAACATTTATTAAGTGTTACTTTAACATCAACACAAAAAAAGTGTTGAAATTTTAACACAAATTTTGTGTTGAAATTCAATACAAATAGTCTGTGTTGAAAAATAACACAAAAATTGTGTGGACCGTTTCTAACACACAGATTGTGTTGATTTTAACACAATATTTTTAACTGTGCGAGCTGTTTTTTCACTATTAACAAAAATGTATGAAAAAAGTGAAAACATTGACTTTCGGAGCTGATACAATCTACATGGATCGAGTTAGAGCAAAATCGTTTTATACCCTTCCAAAAAGCAACAAATACTCTACAAATAAAAACTGGTTTCAAAACGATAGCTTAAAATCCGGCTAAGTTATAGTAATTTAAGAAAAAAGTTGTTCGATTTACATGTTTTTTAAATAGTTTTTGAGGTCCTAGGAAGCTATTCTGACTATTCCCGGATGGACGTCCTCGTGTGTGTATGTGTGTGTGTGTGTGATCTTTTTTTTGTCCGACGATATCTTTGGAACGAATCAACCGATTTGAACGTACTTTGTGGCAATCGAAAGAGCTCACCAAAACTTAGAATTGATTAGATTTTTGGGTAGATCGGTCATGTAGTTTACAAGTTATACGAAGAATAAAAATTAAAAATTTTTTTTATTTTTGGTTTTTTGCATATAACTCATAAACCATTTGCTCGATTTATCTCAAAATATAATCAGTTCTAACTCTTGGTGAGTCTTTTCGATTGCCACCAAGAACGTTCAAATCGGTTGGTTCATTCCAAAGATATCGTCGAACAAAAATTATAATTTTTCAGTGAAGGCATGTGTTACCGGCCTAACAAATTTTTGAGCTCGATGAGCTCAAAAATTTACAAGTACTAATGTTTCCGAGCTCCCTGAGCTCGAAATCAGCGGGAAGTTTTGGGGCTGGCCCGCAGGGTCAGGCGGTTTTCAGATTTTTTTTTTTTTTTGATTATTATTATTGTTGCTATTCAATATTTAAACAATTAATATTAAATTTATAGTTCAGGTGTACTGTTTATACTTCCGGCAAGTAGTAATGGAACCTATTCAGCAAAATTCGATCAAGTTAAAGTCTTTGTAAAAGGTACTGTGTCGACCTCTGTAAAAAATGATAAGAATTATCTTCACGTTGATTCACTGGATGTTCAATTAGTTGTAAAAAATGTTTTTATGAGAGTTCAAAAAAATACTAGCCTTAGCCGCATAATTAGTAAGCCATTATTTTTATAACAATTTTTTAACTAATTTCAAAATATAAACCATTGAATTCAACTTTTTTTATCATCACTTATACATAATTATTTGGTTTTGTTTAATAAAATTAGGTGAGGCAACAAATATATTTCTTCGTGATAATGGACAGGAAGTACTGAAGGCAATGGATCCGCAACTTAAAAGAAAATTGTCGGTATTGTTCTCGGGAATTGTTAATCAATTACTGCGTCATGTACCAATTGAAACTTTTCTTGTATCATAATTTAATGCTTTAATGAATTCTTCATCGTTAGTAATTACTTGTTATTTGTTGTTGTAATTATTATTATGTTTATAAGATTTACATTTTATGTAAAAAAAATGCACTTAAGTATTTCATAAAAAATTAATAATAAACTATTTTTATCAATAAAATGACATTGAATTAAATTATTCAAAATTTTTTCCACAACAAAAAAAGTGGTTTAACATAAATAACCAATGGTTTATTTGTTTGAATATATACACAAAGAGGTATTTTAGCAATAAAATAGTAATAAATGATTAGCAAAGTGAGCGGAACTTTCCATTCACAATCTTAAATCATTATAATAAAAACTAAAACTTAATAATGGACACTTTCTAAATCTTAGAATAGCGTTAACAACATTGTAACAACAACAAAAACTTCGTTCTTCTTAAAATTCATCCTTGACATTATTTTTTCATTTCTTCCGCCAGCGCAACAAACAACCACTAAATATAATGCATTTTAAAAAAATTATAATTGTGAAATTTTTATGTGTTTAAGAAATTACTATTAATTTTTTTTCCCTAATTTTAACAGAATTTAAAAAAAAAAAATTACTCAAGGGAATAATTTTGAAAATGAAAGGTTTGATAAAATACGGTTGCACAAATTTATCATGTAAGCATTCCAAGATTTAGCAGCATGAGGTAACATTCCACGGTAAAGAATTTGCCAGTATTGATTTGCAAAAGTAAGTGCTGCTTTAGCTGTAAATAAGATGTCAAAATATTATAAACAAAAGTCAAAATTTAAAATTTAATCTTTTAAAAAAAGGTCACAATAAATTATGACGAACTTACTGAGCTCTTTGTTGCCGTTAAACAAATCACTTGCCCAAACCTTCATGTTTCCAACTTCAGGCATGAAGTTAAATTTATCAAGTACCCATCTGTCATTAATTATTTCTCCTTCTAAAGTCATTGTTCCTGAGACATCTTCCATACTGACATTAAATTCACCTTTAAAATAAAATTTTTAATTTAAAATCTACTATCATAAAATAGACCGAAAAAAATCATTTCTTGGCACAATAAATTTTTTGCATTATGAATTGAAAACAGAAATTTTCATGACACTGAAGTTTGCCGCCGCCTGATAATTTTTTAATTTTTTTAAAAATGACAGATTGTAAAAAAAAAGTATTTGAAAAATTGCAACTATAGTTTTTTAAATTTTCTACATGTGCATATTTTTATTTTTTTTTTTTTTCAATCAAATTGTGGAAAAAAAAATTCAAAAATTGGTAATTATCTGCTAACTTCAGTATCATAAATTTTCTTGGGTCGAGTAAAAGATTTTTGAGCCAAAAAATCCCTTTTTTCTGTGATAACTATATATTTATATATGAATAGTTTTTTACCTTTTCCCATAACATTAAAAGACCCAATAGTGCCATCGGATTTGAAATCTCCTTCTACAAACATTTTCGGAATTTCTAAATCGATTTCAAGACGGTAACGATTGTCTTCATGGTTTGATCTTATTGATAAGAAACGAGTTTTAGCTAAACCATACGATTTAACATTACGCACAACTATTTTGCCAGTTACTTCACCGAATTCGTAATCAGTGGACATGACATCAAGATGGAAAGGATCTAATTGCGGTAAATCAATTACCGGAATTCCTATTATGAATAAATTTAAATAAGTAGTTACTATTCTTCATTTCCTATTTACGGGAATTTAATTTATATAAAGTAATTACCTCGTACAATAGTTGGCCAATTTTCTTGAAACGCTAATCTCATACATGATGAATAATCACTTGACCCTCGTTTACATGTTTTCATCTGAGCTGTAATTAATTCGATAAATTAATTAATAAATCCAGGAAGTATTTAAAAATATAAAAAATAAATAAATTGATTAATAAAATTGATTATGAAAATAACTTACAGAAGTCAGCTGGCTGAGCAGCAATACAAGAGACGCATAATGCACAGAAAAGAGCTAATGTTTGCGTCTGCATCTTGGATTTTATAAAAATGAATGAATATCAAGTCCTGCGAGTTGACGGTTTCACTTTATATAGTTTTTCAAGTCAAGGACTTTACGACGTCGGAGTTGCAAAATTGCATGTCATTAGTTAGGAATACGCGCAAGAGACTGATCTTAGGGGGGAGTCTAAGAAGTCAAATACGGATCGTAGAGAACAGCGAGAGAGGTGAGAAAAAATCCAAGGTGGTCTAAATAGTTATTGTCCTACAAGACTATCTTTTAAACATCACTGCATCTCAACACATCATTTATTGATCTGCGTCATCATAACAGCCACAGAATTATTTATTCACTGTATATAAATTTATGCATCGTGCCCTTCAAAATAAATTTTTTTTTTCTTTTCTTTATTCTCAAGATTATTTTTTTTCATACTTTATAAGAAACAACATACGTATAATTTTACTAAATGAGTTTAGAAAATTTATTATAATTACAAAATATTTTTTTATTTTTCTTTGGGTAATTATGCAACTGTTTTGATTTTGCTTTTGATTGTAAGTCACGTAGAAAATTTATTAATTGCTATAACAACAGGGCAACCACATTATTGTACACCCATGATTACAGTCGTTAAAAAAAAAAAAAAAAACAATAATTGATACGGTTTTTTTTTCCAATTGCTAGACAGAAAAAAAATATTAATAATTCATTTGTTTGTTTATTCCAAATAAGTGATAAAAATAATGAAAAAACATCATCATTTACTATAAATATTTATGTGAAAATAATTTAAAATCATAAAAAAAATATAATTATATAAGAGATGTACACTAGTTTTTTTAGAGGAAAAGGATTTTTAAAAAAACATTTGAAAATTGATGTTATTATGATAATGAGAACGATTAAATTGAAAGAAGAAAAAAAAATAGATTAACAAATTTAATAATTATTGTTTCTTGCATAATTTTTTGCTCCGTACAAGTACGGAAACCTGGTGATAAATTTTTTTCTATTTCAATGAAATTGCAAATATTTATTTATAAACGCTTTCTGCCATTTACAAAATTTTTCAGTGATCATTCGTTTTATCACAGTGTGAATAACGAAAAAAAAAACAACGACAATAAAATAAAATTTAAAAAAGACTAAAAATAATCCAAAAAGAAATGTACCAAAAAAAAAAACACGAACATTCGTACAATTTTATTATTGGACTGTTTTTACTCTATTTTCCATTTTCACTCGAATTGACATCTTGAATGTATTTATCAACCCTGCTTAAGAATTTTGATTGAGTCCGATTGAAATTCGATTGAGTATAATCGGAATGAATCGGTTTCAATCGGAAAAAGTGCATAAAAATAAAAATATTATTTTCCGATTGAATCCCATTCAAAATTTTTAATCGGAAAATAATATTTTTATTTCGTTATTATTTTCCAATTGAAACCGATTCATTCCGATGAAAATTTTAAATGGGATTCAATACACGGAGAAAAAAGTATAGTAAAAATTACAATACTATAGTAAAATTTACTAACAGATATGAAAAAATACATTCTGTATTGTAATCATTACTAATCGTTTAGTAAAATCTACTAGTTAGTAATAATTACATAATAAGATATTAAAAATTACAATGCGTAAAGTATTTTTTGCTAAGACGAATATATTTTTTACTATTTGTATAGTAAATTTTACTATAAGTATTATTAATAAATACAAATTTAAGGAAATAAATTTTCTAATACAATATAGGATTTGTTACTATACAAAATATTAAAAATTACTGTACGCAATGTATTTTTTGCTAACACGATTATATTTTTTTACTATCTGTATAGTAAATTTTACTATGTATAGATAAAATTAAAAGTTGGTAGGGATAGCATATACAAATATGTATTACAAGTTCTGAAATATTTGTTCAAAGGAGACATCGGGCCGTCAGACATAGAAAAGGACTCGCGCGCGGGAGATCAGGGTTCGAATCTCGGTTGAATCAAGTGAATTTTTAAAAAATAAAAATCGACACCAACACCAATAGAGATGACATAAATAACAATAATAATCAAAATGATAGCAATAATAATAAAAAGTTAAAAGCGAATAAAAATTTTTTTCCATTCTAATATAGTAAAATTTACTAAACGGGATAGTAAAATTTAGTAAACAGGGATAGTAAAATTTACTAAATATAACTAGAAGTTAATTAATAATATAGGAGATTTTCCATAACCAGCATATGAAAAATTACTAAACGACTTGTAAAATATGCTTATTTGTTTATGAATTTTTCATATAAATCATAAGCGTTTCAAGATTACTATCCAAATTTAGAAATTATTCTCATATTTTTAGTAAAATTTACTATATTTTTTTCTCCGTGTAGGTTTCAATAAAATAATATATTTTTCGATTCACTCCAATAGGATTCAATCGGAAATTTCCGATCAAATCCTATTGAAGTGAATCGGATTTCGCAACCAGGGAACAATTTTGTTGTTGTTATTCTAAATTTGAAATATAAATAAAACCAAATCATGTTTAAAAATATCCTCAATAAAAATAAAATGTTATGTTTAAATATATATATAAATAAATAAAAATGACAAATAAAATAGAATGTATTGGAATATGATAATTAATATTGCGTAAGCATTAAGAATTAAAGAAAAAAATTGTCGCACCCTTGTCTATATTGAAGATCAACATCAGCATCATTTTTATCAAGCATAATCACACTTCTTCTTGTTTTATGTAACGAGCACACTGCTTCCAAGTGGGTGCCCTTGGACGTCCTGTACAGGAGAAAAAACGAGTTTCTTTTGTGAATGTCACTATGATGTTTACTGACAATAATAGCGCTTTAAGACTAATACTATTAAATATTTAATAAATTAAACTCTCAACCTTCATTTAAATAAAAAAATAAAAAAAAATTAATTTTACTAATTGTCAAAAAACATTTTATTTTATTTTATATGATATTTACATCCTACTCTTTTATACATTATCAATATTCTATACTAATCAAATGATTTCATCATTCTTACTCATTGAATTGCAATTGCAATAGTAAATGGGCGATTAAATTAATTCAGTTGATGACATTTAATATTTATATGAGCTCGGACTTACCATAGAATTATTTATTTTCTATAATAATTATTATCTACAGTAATAAAATCATTTTAATTTTTAAAAATTCAAAACTATTCCGCGGTTTTGCAACACCAACAAACTGCAGTACCGACTCAATGGATGGTCAGTTACTGCTGACATCTATACTGAATTTACACAAAATATCCAAACTAAAATATATATACATATATATATTTTTGGAGTAAGTGGTGAGTGTGTCAGTGAATCAGCTGATCGACTTGTTTTTACGATAATAGTAATCAGCTGATAATAATCATTATGGAAAATTTGACAGATGAAGATTTAGAGATTCCTCCATGTAAATATGAATGTAAGTTATTTTTTTTTAAATTTAAATTATTTTTACTACTAAATTAATCATCAACATTTATTTAAAATTCCCACTACTAATTAATGTTTACAAATTTAAAAAACCACGTGGATAATTTGGCGGGAAATTTATTTCGGAGATATTTAATATTTAAAATGAAATTTTCATTAATTTTTCATATTTATTTTTGTAGATTTGGATCATACGGCTGATATACAGTAAGTTTATTATATTTTTTACAAATAATTATTACATATATTCAAAATGTAGGTTATGTTTTAGTTGTGAAAGTACAAGGTTAAGTTTAATGATAAATTAGTATGATATAAATGTAAATATTTATAGAGACTGATTAGAAAGTTATTATTTCAGACTTCATGCATGGGGTGAAACATTGCAAGAAGCCTTCGAACAAGTCGCAATGGCCATGTTTGCTTACATGACTGAAATTGATAAAGTTGAAATAAAGCAGTCATATGATATTGAAGCGCAAGCTGATGATTTAATGGGTCTATTGTTTCATTTCTTAGATGAATTATTATTCATGTTTTGTGCTGAGCCCTATCTTATTGCAAAGGTACAATTATAAAATAAAATAAATAAATGATAGTAAAAAATATATATTAATATTATTACAGAAAGTTAAAATACTTGAGTTCGATACTGTTAACTTTAAAATAAAAGCAAGAGCATATGGTGAAGAATTTATAATTGGGAAGCATCCCCAAGGTGCTGATGTAAAAGCAATAACATATTCAGCAATGCAGATATTGGATCGACCGGAAGCGGACCGACCTGAGGTCTTCGTTATTGTCGATATATAACAATCATTATAATAATATATGATAAAAATAATATCAGTATCATTTATACTTTAAATATAAATTCTTTTTATTTTACTAGCTTTTGAATCGTATATCGTTTCTTTACAACTCATCCTTATTGTATTTTAACCTGCATGGGTTTGACCATAAGCAAGAGGAGAGGGGTATACTTTAAATGTCCGAGGGGAAAGAAAAGAATTTCACGGCGAATGGAGGGAAAATAATACGACGGTTTACTTCTCAGAGTTGTTGGTTCTTAGATCCCTTTTGTAGTTGTGTGGGGTTCGAATAAATACGTTACGAAAAGAACACCGGGCCCCTTTTCCCCCTCCATCTTACCCGACCCAAAACAGTCACGTCATCAGTTACTCCAGAACCCTCTTATTTTATCATCACTCTTCATATTATTTAAATTTAAATAAAACTAAATTTATTGCTCTATATTTTTTTTTATCTTAAACGTCATTTTTACTCCAAGTACTTGATTTAAATTTCACTGATGTTTTCATAATTTATCAATAATTATCTAATTAAATTATATATGCATATATATTTTCTATTACATTAAAATTGAATATTTTCTCTATATATTTGTACGCAAATATTTAAATTTTTTTACGCAAATGATTTGAGTAAAAATAATTTTTGAATTACTATTCAAATTTGAATTTTTTTAAAATTCTAAAGTCGAGATTACAAAATAATAATTAAATAAATTTGTTTATAATATGAATAAATATTTAAGTAAATTATTATTTAAAAATTTAAATAATATTTAATAAAACTCCTTGAATAAATACGGTCCTGAGTCTTGAACATCCCTACCCCCCCGAAGGAACAAACGATAATCGTCTACTCGCAGTTTCAACCGTGGTCTTCTCACGACGTTAACGGGAAAAAAAGGCGACGACAGTTGCAAGTAAGCGTCAGCCACCCGTTTTTAAAATAAATAAATTTAAATAACTATTGATAATTATAACAAAATAACAATTTAATTACTACAGTTAATTGTTATTATTTAAACTTTAAAATTGTGTATTTAAGGTTAATTATTACAAGTGTAGCTTCGTGACGCGACCTATTATAAAACGCAGAATGGCGTCGGCAATACAATAAATTAAATAATTTATTAAATTAAATTCTATTTTAAAAATTTAAAAATAAATATAATTATTATTTAATTGTAAATTTTAATAAAATAAATAATAGAGCATAAATATTTATTGATAAAATATAAAAAAAGTAAATATGTGATTCGTGTACAAGTTGGTTATTACGTTGGTATCTTACATTGCGGGAAATATAAGCTGACATTTTGGCGCGCGTTTTTTAGTTTTAAAAAAACCAACAGATGGCAATGCTCGGTACACGTATACCATTCACAAATATAACGACTGACATTACAGTGTAAATGTATATATATTTATATGAGAAATAGGTATCTGGTGTATGTGTGATGTGTGTATTGTAAAAAGTTATCTCTGTATATCCTAAAACATAAGTGGTGATCTCGAAGTAGTGCTGGCGTGTTGGCCAGTTCACTATTATTACAACTATTGTAAAAAAAAAAAATATTACACGAGCCGGTCTCGTGGTAAAAATTACTATTTTTAATTATTGATAAATAATAATAATTATAATTAATTAGTTATTAAAAATGGAGACAAATTTGTGGTTACAATGACCTGCTGTAAGAGGTTGTCTTAATGATATAACAGTGCCGGTGAGGCTTGTTATCGTATAAATCGTAACTACGGACGGCGTTTCGTTGTACGACAAAACGAGAATAGGAGTGCTCGAAGTGTGTTTCCGTCGACAGAGAAAATGGACACCGGAGCGCAGTAGAAAGCTTCTTTTTTAAAAGAGAGAGAAAAAGGGTGAGATTATTTTTACTTTTAACAAAACTACTATTATTATTACAAGCTCTTGCTAAAAAACTTTACACATTTTGTTCAATTAAATCCAAGAAATATATTTTAAAATAATAATTGTATTGTTGGTATGTTAAGTCTCAAAGACCTAAACATTTGGATGGGTATGGCTCACATTACGAGACTCTAACACGCTGCTGTCGTGCCAATCAACGACGATACCCCCGGAAGACTGTGGGCTAAACGTCTCAAAATACTGCACGTCCTCGGTAACGTAAGTTCAAATAATACCTCATACTTTAATATATATTTTAAATAAAAAATAGATTGTAGGAGAAATTTTTTCGACCCCACCTTGATAAATCTCGAGGACATTCAAGCTTTCATTTGTTCCGGTATTTAACTTTTATTTTCTTTCTCACATAAAGAAAAAAAAAATATTCTAGCGAAATTTATACGTTTTTTATTTTTTTTTCCATATATTATTGAAAGTTAGAGAGAGAGAGAGAGAAAGAAATGAATAAGGAATTTGTGGTGTTTGGTCGAGGATAGAGAGGCAGAGCCAACGCGTGCGTTTATTCGTTTTATCGTTTCTCATTGCGAACGAGGCGCTCTCCACAACTATACGATACGAAAGGCCCTCTTGCTTTTCGAACGTAACCAACCAACGAGTATAGAGTAGTAGTATTCACATTTGTCGTTACTCTAAACTCTACTTAACCCACGGGAATCCACATACATTAGAACATGTACACGCATGTTGCTGATTTTAAGTTACAAGTTATTCAACATCCTTATCGTCGTCGTGGTCGTTGTCGTTGTCGATGAATACCGCGGCGGATTATTCATGTTCGCCAGGTTTTAACGAGTTAACTTTAAATGGCCAACAGCTCATGTGAGTACTTTGATAATTATTATTTATCAATATCCACTCTACGCTCACTTCATACTTAAACATTTATTTTATTTTCATTTTTTTTTTAATTTTATCACAAGTAAACCCGGTCCACACGTGAGCTTTTATTTGTTTTTATTTTATTTAACTAAATTATCAAAATCTAGATGAAAGTTTTTAATTAATTCCTTTTAATTCGGTTAAATAAATGTTTTATTTTTATTATTAACATTTAATTGTCTTACGTCGATCGTACATGAAATTGTTGAACAGCTGATCGAGTAATACGATAAGATATATGACACCTAATCTTTAATACTCATAATTCGGCATTATTTTATGTTCTTGATTAGTATGTAATTAAGAGACAAAATTAAAAGATTTGAATAGCAAGAAAAAGGAATAAAATAATATATTTTATACAGGACATGTTGGTGTGCACGCCCAGCATGGTGGCGTCCCGGCGTCGTCGAGCATGGACACCCCACATTGACTTGTCCATGTATAATTATTTTATTTATTTCATTTTTAAATCCTAAGTAAATAATATTTAAATGTTTACTTTTAGTTCTTTAGTCCGATCATTCAGTCATCAAATAACTGACAAATATTTTACTCATCTTTGCTACAATTATTATACAGGAATTTAAAAAAAAAGTTTGCTATTGAAACCTAATCATGAATTATTAATTAAAAAATAGATAAATATTTAAAAATTAAACGTGAAAGAGACAGGAATAAATTTTATTGATGAGCTTTTGAAAGGATGCGCTGTTTGAAGGAACGTAGAGACGCGGCTTGATGTTTATTTATTTAAATTTTTAAATATTATTGTTTATTAAACAATTATTTTTGTTAATAATTATCGGTGGGACGACTTCCGGCTGTTCTTTAGTCGAGATCGAGGCGCCACGCGATCGTCGCGCCGACATTCCATGTGTCCATCTGCCAAATTCATTCTCTCCATCTTCTATTTCGATAATCATACCAAAGTTATACGATAATTTTAAACTAAATATTTATTATAAATAATGATTAATGTCCCAATAAATGAACTTGTCATTGATAAAATTTATATGATATAATAATATATGTAATGTGTAATTATATGTTATTTAGATTATAAATCATCAAGATGCCACGTGTAAGAAGACAAGTGATCCTGGAAGATCCTTCCAGGCCGGTTACACCTGATATGGCACAAACAAAATTAAGTAAGCGTTTGTTTGTTGAAAATTTAAATCCTTATAAATTCAAACTTTTAAAATAAACTTATTGTTGAATAGTTAAATCAGAATTTATTGATGGTAATTCTCTGGACGAACTTCAACCACAAAAAATAGCTGAGGAAACTCCAAGTCCTCATTTACAAGATCATCAGTATGGACAAACTCCTTGTTATCAAGTTGCAAGAAGACCTGCGCAGCCATTACCTCGACCTGAAGTAAAAAAATAAAATAAAAAATAAATTAAACTTTAAAAATGTATAATTTAATAATGACTTTTAAAATTTTTAGCAAATGTCAGTGCAAGCTGTAAAAAGAAGATTAAATTTGGAAGTTGCCTCAACTGCACCCAGTCAATCAGCTTTCAAAGCTCCGCGGGTTAAAAGACGGAGATCAGGATCTAATTCATTTTCAAATCATACTCCCACAAAAAGTATATATGTCTATATATATAATTTAAATATTTATATACTTAATAATAGTATTTAATGGTTGACATTTAAAATAGGTAAAAATTTGGAAAGAACAAGATATGATACGTCGTTAAGTTTATTAACTAAAAAATTTATAAATTTAGTTGAGAATAGTAATGATGGTGTAGTAGATTTAAATGTCGCATCCGAAAAATTAGGAGTACAAAAACGAAGGATATATGATATTACAAATGTATTAGAAGGAATAGGTATATTGGAGAAAAAAAGTAAAAACAATATTCAGTGGAAGTAAGTTTTTTTTATTATAAATTTTTTTTTTCTTTTACTAAAAAAACTGTTTATTTTTATTTTATTTTTTTTTAACCATTTTCTGACAGTGCCCCCCACTTTAAAATATTTAATGACTTTCAAAAAAATAATTCTGAAGTTTGCAGATAATTGAAAATTTCAAAAATTTTTTTCAATAAGTTTACAAGAAAAAAAAAAACTAAAAATATGCAGATGTAGAAAATTTTAAAAACTTAGAGTGCAATTTTTTCAAATATTTTTTTCTTGTAATTTATCGTTTTGAAAAAAAGTCCAAAAATTATTAGACGTCGGCTAACTTCAGTATCATTCAAAAATAAGTAGAAGCATTAATTTAAAGAAAGGCAACGCAGTTATAAATTCATACAGATTTTAAAAAAAATTATTACAGTTGATATCAATCAGAAAATTTGAAAAATAATTTCAATAAAATCTTCATGTAATCAAAATTTTGAATGTTAAATTTTTTAGGCTAAAATTTATTTACTGAATTTCGTTCAACTCCTAATTGACAACAACTGTCAGTAAATTTTTAAATCTTTAATTTTTTTTTAAATTGATTAATAAAATCTCAATATTCTCATGACAGTTCAAGGTCATTGAATATTTTTAAAAAGTCGGGGTCTCTGTCTGAGAATGCCCTTAAATTAAAAATTGAATAAATAATTTTTTAGAGGTGGGCAATTGCCGGGTGAGAGAAATAATATTCTCGAATTGAGGCAAGAAGTGACTGATTTAGAAGCTAAGGAAAATGCTTTAGATCGTTTAATTCTCGGTGCTGAAGAAAGTTTAAGAGAATTGTGCGCTGACAGACGATACGCTTACGTTACTTATCATGACTTACGTTCAGTACCAGCGTATCGCGATCAAGCAATAATGGCAGTAAAAGCACCACCAGAAGCTACACTACACGTACCACAACCCACAAGTAATTGTGGGCAGCCTAAAGTAAATATATCAATAATTTATTATTAAGTCATTTAATTTTACCTTTTATTTTTCATTACCATTTTTTTCTTTAGCTACAAATTCACATGCGGTCGTCACATGGTGAAATAGAAGTATTCTTATGTCCTGACGATTCCACAACTAAAACTCAAACCACAACGACACCACCACAAACACAACAATCTACGTCGGTTTTATCTAAATCGAAAAATTCACCTCATTTACCATCCGAACTTTTAGTGACTCAAGAACAACAAACACACCGGACAGAGTCTCAAACAAAAATAATTAAATCAGAATACAATTGTGTGATAAAACGTGAGCCTGATACTGAGGATACTACGATTTCAACAGCATCGGGTATGAGAGATGCTCTTTTAGGTGAAACTGATGACTTTGAACCAATGGGAGGTGGAAAATATCAACTACAAACAGAAGATCAAATGTCACCAGGTATAATTATTTATTTATTTATATAGATATTAAAATTTATCAATGTATCAACTACCTTGTGGAGCTCTGTCTGTGACTTGTGTTGTATTTTATTAATCACATCACAGGCAGAGTTCTAGTTAGGTGATTGTTCTTACCACCAATTATATTAATTAATAATTACAACTCATTACTTTATTTTTTTAAATTCAATACATTTATTAATTAATTAATGAATTTTTTTTAGATATGAGTATTCTTGATTTCGGAGAATCTCTAATGTCATTGGAGCCACCGCTTTCAGAAAATGATTATTCATTTTCATTAGCTTCTGGCGAAGGTCTCTCTGATCTCTTCGACTTTCCTTTTTAAACAAAAAAAAAAAAAAAAAAAAAAAAAAATTGTTTACTGGATTACTAATACATTTTAAGAAGAAATTATTTTTCATGTGTCTTTCATTTTATCATACTGTGAGTTCGTTTCCCTTATTAGTTTAAGTGTCTAATTATTGAATCTAACAGTAATGCATGCAGTCAAAAAATAATTAAAATGTACAATAAATAAATAATTATACCCGTGACAAAATTATAAATCTCGCTTTCAATTTTCAAAATATTATAAATTATATAAAATCATTAATTAATTAGTAAATAGTAAATTATGCAATATACTAATAGATTATTTTATTTAGTTATATTTTATAAAATTATATGTACAGATAACATATCACATATTTTATTCAATGCACTGAGAAAAACAGAAAAAAATGATTCATTACGCAATGTAATTAATTACAATACTTACACATGCAAGTCATTTATATATATATTCTGTACTAAGTTATTTTTCTAGCAGCATGAATGAATTTATTTTTTTAAGTGATTTGATAAAATTATTACTGAGTAAATTACAATTGAATTTGAAAGACGAGAGCGAGTAAATTTTTTTTTTTTTAATGTTAGAAATGTATTAACTCGTGCAATGAATTTCATTTATTTATAATTATTTTGATAGATGTACGTATCAAAATGGGAGCGAACTCAAGAGTCAAAAACCAGAGAATGACAAAAAAAGAAACACTAAATTATAAAACTTGAATTTATTTTCTGTATTACAAATATCGAAGATGAAAAAGAAACTTTTTTAAAATTTGTTTAAAATGATGATAGTAAATAAAACTTATATAAATGTCATTCTGTTTAAGGGGTTTTCGAAGAAATAATCACTAATAAGTGGCCAAAAAAGTAATATCAAATATTATAAATTTTAGTTTTTAAATATATATCCTCTTCGCAAGCTCCTTTAGGATGTACTCTAATTATCTTTACAACTTTAGTGTACGTCCAAAGCCATAGTGCCTGTATCAGTCAAGACACTTTTTGCACTTGTAAATATTATTAAACATATATTAAAGAGTACGTGAATACAATGAGAATGAATAAAGAATTTTTTGAAGCAAAAAAATATAAAAACACAAAAAAAATATTAAAAATATATATATAAATAAAAAGAAAAAAAAAAGACGATTTTGACTTCGATTATAGTCATAAAATATCCATTGATTTTTTTTTTTTTTAATTATGTATTATCGGTTTCTCTGATCAAGAGAAAGTTAGTTTATATCGTTCTATATATAAATATATATAAATGTATATATGTTTGCACTTATAATCAGATGTCGCGTAGAAGGCTGGAGTGAAGCGAAAAAAAAAGATTTTCGTAAATCTTTTATGTGTACAGAACAAAAAAATGTTACTAGCAGTCGTGGATGTATCCTTTATCAAGATTTTAAATCCTTAGCAATAATTCACGATTCTTTAATCTTTTTTCATTAAAATTGTTATATATAAATAATGTTCACAATGAACACATTTAAATTGCATTACATTATTTGTCATTTACACGAATTAAATTTTTTTTAATTCATTTCCTTAATTAGTAAGGTAAAAGCCCCTATACCCGCTCAGTACCATTAGTCGCTTACTTTAACTGGTTGAGGCGTTTTTTTATAATTTTTATAAAAAAAAAATTACTACTAAAAATATTATTATTGATAAATAATTATTTGTGAATCTAAATATATTAAAATATGATGTATTAAATTATTTAATAATAGATTATAAATTTAAATTAAATGACTGTTTTCAAAATCGCGCTCAGCCGGGCATTTTTTACTTTAACGTTCATTCGTTAGATTAAATTTCGGTTACGTCAAATTTTTTGAGAATTGTTATAACTATATCTTATTAAATGCATTTTTAAAATACATGAAATTTTATATTATGAAAGAATAAAGTAGTATAATTTATAAATTATTTTCCAAATCAATAAACTTGTCATAGTTTAATTGATATTGTCTTTGAGCGACTATAGGGCCATTAAGGTGAGCCAAAAAAACCAACCTATCGAATTTACGTCTTAAAAAGGACCTATATATTGAGAAAATAATTCTCCCATTGGGCAAAATTTTTTGCTCAATTTTAAAAAGTGTCGGTAGCCATTTGAAATTTCCCATTTGAATAACATGTAGAAAAATTTCTTTTATTACAAATATAACTTTTGAACCATGTGAGACAAAAATTCGGCTCTAGAATATTCATGTAGGGCATTAAATTTCTTAAAAGAAAGTTCTGGGAGTCGAATTTGTAAACTTGATATTTCGTATACTAACAGGCTATCAAAGCCTAGAGTAAACAGAATCATACAAATTTAAGGCTTTATTTGAAT
The DNA here is from genome assembly GCF_029852145.1 of Microplitis mediator. NCBI lineage: Eukaryota > Metazoa > Arthropoda > Insecta > Hymenoptera > Braconidae > Microplitis > Microplitis mediator. The sequence continues at coordinate 16,179,778 of NC_079978.1, read as the reverse complement.
TTTCCAAAAACTTTTCTTTTATTGTGATCGATAACAAAATATTATTTATCACAACGTGGATATTGTTGGTGATTTCATTGCTTCACATGTAGAACAAATTTTCTCGTAGTATTGATATTTTTAATGATAAAGCCTTAAATTTGTATGATTCTGTTTACTCTAGACTTTGATGGCCTGTTAGTATACGAAATATCAAGTTCACAAATTCGACTCCCAGGACTTTCTTTTAAGAAATTTAATGCCCTACAAGAATATTCTGGAGTCGAATTTTTATCTCACACGGTTCAAAAGTAATAATATTTTTAATCAAAAAAAATTTTTTTGCATGTTATTTAAATGGGAAATTTCAAATGGCTACCGACACCTTTTAACATTGAGCTAAAAATTTTGCCCAATGGGAGAATTATTTTCTTGATATCTAGATCCTTTTTAAGACATACATTCGATAGGTTGGTTTTTTTGGCTCACCCTAATGTTCATGTGTTGATCGAGTAATGGTACATCACAACTTTTAGCGAGCGACTATGGGTTCACTCAAGGACCTTATTTAAAAAATTAATAATAATTAATTATCAAGATAATTCTTCAAACTCAAATTTTATTCAAATACTCGAAACTTCAACAAATAACTATAAAAAAAAAATATGGTTTTTCATTTTATTTATTAATTTATATTGAGTGATTTAATCTCACTCCAATGAAAAGTGAGCGGGTATAAGGGCTTTTACCTTAATGCGAAATTAAATTAATTTTTTAACAAAGAAATTACACGACGTGTTTTTTATGTTTTATTTTTATTTTATTACAATTATTCTTGTTAGAAACACGTGTATAAATATTTATAATTACGTCAGACGATCTATGTTCGTATTCTCCATGTTCACGACCGGTTTCCACCTACGACTCGTACGGACGATCACTATGGACTCACTCGTGCATGCGAATAGTATACATGGACTTGTATAATTTACATATTTTTTGTTTTAATTCGTCACAAGTCAACAGTCAACTAAATTTTTTATTTATCACAATATTTTATATATCATCTTTTTTAATGTAATAATAATAATAATAATTATAATAATGCATATTAAATATTAATTAATCAATGATAGAATTAATTTTATAGTTAAATTTATATTTATATCGGATAGACTGTTGAGATTACATTGTGCAATGTAACAAGTGAGGAGAAAAATTTTAAACTTGATAAAAATATAAATACAATTCTTATTTAATTAATAAATAAAAAATAAAATAAATGTGTATAATTGAATACAGATAAGTATAATTTCTATAAAATATTCCTGTAGAAATATTTAATAATAAAATCGAAAAAAATCCACCGAGAAAGAAAAACAATGAGGAAAATATATCCTTGTGTAACAAATAAATTGTGTATAACATTTCCTTTAATTTTAAAAATTCATTACATTAAAATAGTTATATTAGTTAACACGAGCAACCTGCAGTCACTACGTGACTGCCCAAATATCACCACTAAATTTATAGAATACGCAGAAAAAAAGGATTTCTTGCCGCAACAAAATTTTAATTTGCACCAAGAAATTTTATGCATTATCAATTAAAGACAAAAATTGTCTTGGGGCGAGAAAAGATTTTTTTGGTCAAGAAATAATTCCTTGCGTCAAGTAATTTTTTCTAGTTCTAAATAAATTTTTGTTTTCAATTCGCAATGCAAAAAATTTATTGGGGTAAGTAAAAATTTTCTTTAGGCGAGTAAAGATTTTTTGTGTCAATGAATCCTTTTTTTTTCTATGCACACTTTTTTGGCTTTGAGAAGCTTCCTAAAACCAAAAGGGAGCATAAAAATCTGTTATTTTGGAATAAGTAACGCGATATAAATAATATAGCTATATATTCAGTGACATTCAGTCATATTTAGTGACAGAATACTTAAAGTATTAATTTATTTAAAGAAAATAAATACGATCGCCTTTTTTTCCCGCGTAATTTAAATGTAATTCGAATGATATAGATAAATCTATTTATCTCAATACTTGGCAATTGAAAAGAGTTTAAACTATGAAAAGGCACAAATTCAAGTCAAGACCTATATAATGCTGGCAATTTCAATAACATTAACTAATTCTATCATATAGATATGGCGGGAACAACATTTTCCTTATTCAGTTAATAATATAGATAACTGTATATTAAACTTAATTAATAATCATTATTAATAATTATTTATTAAGTAGCAATTATAAAAAAAAAATATATATACAAGCTATTTTTAATTTAATAATATAACTATCAAATATTTCTACCGTCTCGGAAATTCCTTAAATAAATTATTTTATTTTATATATATATATTTTTTTTTAACTTCCCGCTAAGAAAATTGTAAATTTTCAAAAATTCGGGAAGTTATTGGTTTCGGTCCGATTTACGAAAATCGAATTTCCATCAGATGTCGACGTTTTGAGGTCCTAGGAAGCTATTCTGACTAATTTCAAGATGATGTCCGAGTGTATGTATGTATGTATGTACGTACGTACGTACGTATGTAAATACCTGTATCTTTTGAACGGATGAACCGATTTTGAACTTTAAGGTGCCATTCGACGCGGATTGTCAATATCTTGAAGCCGAGAGAAAATTGAGCTTGATCGGTAGGGCTCGTTCAGAGATATTACAAAAATAAAGTTTTTTCAAAAATGTTTTTTTTGGATAACTTTTAATGTGCTCGATGGATTCATTCCAAAATGGACTGGGCTCTAGAGCTTAATAAGCCACGTCGAATGTCACCTCAACCATCAAAATCGGTTCATTCGTTCAAGAGAAACCGTTGTCGAAAGAATTAAAAAAAAAAATTTTTTTTATTTTTCCTGAAATATCTCAAAAACGACTCGATAAATCGAATCCAAAATTTTATCAGCTTTAGAACTTGACAAAACGCGTCGATTGCCGCGTCAACCATCAAAATCGGTTAATTCGTTCGCGAGATATCGTGGGAGAAAGAAATGCTAAAAAATGGTTTTTTACAAAACAATGGCATACAAAAGTATTTGCGAGCTCGTAGAGCTCGAAAATGTATTCACAATAGTGTTTTCGAGCTCAACGAGCTCGAAAACAGCGGGAAGTTTTGGGGCTGGCCCGCAGGGTCAACTGACAGACCGATTTTTTTTTTTTCAATTAATTATTTATAGATGAAATAATTCATCAAGGTCACATATTGTTTCTATATTAACTATCAGAGACCTGTAGCGTAGTTAAGAATTTATAAATTTCAAACAGTTGGTAATTTAAATGACGGTTGGTTATTTAAAGTAAGAGCGGGGAAAAGGCGGCGCCACGCCACCTGGTGTGAGTGAGTGTCAGAGTATCTTTAAAGCCGCGGTATTGCCAAGTTTCGTTCCCCGTCAAAACTGAATTTGAATCAAAACAATGAAAAAATGTATAAATGTCATAAAGAATATGGGGCATTCCATACCAAATCGGCCACTTTTTGAGATCACCCCCTCCGATATTTTTGAAAAATTTATATGTTTTGAAGGCTGATAAAAAACGCTCTCATGAATTTTTTCAAATTTTTTTGACTAGTCGTTTCCGAGATACCGATTTTTTTTTTAAATACGAGGTTTTTTTTTTTCAAACGGTTATAACTTCGCGAAAAATACACCAAACGGATCGTTTTTTTTTTTTTTTTTAAATTTTCGTTTTCGAATGTTCTTTCAAGAAAAAAATACGTTTTTATTCTTAATCAATTCCTTCACTGTTTATTTTAAGTTTTAAGCAAAAAAAACGTTTTTTCGAAATGTATGCCCCCTTCGATTTTTTTGAAAAAATTCTCTCAAAAAACTTGGATGAATTTAGATAATTTTGAAATCAATCCGATCGTGGGCAAACAATTCGTTCTGTTTTTTTTTCCCTTAATAATATTTTTTGACTTAATTCGGCCAATAAACATTCTCAGATCGGTCTATTTAGCTGCTACGATTTTTTTAAACACTGTGCCGTTCGGAGTATACTATTTTTTGAAGTTTTTCTATTCATTCAGTAAATGAATTTTAAAAATCAACTAAGAACTACTTATGAGTTATCTTTAAACCTAGGAGAGGTGGCACATGGGCTTTTTGAGACAATAGCCAATAAGGAAAAAAAACCCAGGAAAGGATAGTAAATGAAATTGATCCGCATTTAAACCTCAAAGTAATAAACGATGTTTATTTTTTTTGACATTTAACCAATTTATGAATTTTAAATTCAATTGAATTCGAGTCAAAAAAAAATAAACATCGTTTATTACTTTGGGGCTTAAATGCGGATCAATTTCATTTACTATATCTTAAAGTAAAAGATATTTTTTTTGGAGCAAGATACATTATTTTTTTGTAGTAATATTGCATTTTTTTTGGTTAAAGAAAATAAAATTTCTCGGAAAAAGTACTATTCTTTTCACGCAAGTATTTTTGTATTCTCCGACCAAAATAACAAAAGTTGCTTAAGCAAGAGAAAAAAATTCTTAAGACAAAAAATCGATATGGAGAAGGGGAAAGTCACCGGTGCTGGCAGCAACAGCAGTAGTTCGGTGCTCGCCACGAGATCGCGCCTACCATTTGTAGTGTCCCTGGTAAGAAAGATATTCTAGAATTGTTAAATTCCACATTTCAGTACGATTTTGTTCTAGTACTCCTCTGTCATTTAACTGAGCGATAAGTATATACCTTTTTGAATTGTATTATAGTATTTCCTATAATACATCATGACTTTAATATACAATATTAATGTTTGCTTGAATAATTTTCTCGAAATAAAAAAACAATAAATGAGCGATATATTTGTGCACGTGGTTTGTTCACATAATGGAACAAAGTCCAGACATTTCGTGGCATTTCCAAACTGGCTGCATCACTCGCAGTTCTTTCTGCTGAATCTTTGGCTTCACTTGCCTAGGAACCGTAATCAGTTCCACCTCGTCCTCGACAATGACAGGTTCAGGCACCAGCACTATCTTCTTCCTGGGCACCATTTTCGTCTTTATATTGACGCTAATGGTTGCTCTTACCCGTTGAATGTTCACTGGACGATAATTTAAATTCCCGTCCAGCTCCCATGTTGGCAAAAAAGTGTTGGTTGAAGCCACTTCACTGGATTCTTCAAGTTTTGGTTTTTTGCATTAAGCATCATCCTCAATGTCAAAAATATCGGCGCACCGCTTGGATCCAGTTGTAGATTGTGAACTTGAAGATAAAATACACTGAACACTCATGATGATTCGCTTATAAAATTGAATGATCGTTACGATTATTAAAGTTTGGAGTTGAAGCTTTTGCTTACGCTCAGAGACAACTTGATTCGAGTTTGAAACTGAATGGTGTTAAAATTTTAGGGACCGGCGTTTAAATGCACTGCAAAACTTCAGGGAGGGGATTTTCAAACCAATGGGACATTTGGTCCTACACATCAGTAATTAGCTCTTTATGGTAAGGGTCAATGAGTACTTTACATTGTCCATTACTTTCCCATTTAGACTCATTTTAAGATTAATCCTAAGAATTTGTGCAGATAAGAAAAGGGACTATCCGGCGACATAAGTATACCTGTATGTTTGCTGCTTTTTCTGGGAAAAAGTACATTGTACTTAGGTACAGGTATATAACATATAAAGTAATGACTAATGACATTTTGAAACCATCAAATATTGAGTACATTGTTTACATAGTATTATCTATTGACTAAAATACATTTATACTTACACTGTAAAAAGAGCGGTGTTAAAAATGGACTCATTTTAACTCCGCCTGGTGTTAAAATGAAATTACACCGGTGTAGGAAGCGTAATTCGGCGGTGTTAAAATATTAGTGTAAAAGCAGAGTAATCGGTGTAAAAGCGGAGTAATATCGATGTAAAAGCGAGGTAACCGGTGTAAAACGGGGAAAGCTGCGTCCGCTTAGAGTATTAACTTTAAAGATTATAAAACACAAAAAATGTCAGTTCTTTATGAAAATTAATAAAAAATATCATTTATTAACCAGTATAGTGATCGAGTAAATAAAAATATTCACAAAGTATAATATCGCGTGCCAAAAGCTAAAAGGGCGCATAAATTTTCTTTTCATCGCCAATTGATTAGTAAACATTTTCTACGCTTGAAAATCAAACATCGTTTTCGAAAAGCTAAAAGGGCGTATAAATTTTTTTTCTGAAAATTTTATTAAACAGCTTAGCCAAAGTCTAAAAGAGAAAAAAAAATGCTACAGTCGAAAAGGTGTATTCTAACTAATACGTTCTTTTAATATCCAAAATAAGAAGTCTTAGTAACTCTTCAAGTAAGTTCTATTAACTCAGAATAACTCTTCTGGAAGAGTCCAAAATCTTGGAATTGCTCTGACTTTATACGTCAAATTAAAAGTTATTCCGAGTTTATAAGACTTTTTCAAACTTTTTAAGAAAAAGTAAAAATCTAAGAACTGTTATTCAGACTTATAAATAATTATTTTCAGTTTTTACAGAGAAATTTTTCCACAAGGGCAGTGCAGGAATCTCCAACTCTCTGCCCTTGTAATGTAATATACTATTTCACATTGTGGAAACTGTCAATCTGAAACTGTCAATTTTACAGTTTTTCGATGTAATAATGACATTAAAAAAATACAAAATTCACTTAAAAAAAAAAATATGAAATTTATATTAGAAAAATAATTGAAATTGTTATTATGAGTAAAAATTTTACATTTCGTAAAATGTAAACAATACATCAAAAAATATTCTAAAAATTTAAGTTTTAACAAGAAAAATTAGGTATTCATGTAAAATAATTGTTCAAATCTGCAAACTATAGAAAGTAAACAGCATTAAGATACATATAACTATAATAATGAATGTTAGATTTATAATATTTATAATAATAAGCATATTGCAAGTAACAGCTTGAATTAATTTCAATTATCAAATTAATTTTTTTAACACAAAAATGTTTTACAAAATTTTCCCATTAATTATAAAGCATGTTCAGTTACGATAAACCATTGATCATATTTTTTAACTAAGTAGACTCGAAAATATGAGAGACCATAAATCGTATTCTTCTCATTATGCTCTTTTGATCATCATATAATGTCATCTATCTTGTTCTTTAGTTTAAATCATATTATCAACTAAAAAATTGAAAAAACACATTTATTAATGTTTTTCTCGGATATTTTATATATTATTGCTCTGAAATGAGTTAAAACTTATTTAAATCTTGATTTTGATCACTGACAGTGATCTCTGCCTCAATACATCTATTTTATTGAACATAATCGGGAATTAAAATTCAAAAACCATTCTTTATTAATGATTTTCGATTCTTAAATTTTCAAACTTTAGAATAAAACGTAACTTGTTAGAACTTGAAAAGCTCATAAAAAACAATTGCATGCGACAAGATTTTCGAGCTCGAAAATATATTCACACTAATATTTTCGAGCTCTGTATGTATTTCTTCAACTTCATACGAACTAAATTTGTCATTATTAACAGATTATAATTTTAAACGATTATTTCTTATGAATATATTTTTCTCAATTTATCTATAAATTGTCTTATTGAGAGGTTTGCATGTTTAGGTTTCCACTATATAAAATGGTGTATTACCGTACGAAGGACGGTGTGGCTCAATAAGTTATAGATCAAATTGGACGGAATATAGTATAGGGCCGGATAGCTCAACTGGTAGAGCACTCGGCGCGATACCGAATTGGTCTGGGTTCGATTCCCAGTTCGGGCTATCTATATTTTTCTCAATTTATCTATAAATTGTCTTATTGAGAGGTTTGCATGTTTAGGTTTCCACTATATAAAATGGAACTCGTAAGAAAGGGAGCTCGTAATTATTCCGTACCTTGTGGAAAAGGTCTTATAAAATCTCATAAAAAGAATTAGCTATGAGAAAACGATCAGTATTTGTCCACGAAAAATCTCAAAAATTCTGATACAATTATTTTCTCATAGATGGTGCATCCAAAAAATTTTTTTCTTAAAATTCTCATATAAATTATCAGAATCTATAAGAAACAGAAGCTGTGATATTGTGATTATAAGTATTTATAAGTTTTCGAAAAATGTAAAATTTACAATTGAGTAGATTTTGGAAATGAATAACATTGTATGGGACGATTTCTGAAGTAATCATACAAGATTTGATACTTATTAATCAATGTGAGTACAGTCATTTTCCATATAGACACGAAAAAATTTATGAGATTGATTAAGTTATAGTTTCTGTAGTATTGATTAAGGTTTATATGCTAAATTATTGAATTTTTTAGCATGAATTCAAAAAGTTTTTATTATGTATACTCAAGAATATTTGTATGAGTATTTACGCGGAAAATCCTTAGCAATCTATTCACGAAAAATCTATGTAATTGAGTCCGTTTATTTATTCATCAAAAATTACTCAAGTAAACATTAATATTTAATATTAAAGTCATGATGTATTATGGGATATACCATAGTACAACCCAAACAGGTACTTGTTGGTCTGTCAAATGACAGAAGAGTACTCGAGAAAAATTGTATTGAAATTTGGAATATAACACTTCTGAAATAAATGTCTTACCAGGGACACTACAAATCGTAGGCGCGATCTCGTGGCGAGCACCGAACTACTCCCGCTGCTGCTGCCTAGCACCGGTGACTTTCCCCTTCTCCATATCGATCTTTTCTCCCGAGAAATTTTTTCTCTTGGCTTAAGCAACTTTTGTTATTTTGGTCGGAAAATACAAAAAAACTTGCGTGAAAAGAATAGTACTTGTTCCGAGAAATTTAATTCTGTTTAACCAAAAAAATGCAATATCGCTACAAAAAAATAATGTATCTTGCACCAAAAAAAAAAAAAATCGGTCTGTCAGTTGACCCTGCGGGCCAGCCCCAAAACTTCCCGCTGTTTTCGAGCTCGCTGAGCTCGAAAACATTATTGTGAATATATTTTCGAGCTCTTCGAGCTCGCAAATACTTTTGTATGCCATTGTTTTGTAAAAAACCATTTTTTAGCATTTCTTTCTTCCACGATATCTCGCGAACGAATTAACCGATTTTGATGGTTGAGGTGGCAATCGACGCGTTTTATCAAGTTCTAAAGCTGGTCGAATTTTGAAATTGATTTATTCAGCCGTTTTTGAGAAATTTCAAAAAAACCAAGGAAAAAATTTTTTTTGAATTCTTTCGTCAACGGTTTCTCTTGAACGAATGAACCGATTTTGATGGTTGAGGTGGCATTCGACGCGGCTTATAGAGTTTTAGAGCTGATTAGATTTTGGAATCAATCCATCGAGCAAATTGGAAGTTATCCAAATAAAACTTTTTTGAAAAAATTTTATTTTTGAAATATCTCTGAACGCACTCTACCGATTAAGTTCAAAGTTCTACGGCCTCAAGACATTAACAAGCCGCGTTGAATGACAGCTCAACGATCAAAATCGGTTCATCCGTTCAAGAGTTATGAATATTTACATACATACATACGTACGTACGTACGTACGTACGTACGTACGTACGTACGTACACACATACATACACTCGGACATCATCGTGAAATTAGTCAGGATAGCTTCCTAGGACCTCGAAACGTCGACATCTGATGGAAATTCGATTTTCGTAAATCGGACCGAAACCAATAACTTCCCGAATTTTTGAAAATTTACAATTTTCTTAGCGGGAAGTTAAAAAAATGGGGCAAGATACATTACTGGGTTTGTAAAAAATCACATAAAAACTTATATTTTCACTCATCTCCGAACAGTTAAAATATTTAAAGTACAAGAAATAGAGATAATATTAGTATTTTTGGTGTAAATTCTTATAAAAAAAAAATGAAGTTGAGCAATTATTTTTGAATGAATCTGATAAAATTAATATTTTATGTGAATGGAAATTATTTATAAAATCTCATAAGTACTCCATAATATTTTATAAGTAATAGCCTTCTAACTAAAACTTACAAAAACTCATAAATCACATAGCTTTTAAATTAAAATTAAATCTTTTAAGTTTTTACAAGTTAATTCGATTATAGATTTTCTTACTAATTCTCATAAAATTTTTATGAGAAAAAGGTCTGCATTTGTCCATGTGATTCCTGATTCAGTCTCATAAAATTTCGAAGAAATACATGTTAAATATTTTCTCATAAAATATGACAAATATTTTATGATATTCAATAAGATATTATCTCCTAGGATAACTCTTACTAAAACTTATAAATTCTGGAAATTTCGTATAAAAAAATAATGTTATTGAGATTTTGTAAGTATTATAACATCGGAATTCGCCTGATCAATTCTTATTGAAAATAGATTAGAATAAATTGTAAGAATCTTATAGAAGTGAAAGTACTTGTTCAATCTCATAATTGTTGGCGGAATTCGAGTCACAAAATCTCATAAATTGAAAAATCTTACTCATTCTTTTAAAAATCTAGTACGGAAATCATGATAGGAAAACATCAAAAGCTTTGACTCATAGATTCTCATTAAAATTCATATGAGAATTTTTTTAAATCTCATAGATATTTTCGAAGCTCATAGATTCTCATAAAAAATATTCAATATCTTATCAGAATTTATAAGAGCTTTTCCACAGGGTAGTTAAAATACATATCTAAATATAAAAGACCTATCTTATAGATCAAAGTAGTTCATCACGATCAGTCGAAGTGAACCATTGCATTTAATTTGCGTTTATAAGTTTTCTAATTATATTTTAAATTAAATTTTATACGATTTAATAATTAATTAAATTTTTTTTAAAAAATAAGTAATTAGAATGGCGAAAAGTAGTGAACAAAATTTTGAAATTAAAGACTTTTGTACTTCAATAATTATAAATTGCCAAGATTTAACAACTCTTGAAGGATACATTACAAATTTGGTAGAATCATCCAACAAAAATAGTGTGACTAAAAATATGTGGCTCGCTTTCTGTCGAACAATTCTACAAAGTAACCAGCCAATCAAACAAAAGTACTTTAACCTCATTAAAAAGACCTTAACAAATAACATCGAAGTTATAAAGTCTGAACTTCACGAATGGATATCGGCTAATAATGTAAAAAACTGGGAGTCCCAGTCTGGGACACGACTAAAAAATTAGAAAACTATCAAGCGTTCACTAAATCAAAAGAAGATTTAGTCCTACAACTTACAAATGATGATCCTGAGCTTCTTGATTTAATTAAAAATTGTCCAGAAAATTCGTTGTTTCAAGAAAAACCAATAATTATATTGTAATATAAACTGTGGTATATTATTCAGTATAATTTTAGGATATAAATTTTTTTCATGCAGGCATTGATTATGAAAGTGCGACCGAATTTAAAAAATTATTAGCGCCGCATCCTCTAGCGCGTGGTAAAATGGACTTTGCATGACAAATAGCGCGTCAATTAGATAGATGTTACACGGGTATGCACTATGATGCGTTGAGATAACAGCAACTAATACGTAATAATTAATTTTTATGGAAAATATATTTTTTTGCTAACATCAATAGTTGCCATGGATACTTTGTTTTCATATTTTTATGAGCATTGTAAGATCGCTTGTACTAAAAAGTATTCTACTGTAGCGCATAGACGTATTTTACAAATTCTCTGATAATTATTGAATGTCGCGACACAGGACTGTGATGATGTGGCTCAAAAAAATTATTGTATGTTATTATTGTTTGTTCACGGTTAATGTTGCGTGCAGTAGTTTTAAAATTTACGATTCATCACCAACAAACACATCAACACGTCTTACTAATCATGCGGTAACTTTGAATACTTATTTAATATCCTTATTTAATAATATAAAATTTTTAATGAACTATTGAATAATTTACTTTTATTACCAACAGAGAGAACTAGTTGACATGTGTTTTACAAATAATTCGAATTCTGTGATTATAACTGATGATTTGTATCGTAACGGCTATAGAGATGAAAATCTGTCTGACGAAAATGATAAAATTTCGTCAGTGATTATAATTACCAGCAATTTCGAGCCGAGTAAGATCACAGGGTTAATACGTTCTTACCCAACGTATGTCTTACCATTCGAATCAATTAAAAAACTGAAAACACTCATTGAGAAGTTCAAATCATCGACAATCTGGAGTGTAACATCGAAATTTTTAATCCTCGATACGACAAAAGAGCCACGTTGTGCGAATGCTGAAAAAATATTAAAATTCTTGTGGAAAATAGATTTATTGTTTTCGTATTACATGTGTTATGATAATGATAAAGATTCGACATTCTTTTATACTCTAAATCCATTCACGAAATACGCGCCACCACCGTGGGTCCAAGTAGAAACAACTGACGAATTTAGCAATAAGAAAAATAAAAAATTAATACTATACAGTCTACAATATTCTACTGGTATTCAATGTAATTATTTTTTATAATAAATTGATTAGTGCAAAAAGAGTTGAATTTCGAATTATGAATACTACACTGAAAAAAAGTGTTTCGTTATCATAACGAAAAACGGGATGACATATCATCTATACTAACTAAAAAAACAAATTATTTAACAGCAATGAGTGAACTAACTTTCAATCTTCAGTTACTTGCACGTACAGTAGTTGTATTGGTATTCATAATATTGGTAATAGTAATTAATAACAGATTTAATATAAGTGGAGCTATTTTGGACGTGGTGAGACTGTCCGCGAGCATGGGGATTATGACGCCTTTGGACCAGTTATCGATGAGGATTATTTACTTTGTTGGTTTCTTATTCATATTCCTAGTGATGCCCGAGGTTCAAGGACATATATTCGCAATATTATCGAATCCTACTTCGCCTCGCAACATGGAAACGTTAGCAGATTTATACAATAATAGTTACCATGTTTATTACGATAGAAAATTACACAATGATGTTGTTAATGAAAAATTGTGGGTTACTAATGAAGATCAAAAATATTTATACCCTTCGGATCAGTCTTATGCAAGAAACTGTTCACTTGTAGCTCAAAAAAATTCAACTACAGCGTGCATCTTCTTTACAAGTAAACAAATAAAATATGCTTTGAAATCAAAGAATTTACATGTTTCGAAAGAGGCAGTATTTAAAAAATATTTTGTTTTTTGGACAAGAGAGCATTGGGCTTTATAAGCTAAATTGGATAAAGCAGGTTTAAAGCCTAGGGAAATGGGTTTATTGAACTATTTTGAAGATAAATGGATAAATGATGAATCGAAAAAATTAAAAAGGAAAAATAAAATTGAAGAAAGTAAACGTTACAATCAAGTTGATTTAGAAAATTTGATATTTCTTTATGTTTTAATGGGTTTGACTTTACTCTGGAGTTTATTAATTTTTGGGATTGAAAGACTCTTTCATAAGTATTATGAATTCCACTGACAGTTTCAAATGCGGAGAAATTTTGAAAAAAAAAAAAAAGTCGCTGAGATCGCTGCCAAGGATTGTTTTTTTTTCCTGGACGAATAGTTCTTCTCAACAGCCGCAAGTAATTTTGTGATTAAAACTAAGTTTCAATCTCAAAAAAGTGCCATTCGACCATACCCACAATAGAAATGTATATTCCTTATTTCAATCAATTTATAAATTTTTTTCTTAAGTAGATTTCTCATAAAAATCTATGATATAGACTTAATTTAGATCCCACGAAATCAATTCTTGTACCCTTGAAGCGCACTGTAAAATAAAATAACAAACTTTTTATTATTAAAAAAAAGTATTATTTTACTAAACTGAGGTGAAAATTATTTTCTTCTTTATCAATCAATAATATTAATACTAGTTGAGTGCTATTGAGTGGATATGATGCGTGTGAGGAGAATAAAAATAATAAACAGCAATAGCGAAACATGCATAACATTGAAAGTTGCAGTTGGTTTAAAATCGATTGCTATACCAAAAATACAAATATGTTACGATAATAGAAATTGAGCTACTCATTTTAAAATGGTACTCCTAATCTACCAACACAATTATTTTTTAAACTTCCCGCCATGAAAATTTAAAATTTAAATAAAAAAAAAGAAGTGATTGGTTTCAGTTTTTTCCCTGTATGATTATGGATTTCATATTGCCTCGTTTTGCTCAGTGTCCTCTTATATTTTCAAGCTGAAATACATAAAACTTTTGAAATTTTTACACGCCCGGGAACTTACTTTCATAATATGAAATTATAGTGAGTATTAAAAAAAAAAAAAAAAAAAAAATTTCTACCTGCCAATCAATAGAAAAGGAATACTCTCGCTTAATATGATTAGCTGAAGGATACTCGGTAGGTCAGTCGTAATAGATACTTCATAGAGAGCTGACATACAACTCATATTGAATAATTTATCCCTATCACATATGACATTGTATACCGAATAACTAGACAAATTCAATATAGTTCTGGTTAGTAAATACTGTTTGCTAAGTAGTAATAACTATTGGTCAGCAATTAGATTTTGAAGCGTAATTATGTGGTTTAAAGGACTCATTGTATGTTATTATTATTTGTTCACGGTTAATGTTGCGTGCAGTAATTTTAAAATTTACGATTCATCACCAACAAACCCATCAACACGTCTTACTAATCATGCGGTAACTTTGAATACTTATTTAATTTCCTTATTTGATAATATAAAATTTTTAATGAACTATTGAATAATTTACTTTTATTACCAACAGAGAGAACTAGTTGACATGTGTTTTACAAATAATTCGAATTCTGTGATTATAACTGATGATTTGTATCGTAACGGCTATAAAGATGAGTATCCGTCTGACGAAAATGATAAAATTTCGTCAGTGATTATAATTACCAGCGATTTCGAGCCGAGTAAGATCACAGGGTTAATACGTTCTTACCCAACGTATGTCTTACCATTCGAATCAATTGAAAACCTGGAAACACTCATTGAGAAGTTCAGATCATCGACAATCTGGAGTGTAACATCGAAATTTTTAATCCTCGATACGACAAAAGAGCCACGTTGTGCAAATGCTGGAAAAATACTAGGATTCTTGTGGAAAATAGATTTATTATTTTCGTATTACATGTGCTATGATACTGATGAAGATTCGACATTCATTTATACTCTAAACCCATTCACGAAGTACGCGCCACCACCGTGGGTCCAAGTAGAAGCAACTGACGAATTTCGCGATGAGGAAAATAAAAAATTAACACTATACAGTCTACAATATTCTGAAGGTACTACATTTAATTATTTTTTATATTGAGCAGTTGTCCCCCTATAAATTCATTTTTTGATATTTTTTTCTCTGATTATGTGGCTAGAATCTGGATTTTGGCCCATTTTCGCCTATTTTCGAGGCCAATAGTTCTCCTGCTAAGACTCCATGGCTTCCCTTAATTGCTATTGTCATTTTTATAGTGCAGGGGGTCGCTCTCGACGCACCTGAGTAGTTGTCGCTCTATAACTTCGTTTTCAAGATTTTTTTCTTACGACTAAATCGCCAGAATGAGTTGCTTGCTTTGAAGTATGATGGTATTGTTATAATAAATATCATGTGTTTCCGTAACCAATCGACTTCTCAACTGCGACACAATTTTGTTTGTCATTATAACAATTATATTTGTTACCGTAGGCCTATTGTTTCTGTCTATATAAAGAAATTGTTCGTTATCTCGTCTTTTTTTATGAGGACGACACTCTTCTTCTCTGTGTTGCACCGTTAAAACGTGAAAGTAGATAGGCTTATGGTGCTTCCCGACTAGAAATGTTAGTTCGGCAGTGATTAGGCCCGAATAAGGCATGCTAAATTCTAGACTTGCGCCAAATCAGGCAACCGCATAAGGCTCGCATCGTATACAAGCCATATGCTTATACATAGAAATTGGCAGTGTATGGTCATGTATAACTGTAATGATCATATAAACTGCTTAACTAAATTAAATTTTTTTTTTTTTTTTTTTTCATCGTTTAAAATTATTTTTGCAGAGCAGTTATCATCAGATGTGCTTATTTAATGGAATTTTAATGTCCAATCAAATTAGAAATTTTTAATACAAGGAAAAACGCGAAACTTATCAGGGACCGCTATCGTGGGATTCGAACCTGGGACCCTACGTACGAAAGACCGAGGCTTTAACTACTACGCTACACTACCGATTGTGGCTCCTAAGTTTATTTATGCTATTTAAATATTATTCGGTACCAGCCAGGAATTCCAAAGATATGCCCGGGAAAAAATGATTTTGCCTAATTATATATAATTATATATGTTTATATATGGAATATATATAATTATATATGGTATTATATATAATTATATATGGTTATATATAGACCTATATATAATTATATATGGTTATATATAGACCTATATATAAGTATATATAGCCTTATATATAATTAGACCTAATTATACCGGGAAAAAAATGATTTTGCCTAATTACATATGATTATATATAGAATATATATGGTTAGATATAGACCTATATATAAGTATATATAGCCTTATATATAATTAGATCTAATTATATCCCGGGACAAAATGATTTTGCCTAATTATATATGATTGTATATGGAATATATATAATAGTATATACCCATATATAGTTATACATGGGTCTATATGATTATATCTGATTAGACCTGACCTATATAGACCCATATATAGTAATTTTGATTATATTTTAGATCTTTAGATCTATATATAATCAAATATAAATTAATTATTTATATATATATTGAGACAAATCGCTTTTCGTCTTCGCGATTTTTACCAGCAGCCACCAGAATTCGCGGGTTGAACCCTGGCTTAGGCTGGCCTCTAACAAATTTTATTTTACTTGGACAGAGCAGTGGGCTGGGGTTCTTTCAAAGCAAAGACCCGCAGTTATTCAAACTCGGCAACGCAGGTTAAAACTTATCAACTTACCTCACGGCTTATAAAATTATAGGATATTCTTATAATGATGGTGAAATTACTATTTGTAACTCAATTTATAATTATTAAATCAAACTATTCGGTAGTCTTACCAGTATTTTAGGATAAGGATATATTAGAAGGCAATGTATAATGTCAAGGGTTGATATTATAGAATTATGCAAGTTTATTGCCAATCGTAACAGAGATTCATTTACTTACATTAATTTCCGCAAGGTACAATAACGCAGTCCTGGTTGGAACGCCGGATACGCAATCCGTAACCACGTGGAGTGACGCCTTGTTGTACACTGATTTTATTACTTAATTCTAATATTATTACCGCGAATGTGTCGCCGGTAACGTATAATGTTTTCAATATACTTAAATTTAATTATAATTACTAACTAATAAACAATAAAAATATTACTTTGCAAGTTAATTGCCAGAAAGAAATATAGGGTTTACAGAATATAAAGTACGTGAATATTGCAAGTATAATTGCCTGATTAATAATCGATACTAAATAATACAGACGTCTGAACGCTAATTGATCCAGGATCGAAGTCATTGACTGATAATTTTGGGCGTAGGGCTAGCCTCGGGACCGTCCCCACTTCACCCTTACGGACATGCGTCGACGTGACAATCAGTCATGTGACCATGTCACTTTGACTTGTGTAGTTTCAGACGGCAACGAGACGGGGAAAATTGGGAACCGCAAGGCTGAGGACGAATATGACAATTCACATTGTCTCAATATATATAAGTTAATATTTTATTTATAGAATATATTTAATATTTAGTTTTCCTTATTTAATATATTAGATGCTCTATGGTCTTTATTGATATTTAATAATCAATACTCGTTAAATGCATTATAGTTTTAGGTTTATATTTACAGAAATAATGATTACAATTTTACTATAAATTATAATTTTAAAATATTTACGAAGCGTTACATTATATTTTTCAGTCTGTTAAAAAAGTAATAAACTTATGTATAGTTAATAATACCCAGTTACCAAACAGTTTTTAAAGTGTTTGGTTTTTTGCATACATAATTTTCAACTCTTATGAGTTGTGTTAATATTTTAACATTGGAATAATTAATCAGCATTCTCCTATCACTTTCTTTTATAGGAATTACATGCTCAATAATAGATTTGGTTTTGATGCGATATGATATATATGTATTATACATAATCATATCTAATTATATATGAGTATATATAACTTATATATGATTATATATAATTAGACCTGGCCAATTTTCAGATCTAATTATATATAACGTATTGTATATAATCATATATAACCTATATATAATTATATATAATTAGACCTGGCCAATTTTTAGATCTAATTATATATAAGGTCTTATATATAATTATATACACTAATGCAAAAAATTAAAGGAGCAAAAAAATTTTATAAATTTTTTAGTGATTTTTGGAAGGCTGTAACTTGGTGAAAAAAAATCGGATCGAAAAATTAAAAAAAGCATTTTATAGCTTGAAATCTCTAGTTTAGGTGTATTTTTTTCAAAATTTTTTAAAAGCTCCGATTATTGCGCAAACATGAGAAATACCGCGAGCCAAAAAATTTCTAAATTTTTTTTTTTTTTCCGAAGAGCCCACGGACCGCGGAAAAATTCTTTCAACTAAACAAATGCATACATCGTTTAGCAAATTTATTCAGCTTCAATTTGGTTTTTTTTTTAACCTCGTAGGACGATTTGTCGCAGAGATATCAGCCTTCAAACAAAAAATGATCCTTTTGGCTTTGATCTTCGATATTTCAGGTACCAATGATCGCACAGAAAGTTAAAGGGCGGCGTTGAAAACTTGAATAAATTCCCTACAAGACCCTGTCATCATTTTTTGAAAAAAAAAATTTTTTTATTTTTAACATCCATTAAAAGAAAGTACAAAAAAATGACTTTTTTTGGTTTTTTAGTAAATCAACCGCTACTCTGCAAATATCGATAAAAAAAATAATGTTGCCAGGGACTTTTTTAGCTTAATGTACCTCCAAGACCCCTGTAAATTTTTAAATTGATCTATCGAACCGTTTTCTGGGAATCATCGATCAAAGTTTAGCTAAACAATTAAAGGAGCAAGTTTTGTTCCTTTAATTGTGTAATCATAATCAAAATGAAAAAATTTTTTTTTTTCGACTTTTCTCAAATTTTTGCGTTGGTAACTCAGCAAATGCAAGAAAATGACAAAAAAAAAATTTAGAACACAAAAAACAAGTTTCAATTTTTTTTTTTTCTTCGATTTTTTTTGACATTTTCGAAAACCTCATTCGTCCCAAATCGGTGTTTTGGCATGCCGCACTGGAATTCCAGTCGGGTATATATATATATATAGTGTAGTTACCATTGCTACCTACCAGTCAGGAATTTCAACATTAGGCCTGAGTACGGCCTTGCCACAGACTTTCCTAGTTTCGTCTGACTTTGGTATACCAAACTTCGGCAAACCTTAGGTTACCATTGCTGCCTACCAGTCAGGAATTCCAATAGTATGCCGTACTTCGGCAATGCCACAGGGTTTCGTGATCGCAATCGAATCTGGAATTTTTCCGGCATGCCAATGTTCATTTTGCCTCATGAAAATCTAATAAGATACGAATCAGGCTTGCCTTAGTTAGGCAAGCCTAGTTCGGGCCAAACTGATTTTTTTGGCAAGCCTCACCAAAATTTCTAGTGGGGTAATGGTATAAATGCCGCAAATTACGCTGAATTGTCACATTTTACCGTAGTTCCTCGTAAAATTCCGAAAATTACTGTAAGTTGTGGCAAATTTGCCGTCGTGATTGATCTATTTTGAATCTGCTAGGGTGAATAATATTTAAATCTATCGGGAAAGGAAATAGTCGATTTCTCGAAATAAGTTGTTCGAGAGTTAAACGTTTCGAGTTACGAACAGACCAAGAACTCTGAGGCAACTAATAGGCAGACTGCTCGCTAAAAATATATTCTTTTTTTCGTAATAATCCTCCACTATTCAGTTCCACGTATATAAAATTTATTCACAACATATATCTATTAACTTACAGATGCAGAGGTATGTGAAAATATAACCTTTGACAAGGCAAAATACCTGGATGGTCATAAAATAAAATCCTCAACCTTTCCTAGTTGGCCCCATAATACTAACGAAAAGATAATGAAACAGAAGGAAAAATTATACCTCGAGAAGTCAATGAAAAGTAAATATATCAATTTGTATACTTCGTCTGCGTATATTAATGCTACACTGACAATAGATTTTATTACGACGAGTAATCTAAAAGAATCAATTAAAAAAGGTTACATCACGGAATTAGCTAATAACAAGTATGATGTTTATAACAATTTACTTCAGTTAGCAGATGTTAATTATAAGTATACAGATATCATAACAAGATACAGCGAAGCTAAATATTCCATACTAACTAAAAAGACAAATTATTTAACAGCAATGAGTGAACTAACTTTCAATCTTCAGTTACTTGCACTTACAGTTGTTGTATTGGTATTAATAATATTGGTAATAGTAATTAATAACAGATTTAATATAAGTGGAGCTATTTTGGATGTGGTGAGATTGTCCGCGGGCATGGGGATTATGACGCCTTTGGACCAGTTATCGATGAGGATTATTTACTTTGTTGGTTTCTTATTCATATTCCTAGTAATGCCCGAAGTTCAAGGACATATATTCGCAATATTATCGAATCCTACTTCGCCTCGCAACATGGAAACGTTAGCTGATTTATACAATAATAAGTACCATGTTTATTACGATAGAAAATTACACAATGATGTTGTTAATGAAAAATTGTGGGTTACTAATGAAGATCAAAAATATTTATGCCCTTCGGATCAGTCTTATGCAAGAAACTGTTCACTTCTAGCACAAAAAAATTCAACTACAGCGTGCATCTTCTTTACAAGTAAACAAATAAAATATGCTTTGAAATCAAAGAATTTACATGTTTCGAAAGAGGCAGTATTTAAAAAATATTTTGTTTTTTGGACAAGAAAGCATTGGGCTTTAAAAGCTAAATTGGATAAAGCAGGTTTGAAGCCTAGGGAAATGGGTTTATTGAACTATTTTGAAGATAAATGGATAAATGATGGATCGAAAAAATTCAAAAGGAAAAACAAAATTGAAGAAAATAAACGCTATGACCAGATCGATTTGGAAAATTGGATATTCTATTTTATTTTAATGAGTATGACTTTACTCTGGAGTTTATTTATTTTTGGAATTGAAATACTCTTGCATAAGTATTATGGATTCTACCAACAGTTTCAAATGCTGAAAAAATTTGGAAGGAAAAAAAGGTCACTGAGATCGTTGCCGAGGACAGTCTTTTTTTTCTGGGCGAATGGTTCTTCTCTACAGCCGCAAGTTATTTTGAAATCATTGAGTGTTAACCCAAATGAACATTTTGAACTCAGTTAATTATTTATAAAACATATTGTTCCAATTGTATTCGCACCGCACACTGTAACACAACTGCTGCAATTTTTAAATAAATTCACTTAAAAAAAATTATTCAAATTTTACCTCATAGAGTCTGTACCAGACATAATTTTTTTACGTCACCTGCATGACAGTCGTACTTTTCCGTCATAGGAATAGGAAATTATACACCAAGGGAGGAAAGTAGGGCATTATTATAACTTTTATTGTGAGTTATATATTAAAAGCTCATCTATTACTTTGTCATAAAAAATTTAATTATTTAGAAATAAAAATCGCAGGACTCATGGGAAGTTTCTATGTTACATGATTGTTATGAATGACAATGAAGAATCATCGTAATAATTATGATTTAAAAATTATTTTCGGTACACGGAGAAAAAAATATAGTAAATTTTACTAAAAAATATGAGAATAATTACTAAATTTGGATAGTAATCTTGAAACGCTTATGATTTATATGAAAAATTCACAAACGGATTAGTATATTTTACAAGTCGTTTAGTAAATTTTACTATCCCGTTTAGTAAATTTTACTATATTAGAATGGAAAAAAATTAAATTAAATTTTTAATAGTTTTTCAACTTTTTATTATTATTGATTATTAATTTTATTATTTCTATCATCTGTATTGGTGTTGGTGTGGATTTTTGTTTTTTAAAAAATCACTTGTTTCAACCGAGATTCGAAACCTGATCTCCCGCGCGCGAGTTCTTTCCAATGTCTGACGGCCCGATGTGTCCTTTGAATAAAAATTTCAGAACTTGTAATACATCTTTGTATATGCTATCCCCACCCACTTTTAATTTTATCTATACATAGTAGAATTTACTATACAGATAGTAAAAAAATATAATCGTGTTAGCAAAAATTACATTGCGTATAGTAATTTTTAATATTTTGTATAGTAACAAATCCTATATTGTATTAGAAAATTTACTTTCTTAAATTTGTATTTATTAATAATACTGATAGTAAAATTTACTATAAAAATAGTAAAAAATATAATCGTCTTAGCAAAATATACATTACTCATAGTAATTTTTAATATCTTATTATGTAATTATTACTAACTAGTAAATTTTACTAAACGTTTAGTAATAATTACAGTACAGAATGTATTTTTTCATATCTGTTAGTAAATTTTACTATAGTATTGTAATTTTTACTTTACTTTTTTCTACGTGTAGTACGTCGATAGTTGATTGGCCTGGAATTGCTGAAGTTGAAGATGGCACCGATTTCGGTGGCCCTTCGAACATAAACGTTTTAACTGTTTTAAGTAAACGTCCAATGTTTAACGTTCACCAATGAACGGTTCTGACTGCTTGTTTACCAACAACATAGCTAACTGCACCACCAATTAACATCTAAAATAAAACAAAACAAAACAATATTTTTTAATTGGAAATTTCAACTTTGGATTGTGTCTCTATGAATTGAATTTTTAAATTATTTCTTGTGACAGACACTTGAAATGTACGTCATTTAGCGCCTATACCCGGCAGCTAAAAATATTAGATAATTGTATTACTCAAAAGGTTTCGTGTCTTTATAATTTCCAGGGCCAGGGACTTCGTGTGGAAGAGGAAATACTAATACACATGAAAAAAAAAAAAAAAAAAAAATAAGTGCGATCGGCAATATTCGTTACCCTCGCAGATTTGAATCACGGTGGAAACACCGTGGAAGTTTAAACACCGTGGATTACACGGTGGGTTTGTTCCATTTTACCACCGGGTATACACAGTGTATCCACTGTGATTACGCGGTGTATCCACCGTGATTCCACGGTGGCTTTGTGCTATTTCACCACCGTGGTTCCACGGTGTATCCACCGGGTAATCACAGTGAAAAGACCGTGTATACACGGTGGCAAAGCCACCGTGGAATCACGGTGGATACACCGCGTAATCTCAGTGGTACAATGGAACAAACCCACTGTGTTTCCACCGTGATTCAAATCTGCGAGGGTAATCAGTGATGTTCAGGTTTAATAACGACAAAGTTCAAATGATTGAAACCTGTCAAAATCACATGTGAAAAAATCTAACCCTGCTACCCAATGCATATAGGTGACGTTAGTACGCAAATTATTCGAAAACACATGCTGGTTGCGTATTTGTGTGAATACGTGTGCGTGAGATTGGTATGTATTTGTGTGAGAGAGAATACAATTTTGGCAATTAACATTTCAAGAATAAATTAACCGATTGAGCATAAAGCTCAAAAGGTCCATTGAGACTTAGATCTCATTAGATTTTAATGTCAATCAGTCGTGTGGTTTCAAAGTTATTGAAAATATGAAAATAAAAAAAATAAATTTATACGTTTTGGAAAATAATTTTCAGTTGTTCTAACCGTTCGATTCGTTGAGCTTGATCTATGTTACTATATACATATATATAAATGTAAACATATATTCCAGAGATTAATAACAAGAGAAAAAGTAGGAAGGAATTTAAGACAAAATTTAAAACTTAGGATAAGATAGAAAATAAGACGAAAATTAAGACAGAATATTAAAGAATAGGTAAAACGAAATTCGCGACTACGAGTAAGATAAAAAATTAAACAAGAATAAAGACACAATTAAGACAAAATTCAAGACTAAAAATAAGATAAAAGTTAAGACACAAAGTATTATCAAGCAACAATCGAGCAAAAAATCGATGTTTTGAAATCCTGACGACCCCTTTTATATCAGTCATGTCTGATCAGATCCAATCATATATAAACTTATGCACGACTATACATGAATTTATATTAGCCATATCTGATCAGATCTAATTATATATAGGCTTATATCTAATTACATATGGGTTTGTATCAGTCATGTCTGATCAGATCTAATCATGTATAGACTTATATATCATTATATATGGGGTTATAACAGCCAGGTATGATTATATCTAATTATATATAGACTCATATATGATCAGATCTGATCATAAATAGACTTATATATGGTTATAAATGGAGTGATCACAGCCAAGTATGATCATATCTAATTATATATAGACTCATATATGATCAGGCCTGATCATATATAGACATATATGGTTATATATGGGGTTATAACAGCCAGGTATGATCAGATCAAATTATGTATAGGCTTATATATACTCAGATCTGATCATATATAGACTTGTATATGATTATACAGGGTGTCCCAAAAGTTCCGGCCCAAATTTTAAGGCCAGATAGAGGACGAAATTCTGGGACGAAAAGTCCTCTGCCGTTTTTTCACCTGACGAACAGGTAAATTGATATTAATTAAAAAAGGTAGCCAATCAGAAGAGAGCATTAGCGCGAACCAGTAAAGTGGGGTGAACAGTCCGGGGGAAGCTTCAGCGCGTGAGCGCTCGGCTGTCGTTCAGCGGCTTTCACAACGCGAGATGCACGCGAATGGAATTTTTAATTATTTAATTTTTGATCTCTTCGCAAAAATCGAGACCTGCAAAAAAAACTAATTTTTATTTTGTTATTAACTGACAAACGGTCAGCTGAATGCTACCAGTTCAAAAAATAACAAAAGATTTTTTTAAAAAAATCTAGTATCGCAATTATTAAAAATAATTTATTTCGCACTTATCAACTGACTGGCAGTCAGCTGACTGCCAACAGTTTCGAGGAAAACTGAGAATTAAAAAAAAATAAAAGTCCAGTCATGCAAAAAAAAAAATTATTTTGCGCTTATCAAATGACTGGCAGGCAGATGACTGCCGTCAGTTTAACGATTGCCTGAGGATTTTTCAAAAGTAAAAGTCCGGTCATGCAAAAAACAAATTATTTTGCGCTTATCAAATGACTGGCAGTCAGATGACTGCCGTCAGTTTAACGAACGGCTGAGGAATTTTTATCTAAAATTCAGTCGCGCAAAAGAAAAAAATTATTTTGCTCTTATCAACTGACCGACAGTCAGCTGACTGCCGTCAGTTTAACGATTGCCTGAGGATTTTTCAAAAGTAAAAGTCCGGTCATGCAAAAAACAAATTATTTTGCGCTTATCAAATGACTGGCAGTCAGATGACTGCCGACAGTTTAACGAACGGCTGAGGATTTTTTATCTAAAGTTCAGTCCCGCGAAAAAAAAAATTATTTTGCTCTTATCAACTGACTGGCAGTCAATGACTGCCGTCAGTTTAACGAACGTATCTTTTGAACGGATGAACCGATTTTGAACTTTAAGGTGTCATTCAAAGCGGCTTGTCAATATCTTGAAGCTGTAAGAAAATTAAACTTGATCGGTAGGGCTCGTTCAGAGATATTCCAAAAATAAAATTTTTTCAAAAGTGTTTTGTTTGGATAACTTTTAATGTGCTCGATGGATTGATTCCAAAATGGACTGGGCTCTAGAGCTTTATAAGCCACGTCGAATGCCACTGCAACCATCAAAATCGGTTCATTCGTTCAAGAGAAACCGTTGTCGAAAGAATTAAAAAAAATTTATTTTTTATTTTTTTTGAAATATCTCAAAAACGACTCGATAAATCGAATTCAAAATTCAATCAACTTTAGAACTTGATAAAAGGCGTCGATTGCCACCTTAACCGTCTCAATCGGTTTATTCGTTTGAGAGATATTGTTGGAGAAAAAATAGTAAAAAACTATTTTTTTCGAAAAGAACGGCATATAAAACGATTTTCGAGCTCGAAGAGCTCGAAAATGTATTCACGACAAATTTTTTGAGCTCAAGGAGCTCGAAAACAGCGGGAAGTTTTAGAGCTGGCCCGCAGGGTCAACCGATAGACAGATTTCTTTTTTTAATATTTTGGGGGTACTCCGTTTTGCCTACCCTACCCTCTTTCGCCCCCCCCCCCCCTCCCCCCTTCCCTAGTAGTGCTACTTGATCTTACTCTTAATTTATTCATTTATATCAAATCATAAAATTACAAATTAATAAAAATATGTCATTACTCTTCAGACAATTTTGTTCATTAAATAAAACTACATTTCACCTCATTTTTACGATTTAATATTTTTGAATTAAATTGTATTTAAATAATAAACAAACAAAAAAATCATGATTATCTGGACATCAGATTTAGCACAGTGGATAGCGTCCCGGCCTAGTAATCAGAAGGATCTCAGTTCGAACCCCGGTAGCCCCCATAGAATTTTATTCGTTATTTCCCATTAATTCAGTTATAAGTTAATTACACTCCAATGTAATGTCGATAAAAGTGTGATCAAACTTTTTTTTAATTATATTTATTAATTTAAATAATAATATTTTAGATCGAGCATTGGGTGAGCCTTAGATTTTTTGCTTCCCGAGGTTTGGCCGAGGCTTGATTTTTTGTTTCCCAAGCCTTGGCCAAGGCTCAATTTTTCGTTTCCCAAGACTCGGCCGAGGCTTGATATTTTGTTCCCCAAGGCTTGGGACATGGACATCATCCAAGGCTTGGACCAATGCTCACCCAATGGTTCAGCCAAGGCTCGGGTCTCTGGCATGACGACTGGCCAATGCCTGGTCCGAGCCTTGGCCAATGGTCCCTTCCTACCAGGGTACCTTTTTTATTCCCTCCTCTTTTTCATGCAGCTGTGGACCGACTTGTGCTTCTGTACTGCATCATTACGTGGTGTCCTATATCCGACCTTTTTGCCGTGGGGCTGTAGCGACAAGGGGAAACTACAGAGAAAACCTTTTGCCAGTACAGCTGTCATTTTTTGGGGCGGGTAAAGTTCCAGTGATCGATAAAATTCCTATCGGTTTATCCGTTCAAAAGATAAAGGTATTTACATACATACATACATACACTCAGACATCATCTTGAAATGAGTCAGAATAGCTTCCTAGAAGCTCAAAACGTTAAAATCTCTTAGAAATTCGATTTTCGTAAATCGGACCAAAACCAATAACTTCCCGAATTTTTGAAAATTTTAAATTTTCTTAGCGGGAAGTTAAAAAAAATATAAATAACTATTCATAATAAAAAAAATTAATAAATTATTAATTGCGACTTCGTACAGGTTATCTAAAGAATATCAGAAACATCTCTTGAGAATGAAAACACGTACAGTAAAATTTTGTTTGTCAACAAAAGATTTTTATTAATTGATACAATGCATTTATTAATCTTCACTGTATGTTATGATTATTTTCCCGGTGCCATCTTCATACTATCTATTTCACGTTGATCCTCATGTTGGCATGTACCTTGCCAAGCATACGAACTGCATGAATGTCCTGCACAACAGTTGTATCCTTGTGATGGATGGCACTAAAAAAATTTATATTTTATCGAATTTTCATTTTTCAGTAGAACTCATTTCTCAAATAGTAAGAAATATTTGTTAAATACAAAGAAATAATGTTTAAGAAATGATTTTTTAAATTGTACTAAGAAATCTTTTCAAATGCTCAGAAATCTTTCTATCAGTGTGTGCGCGATTTAATATCGATTGTAATTTATTAAATGTTGAATCAGTTTTTCAAAATTGTTTATGTCTACTTTTACACGCAGAGAAATTTTCAGTAAAAATTACCTAAAAAATATAATACTGTGAGGACATGTGGAAAATATCGAAATTTTCCCCATGCACATTATAAAATATGCTATTCGATAGCATGTAAATAAAGTGCGATTTCTACTAACAACATAATAAAAGTTTAGCTACTGACTAGATGTCCTTACAGTACCAAACTTTATGGGCAATTTTTACTCAAAATTCTTTGCGTGTAATTTTTTTTTTCTTTCACTGTGTCATGATAATTACTTACCCACTTGCCTTTACAGCCTGCAGCTGCATTAACATGGAGACCAATCAATACGAAAAGTGATAATAATAAAATTATTTTCGACATTTTTTTATTTTATATCCTGAAGCGGAAAAATAAAACAATTATTCAATTTAAATATTACAGTAATTACAATAGTACAGAGGTATAATTAAAAATATATATGTAATTATTATTTATTACCAATTGCTCTTTTCTGATGTTCTGCAAGCTTTTATATGACTGATCCGCGGATTACTGCATGACTTTTAGTTATTGACGATAGTGATCTTTGACATTTCTAACAATAAATGTTGTTTTCTGATAAATTTTTGTAGACGTAAAATTTATCTTATAAACTAGTAAAATGTAATACTTTGTAA
The DNA here is from genome assembly GCF_029852145.1 of Microplitis mediator. Lineage (NCBI taxonomy): Eukaryota > Metazoa > Arthropoda > Insecta > Hymenoptera > Braconidae > Microplitis > Microplitis mediator. The sequence goes on along the minus strand of NC_079978.1, from coordinate 16,151,329 downwards.
AATAAAATTACCCATTACTAGATTTTTAATTTTACAAGATGAAAAGTAATCAGGAAATATCGAGTTTGAGATCAAAAGTCGAATGTGAAGAAATACATAAAGCTGGGATGGGTAAAACGGGATTTGTTGAAAAATAGTTGAAAACATCTTAAATAACGAGTGACATTGAGCATTATAGAGTTTATCTAGTTCAAGTAAAAATGTGTTGCACAACAGTGACGTCATAGAAAAGTTGAGAAAAACAAATTATTGAGATTAAATAATTTATAATTTTGAAAAATGTTGGAAAATCCAAAACTGTACACCTCAATCGCTTATTTTATATTTAATCATTACTTTTATTTTATAACATTAATTAATTTTTTTCTATTATGAATTTTTATTCAACTTACAAATTATCAATTTGATTTTTTTCATTTCTTATTTTCAATTAATTATCTATATTATTAAAAGAATAAAGAAAATTTCGTTCCCGGCATATCTATATGATAGAATTCGTTAATGTTATTAAATTTGGTACCGTTAGAAAGGTCTTGACTTGAATTTGTGCCTTTTCATACTTTAAACTCTTTTTAATTGCCAAGTATTGAGATAAATAGATTTATCTGTATTATTCGAATTACGTCGTAATAACGGATATGAAGGACATAATTCTGGTGTATCACCAGAACTTCCACGTCCCATATAGGAAGAAACAATAGGCCCAAGCTTGGCCGAGGCTTGGCGCAAGACTTATTAACTCTGGGGAAAGCTTGAAATCCAAGCTTGGCCCAAGTCCGTCTAAGCATACAAATGATAACTTCCTGCCAAAACTGAAAATCAGTACTGTGTCAGTACTGAATGTTAGTATTGTGCCAAGACTGAGAAAAAGTATTGTACCAAGACTGAATTTCAGTGTTGTGCCAAGACTTAGAATAAGAATTGTGCCAAGATTGTTGCTAAATAAGCACCTATGCTTATTAAAAATAAATTAAAAAAAAAAAAATATTAGTTGACATGTGCGTGATGGTAACATATGGAAATAAATTTGTACACAGAGAAATCAGGTGGATCGATGAAACTAATTTTTTTTTTTGCATTCGCTGGGTCTCGAACCTGGTCCTTCATGACTGCTAGGCAAGCGTCTTATCCACTAGGCTGTTACGCTATTCACAGAAGCCAGGGGTTTTTAGGTACCATTTGTTATTTAGACTGGTAAACCAAGGCTTGTCACTTGTATAATGGCTAAATCTTGGCCCAAGACTGGCTAACCAAGACTTGTCGCTTGAGCATTGGCTGAACCTTGTCCCAAGACTGGCAAACCAAGGCTTGTCACTTGTATAATGGCTAAATCTTGGCCCAAGACTGGCAGTCTTGGGACAAGGTTCAGCCAATGCTCAAGTGACAAGCCTTGGTTTGCCAGTCTTGGGACAAGGTTCAGCCAATGCTCAAGTGACAAGCCTTGGTTTGCCAGTCTTGGGACAAGGTTCAGCCAATGCTCAAGCGACAAGTCTTGGTTAGCCAGTCTTGGGCCAAGATTTAGCCATTATACAAGTGACAAGCCTTGGTTTACCAGTCTAAATAACAAATGGTACCTAAAAACCCCTGGCTTCTGTGAATAGCGTAACAGCCTAGTGGATAAGACGCTTGCCTAGCAGTCATGAAGGACCAGGTTCGAGACCCAGCGAATGCAAAAAAAAAAATTAGTTTCATCGATCCACCTGATTTCTCTGTGTACAAATTTATTTCCATATGTTACCATCACGCACATGTCAACTAATATTTTTTTTTTTTTAATTTATTTTTAATAAGCATAGGTGCTTATTTAGCAACAATCTTGGCACAATTCTTATTCTAAGTCTTGGCACAACACTGAAATTCAGTCTTGGTACAATACTTTTTCTCAGTCTTGGCACAATACTAACATTCAGTACTGACACAGTACTGATTTTCAGTCTTGGCAGGAAGTTATCATTTGTATGCACTATACACTCTTGGCTCAAGAAAGTCTTGACTTGGTTCCCGAAAACGTTTGTCTTCAAAAATATTTTCTTGACTCAAGATATCTGTTTTTTCTGTGTACATAACACCAAATAACGAGATTTGACGAGACGATACGAGACAGGCTGTAACGAGACGAGACCGAGATCGAGACGAGTATCTGATTTTTGTCAATTTACGAGATCGAGACGAGAGTTTGAAATTCTCGCCTGGTTTCGTCTCGTGTGAAACCCTATACGCATTGGAATCTTTCAATTCCAACAACTAATCGAGTACTTGGACCACAATTTTATATAAATTATAGAATTTTTTGATATATTTTCTGTGGATTTATTAAACTATTTGCTGTATTGAGTCAATAATACACTTATTCAAAAAATTAAAGGAACAAGAAAATTTTATAAATTTTGTAGTGATTTTTGGAAGGCTGTATTTTTGTGAAACATAATCGTATCAAACGAATAAAAAAAGCAAAATGAAGCTTGAAATCTCTAGTTTAAAGATCTTCCAGCAAAATAATTTTTTGAACAAAGATTTTTGCAGAATCATAAGAAATAGCTCGAGATAAAATTTTTCTAAACTGTTTCGCTTTGTTTTTTAGGTCTACGGGGCGGGGAAAATTTTTTTCAAAAAAATCAATTCATGGCTCGTTTAGGAAATTTATTCAGCTTCAATTTGCTTTTATTTTATTTATCTGTACGACAATTTGCTGCTGAGATATCGGCCTTCAAATGAAAAAAGATCCTTTTGTCTTTGATTATCAATATCTTAGCAACTAATGATCGCACAGTAATTTGAAGGGCAGTTTAAGAAACTTGAATAAATTCCCCACAAGCTCGATTTTCGATTTAAAAAAAAAATTTTTTTTTCATCCTTAGTATCAATTTGAAAAACCCACAAAAAAAGGACATTTTATGGTTTTTTAGTCAATTCATCGCTACTTTGCAAATATTGATGGAAAGGTTAATGTTGCCACGTAATTTTACAGCTTAATGTACCCCTAAAAACTCTGAAAATTTTCAGATTGATCCATTGAACCGTTTGTCCGGGCCGATTGCTCAAAGTTTTACAATACAATTAAAGGAACAAGTTTTGTACCTTAATTTATGTAATCGTTACCAAAATGAAAAAATTAATTTTTTTTGGATTTTTTTTCATTTTTGCATTAGTTATTCAGTAAATGTAAGGTGAAGAGAAAAAAAAATTTTTTTTTCAAAAAACGAGATAAAACAAAAATTTTTTTACGTTTTACTCGGGTTTCTTTTTTTTTCGTTTTTTGGAAAATTTGTGGTGTTAGGCAGCAGCAGCGGGAGTAGTTCAGTGCTCGCCACTAGATCGCGCTCACCACTAGTAGTGTCCCTGGTAAGAAACTTCTTTCAGAATTATTATATCCCCAACTTGAAGCGTTTATCGGACGGGTGACCCGCTGTATATTAACAGAGTGACGATAACCCATTTTTGATCGTAATATATGGGTATCCTGTATTCCACTGTACATTAATCGTTAATGTTAATGTTTTCCTGAACAGTTTTTGTGATAGTTCAAAAAAATGTACGTGTCAAAGAAATAAATCATTTTTCTAAATATGCATTTATTTAATTTTTGAACAAATATCTTATCATTTTTAAATAATATTTAATTATTATTAATAACTCATTCTCTAAGGCTCACTAATATATTTCATAATGACTACTTTATAAATTCTACAGGTCATCAATTTGATTTTATGCTTGCTACTTAACACGTAAGTATCTTTACTAAATATTTTATAGTTTCTAATAATTTGTTTTCTGGGTGGATTATAAAATATTTAGTTAAAACAACCAATAATATGATTGGCAATGGGTAATCAAATCATTTTGTTGTTATAACTCAAATTTAGTTGTCAGGAAAAAATTTTTTTCTTTTATTATTTTAAATGAAATAAAGTTATCAATAAGTATAAATAATGTTAATTCATGTATTAGAGAAAAAAAATATTATTAATGTTCGGAAAATTTACAAATGATTAAAATAGTGATAAATATTACAATAAGATTATTTTTATTTTTATTTTTAACTTCCCGCTAAGAAAATTGTAAATTTTCAAAAATTCGGGAAGTTATTGGTTTTGGTCCGATTTACGAAAATCGAATTTCCATCAGATGTCGACGTTTTGAGGTCCTAGGAAGCTATTCTGACTAATTTCAAGATGATGTCCGAGTGTACGTACGTATGTAAATACTTGTATCTTTTGAACGGATGAACCGATTTTGAACTTTAAGGTGTCATTCGACGCGGCCTGTCAATATCTTGAAGCCGTAAGAAAATTGAGCTTGATCGGTAGGGCTCGTTCAGAGATATTCCGAAAATAAAATTTTTTCAAAAATGTTTTTTTTGGATAACTTTTAATGTGCTCGATGGATTGATTCCAAAATGGACTGGGCTCTAGAGCTTCATAAGCCGCGTCGAATGTCACCTCAACCATTAAAATCGCTTCATTCGTTCAAGAGAAACCGTTGTCGAAAGAATTAAAAAAAAAAAAATTTTTATTTTTTCTGAAATATCTCAAAAACGACTCGATAAATCGAATTCAAAATTTGATCAGCTTTAGAACTTGATAAAACGCGTCGATTGCCACCTCAACCGTCTCAATCGGTTTATTCGTTTGAGAGATATCGTTGGAGAAAAAATGGTGAAAAACGTTTTTTTTCGTAAAGAACAGCATACAAACGTATTTTCGAGCTCGAAGAGCTCGAAAATGTATTCACAATAATGTTTTTGAGGTTCTTGAGCTCGAAAACAGCGGGAAGTTTTGGGGCTGGCCCGCAGGGTCACCTGACAGACCGATTTTTTTTTATGGATTCATTAGACTAAATGCGCACAATTTCAATTAAAATTTTTATCTGTTGACCATTATTACATTTCCATCATGTATTTTTATGCATTTAGTTTGTTCACAAAAATTAGTAATATCTTAACTGAACAAGTTAACGTTAATAATAATTTATGTTAGAAGACGGCACATAACAATTATAAACATAATAGTTATAAGCTTTACACCTGACGAAAAATTGTGTTGGTACCTGAAAGAATATGAAAAACTAGTCAAAGCAGATACTGAAGTGAAGAGTAACCAGTGACACGGTGCTATAAAAAATGGAAGGTACGAGGCAGTGATAGCGGGAAGCAAAATACGGCAAGTGGCAAGCATGTGTGATATAAGCAATAAAGACTGAAGGTGGAATTGCTATCTGTGTGTGATATAATTACTATCAAATCATTTACAATTATTTTCAATCATTATAAGCTTAAAAATATTTTCTTATTTGTAGTACGAACGGAAAAAAATTATTAACAATAATTGCCCTTGTGGAAAAATTTCTCTGTAGGAACTGAAAATAATTATTTATAAGTCTGAATAACAGTTCTTAAATTTTTACTTTTTCTTAAAAAATTTGAAAAAGTCTTATAAACTCGGAATAACTTTTAATTTGACGTATAAAGTCAGAGTAATTCCAAGATTTCGGACTCTTTCAGAAGAGTTATTCTGAGTTAATAGAACTCTCAGTAGAAAATTTGTGCCGCTGTCAAAAGAGTCATTTAGAGTTTTTTAGAAAAATAATTGATTTCCTTAACACGTATTTTTTTTGTACTTTGACAAAAATTGTTCAAGAAAACATTAATGTCAGAGTAATACAAGATACCCCTGTATTACTATCAAAAATGGATTATCATCTCTGCTAACATTCAGCGAGTAACGCAGTCCTTGAATGCTTCAAGATCTGAATTTATAACTTCTGAAATAAGTATCTTACCAGGGACACAATTTTTATAAAAAACTCTAGATACATATTTTTGAATATATAAACTTTGATTTAATAAAAAAATTTAAAGAATTTATAAAAAGAAAATAAATTTCCTGACATTTTTAAATTTTGAGTTTTCTACTATACTTTGTAGTATGAAATGAATAAATAATAATTGGTTTTTCAATATATTAGATATTAAAAAGATAATTGTTTCTGTTAGAAAACTTGAGCGGATAACCGATCCCGTGAATGCTTCAAGCTGGCGAATATAACAACTCTGGAATAAGTATCTCACCAGGGACACCACAAATGGTGGGCGCGATCTAGTGGCGAGCACCGAACTACTTCCGCTGCTGCTGCCTAACACACCATAACTTTTAAATCAATAATCATTAAGTTCAAATATATATTTATTAACCTCGAACAAATACTTAGTTCTCAAAAAATAAATTTGATGTTTTCATATGATATATGAATGGTCAGAGAAACTTAAACGGAAAGTACACTTAAATTGAAAAAATATTATTCGCAGATAGATTCGAGTCGAAAAAAAAATATAATTGATTAAAACCGGAAGTTATCTTGTGCATTCTAGACCACACTAATGAAATTTCTGATAGAGTGAGAATGTGATGCATTAGACTTTGGATTTTTGTATTCCAGACTCTCATAAAAAAACTAGATTCTCTTTTTTATTCTTTTAATGTTCGTTATTTGTCGTACAATCGTTCGTTTCGAAACGGAGAAAATTGTTGACTCAAAACCTACCAATTTTTTATTATGCTGTGGACCAAACTTGAAACAGGAAGGGAAGCATCCAAAAAATTGTTATGTTCATACGAAAAATTACTATGCCACATCACAGTTATTATAATGTATAAAAGTAATTGTTACTAAATCATATCGATAAGTTTTTCGCGTCTAGTAAGTATTACAGCATATTAATTTTTCGTATGAGCATAATAATTTTTTGGATGCTTCCCTTTCTGTTTTAAGTTTGATCCACAGCATAATAAAAATTGGTAGGTTTCGAGCCAACATTTTTCTCCATGGATATTTATCCGTCGATATCGAGTTGGACAAATAATCGGCAATGAATAAGTTGTCTAATGTATTAAAAATACCATACTTATTCGAATAAACTTAGATTTATACCTCCATGGATAGAAAATATGTAATTAGTAGTAATTCAATTTTTGAAATTTATAAATTTAATAAGTATCAGGTCGGTCTCTGATTATTTAATATTTGAAAACTGGCAAAGCCATCTGACTAGCAGGCAGAGACGTAAGACAGAAAAAAAATATTTAAAATAACGTGATAAATGACAGTAAAATAAATTGTATTCATCAACAGAGAAATCAGCTAACACAAGTCGTCAACCAGGCAGCCATCGGCCCTATGAGTTTCGCTTTGGCATTCATTATCAGAGGGTCGATGTTCCGGGATTTTGTATGCCGCAGAACTCGGGTTGACCGGCGAAAGCTGATCCTCGAGTATCAGTTCTACGGTCACTTGAAAGGTAATTGAAAATGATTAAACACTTGAAATAGAGTCTTGGAGACATCGAATGAAATAATGAAATTTATTTTCTAGACGTCATCGTTCAAGAAAAAAGGCTGGCACCGGAAGACATTAAGAAGAGGACAGGAGCGTGGCTGTCAGGGTGAAGACGAGAAGAACAAAGGAGCACTGGATTATTTCGCAATGATGAAAATAATATAAACTTTTCAACTCTGGAGAGTTATTCTTACTTCAACGGTAATTAGTAAATATTGTAGTAACTACACTGAGAAAAAAATTTTCTCCTGATAACTAAATTTTAGTTATGACAAGAAAATGATTTGATTGCCCATCGCCAATCATATATTCGGTTGACTCTAATGAATACAATGAAATGTATAAGTGATCATTATAGAGAATGAGTTATTGATAATAATTGAATATTATTTTGAAATGACAGAATATTTATTCAATAGTTCAATGCACAATTAGAAAAATAATTTATTTCTTAATTATTTATTATTTCTTAAATAATTTGTTATTTAAACATGTTAGATAATAAATCATCTGAGTGGAATCTAAAAAAGTAATTAAAAACATTTTGCACGCCTCGGACGCGATAGCGGGAGAGGTTGTGCTCTATAATCGACTTGTCGTGAAAACGGGATTTTCCTACCTTTAATCATTTCTGCTAATTTCATAATTCGCCTCTGTGGAAAAAAAAAGTACACCAATGTCTAAAGCAATTTATAAAGAATAATTTGGATTTAATTAAAAATTTCATTAAGCTACACTATAATAAGAAAAAAAATTATTTAACATGAGACTAGTTGGACGTGAATTGGGATGTCCGTGTGTGAGCAAGATATCTCTCGAAAAACTCAATTAATCAGTCCAATTTTTTTTTCAATAGCTTCAGATTTTAGTAGAATAGAAGCCTTTTGAATATTACTACTGTAGTCCTTCTCGTTCATTTATTATCAATTAAAAACTGAAAACTGATTATGTTTACTAATGCTTAATCCGCCATTTTTCTCCCACAAATATAAGTAGGCATGATTATCATGAAACTTTGCTGATATTATAAGGCTCCACTTTACCATCAGATAAATTTTTTTTTTTCTTATATCGTGTGACAAGTCGACTTGCCAACTGTTATCTAATTAACTAAATTTAAAAAAAAAAAAAAAGGAAAGTCTAGATGTTTATTAAAAAATTTTGTAATAAAGAAAAAACATTAATAATTAATTTTAATATAATATGAGCGTTCGAGGCGTGCACTTTTGGATTTTCCAAATTTTTTTTAATTTTATATATGTGCAATTATTTTTTTTTTTAATTAAATTCTAGAAAAATACATTTGAGAATTTTTAATTGTCCGCTAACTTCAGGATCATATATTTTTTTTTAATTTTTTATTCGAAGATAATTTTTCTTTTTTAAAATTAGAAAGTGATATTTTGAATTAAATTTTTGATTTTTATTCTGCATTCATTAAAAAATGTTATAAAAATTTAATTTGGAAAAATTAACTAAGTGTAAGTGTAGTAGACATCCGACAATTTTTTAATTACATCTAAAAAAATTATATAATTAAAGTAATGAAATTTTTAAAAAATGCATCTACTGAATTTCGAATTGTCTACATATGAATTTTTTTTTTTTATTTTGTAAACATTTTAATTTATTATTTCAAAGTTTTAAAAATTGTCAAATGTTCGCTAACTTTACTGTCATAAAAATGAATTATTACTCTTAAAATAAAATTACTTATATAAAATAATTAATTATATTAAAATCAAAACAAAAAGAGGATTTCGTTTTATTAATATTTTATTTTTCAAAAGACATGATTAAGTCTATGGTGCATTATCATTAACTTTAATTACATTAATATTTAATTTTTTACAAAAAATATATTAAACTTATTAAATAAAAAGTAAATTTTTAAAATATAATTTACTATTTAACTATTTACTATTTACGTGAAATACTTAATATTTAATTTATGAAAATAATAAAACCTACAATAATATTTTACTATTAAAAATAACTGGATGATAAATAATTATGTACAAAAAATTAAAAATTTATTAAAACTACAAAAACTTACGTCTTTTAGCAGAACACAAAATACTGCCCATGTCGTAATTATTTTGACGCTTACGGCTGTGGTCCAGATCCGCTACAGTTGAGGGTACAAGTTGGCAGGTACTTCCAATGGAATTATCCTGAACTTCTACATCAGGAGGTGAAGAAGTCGATGACCCATCTGACTCAGATTTTTTCTTCATCAGTCTATCACGATACTCGTGATAGCTGATTTTTCGTTGAGTCCTTGGTTTCTCGACTTCAGGGTTACCGGAAACATTTTCTGGATCCGATGAACTGGGGGTCGTCGCTATCCGATTCACTACACTCACTTTGACCGATGGATTTTTAAATAATCCCATCACCCGGTTTTTTATTCTGGGTGACATTTGGTCTAAAACCGCTTTGAACTCCCTGTCCATCTTAATCAGCAAATCGAACGTCACTTTAGTATCGAGTAGCCAAAACCAAAGATTCCCGTCTATGACTTGAGGAATCTTCCACTGCGACGATTGGATGGTGAAATAAATACAGAATGACGCCACAACTGCCGGTTTATATTTCAGGCACATTGATGTCATCTGTAATGTATAATTAGCCATCTGCAGAAAAATCTTGCATAATTCCTTGCAAGCTTTTATTTCCCCACAGAATTTCTTGATGTAATGATGAGGGTGACTAACCCCCATCTTAAATCCAAGTGTTGCCAGAAGAAGTTGCTCATTTGAAGTTAGTGCCTTAACCTTCTCCTGGTTCTCGGCAAAAGTAGTGTCCAGTTGATGAACTTCGTATTTGTTTAGGCAGACATGAAGAGCGCTGATGACCGCCTGCGATTTTTGTGGCTCTTCTTCCACCTTTGCCGCCAGAAAAATCGCCGCCGTGGCAATTTCATACCGGTGAAACTTGGCTAATGAATGGTGAATAAAGAATCTGTGCATGTACACAATGGCAGTATGTACACAGACTTCTGACAATTTTAGCCGCTTGCCCAAATCAGTTATTAGGTAAGCGGCTTGTTGTTTATGATCTAGCTCTTTCTCCGCGCTGATGCCATCCTTGGAACTTGGAGAGTTCTTCAACTCTTCTTTGTTGAAATACCACTTTTGAGCCATTTTTGTTCACGATTTTTCACTGTCAATTTAACTTCACTGGAAACTTTCTTACTTTACACTGGAGCAGCTTATGCACTTTGAAATAACACAATTTTGTTTTTTCCGTAACTTTTAAAATATTCTTAGACGAACTGTTGGGTATGGAGTTCGAGAATAAAGTGAGGAAATATTGACAAGACACTGAAATTTAAGGGATTTTATAACAAAAGAAATTGTCACGACAATGGGTATGGGGGTAATTAAAAAGTAATAGTTTGGGGCTGAAGAAATGTACCTGAGGTAATTAGGAAAAGGTAATTAGACTTATGACTCAAAATATTATGGTCATTAAGGTCTGCATATTCACGTGTGAACGTAATTACTATTCCTGTGAAAGACCAAATGGCAAATAATTAAGTTTATCATTAAATATTTATGCCGGAGTCTCAAATAATGGATTTAAAATTTTCTGAAAATTAAAGTATACGGGAATAAATTACCTGTGTACATTAAGAGGCGACAAATAACATAATGACGGTCATCAGTAAATAGTATCATTCTGAATAATAATTCTTTCATTTACAATTCAAACGTAAATAATTATAAAATAAATACTAAAATTTATTGTCTATACAGGAAAAATTAATTGCGCGCCTCGAACGCGAAGCGGCGAGGTTGTGCTTTATAACGGACCTGTCAAGGTCACTTGACTTTTCCTCATTAAACTGTATATATTATTTTTATGTCACACTCACACGTTATAAAAAGCCCATCAACCTAAAGAGAAAACACTAATTAATAAGACTGATACTTTCATTAAGTTGTCCGATACGTATTATAATAAAAAAAAGTTCAATAAAAAATATGTATCGTGGACGTCAGTTAGTCTGTAGTCCAAAAAAAGTCTGTGGCACGGATATTCCGTGACAGCTTGACTAAATGACTTTATTTTTTTTTCACTGTCTTCAGAATTATGCAAAGAAGGTTCTTTTCGAAAATCACTACTGTAGACCCTCTCGTTTTTTTTTAAATAAATCATTTCTGTTAAAACCGGCACTATTCCATGTAAACAAACACACACTGCAGCCATTTTTTTATTTTATCGGGAATTTTTTTTTTCATCATTGAACTTTGCTGATATCATAAGGTTCTACTTTACCATCAAATGCTTTTTTTTTTTTTAATTTTTTTATTACCAACTGTCATAGAATTAACTAAATTAAAAAGCAAACGACGAATTTCTTTGTAGATATTGTAGTGGTTGGTATCTTAAATTAATATCACTTATACACTACAATGATAACACACTTATATTAGAAATAATAACACCACAATTAACAGCAGTAAAAGAAAGCAAGAGCAATATATAGTTTATTGAGATACAATGTTTGCTGTTAAACTGTCAATATAAGACTGACTGACTTTAATCGCGCATCTATAAAACAAGAGAAGAAGGCATTTGTTTTCTAGCTATTCAAATATTTAAAAGATCAGTTTCACATTCGTTACAATATTTATTAAAAAATTTTGTAATTAAAAAGAAAATTAATCATTTATATCTTTCATTGTAACATGAGCGTTCGAGGTGTGCACTTTTGGATTTTCCAAATTTTTTAAAAGTCTTATAGTTTTTTTTTTTTATCAAATTTATAAAATTTTTTTGACAATTCCACTCATGTGTTTAAACACTCATACTATTTTTAAATTTTTTTTAATTTAAAAATCATAATTAATCAACAGTTAAAAAAAAATAACATGAATATTTTTTTTTAATTTTAATAAATATAAAAAACTCTATATAACACTTTTCACAGCTGCACAAATTTTCTACAGGAAGTTTTAATACACAAAAAAAATTCCTCTTCGGCAATTAAATTTGTTTTGTTAAATTCTGTTAAACTAAAATTGATTTGGGACAACTAAATTTTATTACTTTGACATGATCTATTTTCTCATTTTTAATAAATGATTTAATAGACTCTATTTGGTTGACATTAATAATTCTCTCTCTAAGATAATAAAATCATTTGGTTAAGTTAAGAAAATATTTATTTAATAGACAACTGAATTATTTTACGGTGCCAACAACCCCAAATATTCAAGCAACATATTATTATATCAACTCTAATAAATATTACTTAGACACAAAAAAATATATCCATTTAGAATAAATATATATATATATATTAGGGTGTGTCATTTTAAGGCTATATTTTATTTTTACTGATATACCAGAAAATCTGGTAGTATATAGAAAATAAAAAATTATGCCGCTGCCCTGTGGAAAAGCTCTCATAAATTCTGATAAGATTTTGAATATTTTTTATGAGAATCTATGAGCTTCGAAAAAATCTATGAGATTTAAAAAAATTCTCATATGAATTTTAATGAGAATCTATGAGTCAAAGCTTTTGATGTTTTCCTATCATGATTTCCGTACTAGATTTTTAAAAGAATGAGTAAGATTTTTTAATTTATGAGATTTTGTGACTCGAATTCCGCCAACGATTATGAGATTGAATAAGTACTTTCACTTCTATAAGATTGTTACAGTTTATTCCAATGTATTTTCAATAAGAATTGATCAGGCGAATTCCGATGTTATAATACTTACAAAATCTCAATAAGATTATTTTTTTATACGAAATTTTCAGAATTTATAAGTTTTAGTAAGTGTTAGCCTAGGAGATAATATCTTATTGAATATCATAAAATATTTGTCATATTTTATGAGAAAATATTTAACATGTATTTCTTCGAAATTTTATGAGACTGAATCAGGAATCACATGGACTAATGCAGACCTTTTTCTCATAAAAATTTTATGAGAATTAGTAAGAAAATCTATAATCGAATTAACTTGTAAAAACTTAAAAGATTTAATTTTAATTTAAAAGCTATGTGATTTATGAGTTTTTGTAAGTTTTAATTAGAAGGCTATTACTTATAAAACATTATGGAGTACTTATGAGATTTTATAAATAATTTCCATTCACATAAAATATTAATTTTATCAGATTCATTCAAAAATACATGTAATTGCTTAACTTCATTTTTTTTTTATAAGAATTTACACCAAAAATACTAATATTATCACTATTTCTTGTACTTTAAATATTTTAACTGTTCGGAGATGAGTGAAAATATAAGTTTCTATGTGATGCCCCATTTTTTTTTTTTTTTTGGTGCATTATTTTTTTGTAGCGATATTGCATTTTTTTGGTTAAACAGAACAAAATTTCTCGGAACAAGTACTATTCTTTTCACGCAAGTTTTTTTGTATTCTCCGAACAAAACAACAAAAGTTGCTTAAGCCAAGAGAAAAAATTTCTCGGGAGAAAAGATCGATATGGAGAAAGGGAAAGTCACCGGTGCTAGGCAGCAGCAGCGGGAGTAGTTCGGTGCTCACCACGAGATCGCGCCTACGATTTGTAGTGTCCCTGGTAAGACATTTATTTCAGAAGTGTTATATTCCAAATTTCAATACGATTATATTGCACGACTCATGATGCGAAGCATCTGAGATGTGCTTTACGATCGAAAAATTTATTTCGCCTCACTTCGACAACTATTTCAATTATTATACCCTTGTTAGTTTACGGAATTGAGATGTTTTGCATACTATTTTGAAGATAATTTAATGGAGATTAATTCCATACTTTTCAAAAATTTATTTAGTTTAATAAAAACCGAAAAAAACATCAAAATAGTTTTAAAAAATTTCCTGTCCGTCAAGTACGGATCCCGTATACATGATAACTTGCGAAAAAATCCAGTAATTGAATCAAATTTTTTTTTTTTAAATTCTTTGAACGATTTGTAGGTCCCCTATTGCGAATGGCTAGGTACAATCAGCTGCAGGTATTCATACCGTACCCGGTTACAAGCGTGTCTTGCAGATCTCTACCATTATCACTCTACCAACATACAACTCTCTCAAATAGATTTCTATGCGAAAATATCAATACTAAATATATTTATGTTGCAAAATAATTCTATGTAAAATTATCTCTATGTAAACTTATTCTATTAAGTATAAATATATGCGAAAATAATTCATGTCCAAAATATCTCTATATTATATATCTCTATGAAAATTAAGTCTCTACAAAATTTACTATAATATGACAGAATTATGTGTTAACATATTTATATTATGGAATTTCTCCATAACTATACAACTCTCCTTAATATTTCTCTATTCTGCATATCTCTATGACACAAAAATTCTATGAAAAAATTTTTCTATTTAAAAATTTTTCTATGTTGACAAAAGTCAGTTTCATAAGATCTCTCAGCAAAAAAAAAACTAAGTTTTACGAATGATTTTGTGTCTTACCACCAGCAATCGCGTGGCGCTACCATAAAATTCCAACAACAAAACAATAATAATGATAATGATTTAAGTAATTATAATTTTTTTTTTTTAAATGTCATTAAATTTGAAATTATAATAAAATATTGACAAAGTCAGGATTCAAATGAAATTATAATAAAATACTGACAAAGTCAGGATTCAAATTTAATGACATTTAAAAAGAAAAAATTATAATTACTTAAATCATTATCATTATTATTGTTTTGTTGTTGGAATTTTATGGTAGCGCCACGCGATTGCTGGTGGTAAGACACAAAATCATTCGTAAAACTTAGTTTTTTTTTTGCTGAGAGATCTTATGAAACTGACTTTTGTCAACATAGAAAAATTTTTAAATAGAAAAATTTTTTCATAGAATTTTTGTGTCATAGAGATATGCAGAATAGAGAAATATTAAGGAGAGTTGTATAGTTATGGAGAAATTCCATAATATAAATATGTTAACACATAATTCTGTCATATTATAGTAAATTTTGTAGAGACTTAATTTTCATAGAGATATATAATATAGAGATATTTTGGACATGAATTATTTTCGCATATATTTATACTTAATAGAATAAGTTTACATAGAGATAATTTTACATAGAATTATTTTGCAACATAAATATATTTAGTATTGATATTTTCGCATAGAAATCTATTTGAGAGAGTTGTATGTTGGTAGAGTGATAATGGTAGAGATCTGCAAGACACGCTTGTAACCGGGTACGGTATGAATACCTGCAGCTGATTGTAACTCACTGTCGTTTAATTACAATTAATAAAATAAAAAAAAAGGCTGTATAACTATATCTATATATATCTATGTAAAATTAACATGGATACCACCAGGGGCGCTTGCGCATTACCGCCCTAGTGCAGCTGTTTTTTTTTGCTAATTGGTAAGCCTGATATTTTTCAATTAAATTTTTTTCATTTACATATATTTTTTTTTTGTTATTAATCGAGATATTTTGAGTAGGTTCTTTTATAGTTATAAAAAAAATACTAATATAATTAAAAAAAAAAAAAAAAAAAAATTAATGAATGAAAATTGTATATATTTTAAATTTATTCGCGCGTCCCGCCATTTTGAGTCGTGTGCAAAACAATACTGATTCGTGTGTGCACATGAACCAGTCGTGTCTAGCACCGTACTCAGTCTGATGCGCCACCCGAATGGCAACAACGGCAACACCAGACTGAGTACGGTGCTAGACACGACTGGTTCATGCGCACACACGAATCAGTATTGTTCTGCACACGACTGATTACGGTGCTGCAATTCGGGTGCTGCACCAGACTGAGTACGGTGCTAGACACGACTGGTTCGGGTGCGCACCAGAACCAGTCGTGTGCTTGCCCTTATTTTTTCTTGCACACGAACCAGTCGGGTTTCAATTTTTCCGTGCGGTAATTTTTAAAAATTGTGCTACATATATTTTATTAATGCTTAGCAGATTAAATTAATGAAATAAATTTGAATAAATAACTCTTAGAACGTATTTATTATTAATGTAAATAATAAATATTTTCACTGAAGTATAATATTTACGAAGCAAAAATATAAACTTTATGAAGCATATAAAAATACACTTTATATTTATTGAATATCTCTGATCAGTAGAAAGTGTAGTTCAATCTCAGCACTTTTTACAATTTGACTTAGTATATTGTCACGTTATTATACGAATCATTACCCTTTTCCCTTAACAATCGGTCCGAACATGTTTTTTTTTTTTTTGTTTCTTTAGTTTACTGCGCAACTACTTATATTTCTTTTGTTAGAATCTCGGCTTGCATCAACGCGGATGAGTTTTACCAGTGAATTTGTGTGATCAGTTACGAGCAGTAGTTAATGGTGAAACAAAAACATTTTTGTGGTGAAATAAAAAAATAATATATGTAATATCGGATGTTGTGGATATTGGAATAGTAAGGTAATCACAGGAAAATGTAAGGTACGTGCGGTCAAAGGTGCAAGATCATTGCTATATATTAAAGTAAAGGTTTATTTAAAAAGACAACTTACCCATACAGGAAGCCCCAGAGTTGAACGACGGGGCCACGTCTGGGACATTGTTGGGAAGCCCATCTTGGCAAACCTATACTGTCCCATGCCCGGGCCATAACTGGGTAATTAGTCTTGGCCATTCCAATGATCACCCAGGCTTGGGTCAAGGCTGGGTAACCTAGCCTTGGCCAAGCCTAGAGTCACCCTAACTTGGGCCAAGTTTGCGTAACCTAACCTCGGCCGTTGGATGGTAACCCTAACATGGGCCAAGACTGGGTAACCTAGCCTTGGCCAAGCCTAGAGTCACCCTAACTTGGGCCAAGTTTGCGTAACCTAACCTCGGCCGTTGGATGGTATCCCTAACATGGGCCAAGACTGGGTAACCTAGCCTTGGCCAAGCCTAGAGTCACCCTAACTTGGGCCAAGTTTGCGTAACCTAACCTCGGCCGTTGGATGGTAACCCTAACATGGGCCAAGACTGGGTAACCTAGGCTTGGCCAAGCCTAGAGTCACCCTAACTTGGGCCAAGTTTGCGTAACCTAACCTCGGCCGTTGGATGGTATCCCTAACATGGGCCAAGACTGGGTAACCTAGCCTTGGCCAAGCCTAGAGTCACCCTAACTTGGGCCAAGTTTGCGTAACCGAACCTCGGCCGTTGGATGGTAACCCTAACATGGGCCAAGACTGGGTAACCTAGCCTTGGCCGAACCAATGATTACCCGAATTTAAGCCAAGACTAGGTTCCCCTGCCTTGATCATTCAATGGCAAGCCAGATTTGGGCCAAGGTAGGATTATCCAAGTTCGGCTATACCTATAGTTTCCCATCCTTGGGCCAGAATTGGTTAACCCACATTTTTTATTAATTATTCAATTAACTCATTATTATGGTTTTTTAAATTAATAATTATTTATTTTTGAATTAAAATAAGTTTTAATTAATAAATATTATAATATTGCGATTAAATTTATTTACAACTAATAATTGAAATATTTTTTAGTTCGTTGTTATTTGCAATCAACAACCGTAATTAAATAATTTTAGTTATAAAAATTAATTTAAGTAAGAAATAACTCATGAATTTCTACAATAAATGTTATTTTTAATATTGGTGGTAGAGCAAGACAATTCAACTGGGTTCTTGATAAATAATCAATTAAATTTAATAAATTTTATTTTTAAAAATTATGTAATTATAATAAAAATAATACGAAATTATTATTTTTTTTCTTAATCGAAAATATTTATTTAATTGCTTTTTATATTTCATAAAACCAAGTGGTTGTAGTAAAATGAATAAGTACAACATATAAAAGTTTCGGTTCAACATTAGTAGGTTCGTCCAGTAGCTACCGTTCAAACCTAGAGATCAGAAGGACGGCAGTTCGCGCCCAGAGCCCAGCAGAATTTCCATTGAGTTTTTTCACATCATTTACCTCACTTAAATAGTTTAAACGTTAATGATCACAAACTCTATTAGGATAATAATAATAAAATTTTTTTTAAATTAAATTTATTTGTTTTGTCGATGCATGGGCCAAGTCTGGCAAGCAAGCATGGGCCAGGTCTGGCAAACAAGCATGGCTCAGATCTGGCAACCACGCATGGGCCAGCCTTGGCAATGATGCCTGGGCCATTGGTAACAACCAAGCCTGGCACCCTGTTATCATCCCAGACTTTTGCCAAAGCTGGGCCAAAGCGGGTTTACAAGCATGGGCCAGAGATCGACAGCATTGCGCCAAGCGTGGTCCATATCTGGCCCCGTCGTATTTTCCTGTATGGGTAGTCAATCCAAAAGGACGTCTTTACATTGAGAGGGTTCGACTTCAACTACTCTTGTTTCTCCACTCCAAACTCTGGGTACAATACCCCCAGTTATGCTCACACTCACAATCGCACACATTCTTACATTGGTTTTTCATATTTGACTTTCCTTAACATTCATAACCATCTCTAGTTGCAACGGAGGCCTGCTTATTTTCAACCGGGCATTTTTATGACCCGGGCCCGTCCTAATCCCTGAATTTATGACCTCCGTCCTCAACTTTCACTCACGCAGTCACTTCCGTCATAAACCACCATTCGTACTGCATTCTCACATGTTGTTTATTTCTTAACTCAACTTACAAAGTTTTTAATATGTTATTTAATACTATTATTGACCATTCAAATATAGTGGAAACCTAAACATGCAAACCTCTCAATAAGACAATTTATAGATAAATTGAGAAAAATATAGATAGCCTAAACTGGGAATCAAACCCAGACCAATTCGGTATCGCGAATTGTTATAGTATTGAGGTAACGCTCAATAAGTTATAGATCAATTATACACTCATGCACATACATAATGTTTACATAAATTTTTTTCTATTGTTTTTAACATTCATTTATTATTTTTTTTTATAATACTTCTTTGTTAAATAGACAATCATAGTTGTATTGTATTTTTTAAAAATTATTTAGCAAGAATTGCAAATAAAATTAGGCAACAAATTTTGAATTTTTACTCATGTTAAATGATTTAAACTACGCATTATATTTTTCATTTTCTAATTTCGTTCTTATATCATTTACCATTTCTACAGTAAAAAAAAAAAATGATGGACCAGTTTGAGATAAATTATAATAACCCTAATGCAAATATTACGCAGGTATTTGAAGATTCAGCGATTTCAACTGTAGGAAGTAACGTATAGGTTTTTTCTTTATCTTCATATTTGTTTCTTTCATTTTATAATAAAAAATTGATCATCTACTCATAATAACTGCGTAAATTAAAAATTGTGACATTAAGTATTAATTAAAAATTTTTAGATTTCTGCAAAAGCATATCATTAATTATGTCCAGCTGTTTCTGGACATTCGAACCTGTCACATAATTTATTAGCAATCACCGATACAACTCAACCTGGTTCATCAAGAGATACGATTTCAGTTAATCCAGTTCCAATTTCTGACAACTCATTTAATTTATTAAATTATTTACATAATGATGACAATGATCAGAACCAGGTTTGCTAAAATTTGTCGAAAATTTATTTGATGTAATTTAATTTTAATTTTTTTTATAAAATTACCAAAATTTTCCAGGAACCAGAATTGCTGAAAAAGCTTAAATCTCACCCGCACGGATTAAACATTTTAAACTGTTACAAGCTTAATAAAACGCTAACAAAACCCACTCGAAATTCGCTGGGACGACTAATTATTCAAAAAGAGCATGAAGGTAAAAACTCAATTGAAAATCTCCCATCATTTCGATACCAAGAATTAGCTAAACAAATAAGTGAATTGTTTAGTAGTGAACTACCAAACACCTTTTTTACACCACATGTAGCAATTGGTGGTGGAGTAATCCAACCAGCAAACAGATGCTCTAGATTTAGCAATAGGGGAGGGTGGGGCAGAGCGGCCCCCCTGAAATTTTGACCAAAAAAAAAATTTTTTTTTTTTCGACTAATTACTATAAATCCTATATGTTTGCGCATTTTTACCCCTACGCATGACATTTGGGGCAAAATGGACAAGCCCAAAATTTTGAAAAAGTGATTTTTTCATATTTTTATCGTCAAATTAAAAAAAAATTATCATAATTCCACAATTTAAAAAAAAAAAAACGAAAAAAAAAATTTTTTTTATCACTTTTTGAAGGGGGGCCGCTCTGCCCCACAAAAAAAAAAAATATTTCAGAATTTTGGCAAAATGTCCATAAATTTGTTCGAAATAGGACAAAAGTAAAGTGATCTTATGGTTGAAAGCCACAAAAAATAATAATTGGCTTAGGGGGGCCGCTCTGCCCCACCCTCCCTACTTTTAATTCTTTCGGCTGTTTTTCCAAAACCACGATTTATTACAAAGCAAACTGATCTGAGTACATCTCATAAGAGGAAAAAATGTAAAACAACTCAATCGACTTCAACAGTTGTTGAGAAAAAGTGGAATCCTACAAAGTCTGAAGCCCGTGGAGGATTTTTTTTTCATGTTCAGGTTTGTGTTATTTCATTTTAATGGTACTGAAGTTAGGCGACGTCTAATAATTTTTTGATTTTATTTTTTTACGATAAATAATTAAAAAAAAAATATTTGATAAAATTGCACTTGTAGTTTTTAAAATTTTCTACAGGTGCATGTTTTTATTTTTTATTTTTTCTAATTGATTTATTAAAAAAACAAATCTGAAAATTGTTAACTGTCTGTGAACTTTAGGATCATTCATTTTACCGTAAATTTTTATTAAAAAGAAATTAATTATTAATGATTCTTCCACACAGACATCTAATGACGTATTGACCAGTTGGAAAAGATTACAGAATACTTTGGAAACCTACGGTCTTCCACTTCAACCAAGACCTATTGTTGTAGGGTCTATTGAAAATATCATTTCATATCATTCATTTATTGATGACGTGCAATATAATTTTCAATCAAGTATTGAAGTTTTAGAAGTAGCATTCAAATCATATTATTCTTTGAATGCACATTATTCACCAGAAGCTAAGGCTGTATGGCAGTTCATAGAATTAGCGTTATTTAAACTGGAACCCTAGCAGACCTGAGTTACCGTAAATTTACGGTATTTTTACCGTAAATCTACCGTAGAATACCGTAAAATTCGAGTGGATTTACCGTAAATTACGGTAAATCCACCGTAAATTGCGGTAAATCCACCGTAATTTACGGTAAATCAGTACTTTACGGTGGATTACCGTAAATTACGGCGGGTATACCGTAAATTTACCGTCGAATACGATAAATCTACCGTAAAAAAAATCGTGTGGATCACCGAATTACCGTAATTTACGGTGGATTACCGTATTTCCGTATTTTACGGTAAATCCACCGTAAATTACGGAAAATACACCGTAAATTACTGTGAAACCACCGTAAATTACGGTAAATCCACCGTAATTTACGGTAAATCGGTATTTTACGGTGGATTACCGTAATTTACGGTGGGTTTACCGTAATTTACCGTAATTTGGGTTCGTAAGGGTTAAGAAAAACAAAAACTTTCAGTTCCAGTTGCTGTAACCTCTTTGATTGGTGAGCTCAGTATTAATTTCAACTAGAGCTTTTTATTTTATTTGTCTTAATTTATATTTTATACTTTATAATTCTTATATATTTTTTTTAATATTTTAAATAATTTATCAAGATGTCATATGTATGTTCATGTTCAAAAATATTTACTCTAGATGTTGCGTTTAGTAATCTTGTTCTTTATGAACACTCAAACATTAATACATTAACATCATTCTAATGTATAGGCACTTGCACTCGCAAGTTTGATAGTATAAAAAACTATTGAAAACATTTAAAACAAAAACATTCTAATGATATTAAACAAATAAGTAATGAAGACGATAAGCTAAATACAAATATTGTTACTCAGAGTAAAGACAACTTTATTGATAATGATAATATATTATGTACTAACGATTCCAGTTCTCAAGATCCTCTAAATTTTAAGTCTAATTATAATAATTTTATTAAAGAAAATTTTTCACTTTGTAAAAGCTCAGATGAAGTACATTTTAAACCACCTTTAACTGAGTTTAACATTAAACAGCACGCTTATGAGTTAACTTCAAAATGGTACTCAGAAAAAGACGTCTCGCGAAATAAAATTCAATTAAGAATATCAGAAGTTAATAAATTTTTTGAAAGTGCTGTTGAGTCTATAGTAGATGCGACTAATGATATTTTAAATGATACACGGAAAAAAATTTTTTCTAACCGCAAGATAAGATAACTTACAGTAACAAATTTCTGCCTTAATATACGGATAACGAAGCATTCGTTATGACTACAATGTTTTTGTAACGCTAGCAAATCGTTTGTTGCGCCTAGCAATGGTTTGTAACTGCAGCAAAACTGTTGTGTTGCAGTAAAAAAAGTGATTTGTTAAAATAACAAAATTAATTTGTAGCACTGACAAAATTTTTGTCCTCACAAGCTAAGATTACTTGGAG
Organism: Microplitis mediator; assembly: GCF_029852145.1. Classification (NCBI taxonomy): domain Eukaryota; kingdom Metazoa; phylum Arthropoda; class Insecta; order Hymenoptera; family Braconidae; genus Microplitis; species Microplitis mediator. The sequence goes on along the minus strand of NC_079978.1, from coordinate 16,128,524 downwards.
TAACAAATGCTTGCTTTGAAATACGATGATATTGATATCATTTGTTCTCATAACAAATAGGCTTCTTAATTACGACACAATTTCATTTGTTATTATAACAAATTGATTTGTTACCGTAAGCTAATCATGTTTGTCATTATAACAAAATTTTTCGTTATCCCGTCTTTTGTTATGAGAACGAAACTCTTTTTTTCCGTGTAATAATGTTTCTGATAGTGTTGTCTCTGCTATAAATGATGTTTTTACAAAAATAAAAAATCCGTTTGATGATCTTGAATCAGAGCATTTGATATTTAAAAAATTTAGAAAAAATGGTACTCTGTTCCTTCCAGAAAAAGTTTTACTTGGATCAATCCCTGGATCGACTACAGTCGATGGAATCACGAAAATAAATACACATGATGTATATGCGCAATTTATACCAATGCGTAAAGTCCTAAAGGCTTTCTTTGAGCTTCCAAATATTTTTGAAAGGACTATTCTATACATGAAATATGTGAAAGAAAATACTGATTGTGCAACTAATTTTATTCAAGGGCGTCTATGGTCTGAAACACTTTCTAAGTACAATTATCATGATCTTGTTTTTCCATTGTTCATTTATTTTGACGATTTTGAATCGAATAACTGCTTAGGAAGCCACGCTGGCGATGTTAGGAAAATCGGTGCTTTGTATGTTTTTCTTCCTTTTTTACCGCCTGAGTTATACCGTAAATTAGAAAATATATTTTTATTCCACTTCTTCAATCCGTTGCACCGTAAAATTTTTGGAAATCAAAAAGTATTTCAACGTGTAATAGATGAACTTAATTTTTTAGCAAATGAAGGTATTGTTGTTAAAATAAGCTCCGGAAATAATCGTATTTTTTTGCATTAAGTTTAATTTTAGGTGATAACTTGGGATTGAATTCAATACTTGGTTATACATAAATTTTTAAGAGATCTTATTGGTGTAGATGTTGTGTTATAGATAGAAAAATTCTTGGACAGCTGTCACAGAATCCGCTGATTTAATTCGAATATATTTGGTTATTTTGACTAAATATTTTATAATTCACCCAGAAAACAAATTATTAGAAACTATAAAATATTTAGTGAAGATACTTACGCGTTAAGTAGCAAAAGCATAAAATCAAATTGATTAACTGTAGAATTAAAATAAAGTAGTCATTATGAATTATATTGGTGAGCCTTAGAGAATAAATTATTAATAATAATTAGATATTATTTTAATATGACAAGATATTTATTTAACAATAAAATAAATGAATATTTAGAACAATAATTTATTTTCTTGTCACGTACTTTTTTTTGTACTATGACAAAGATTGCTCAAGGAAAGATTAATAATAATCACTATTATTTATCGTCCAGACTGGTCGATCTGTTACAGGTTTTACATTGGTACTTAAAGGATCAAGCAACCTTTGTACCAGTGGAAACAAAATAATTTATTTGTCCCTCTATCGGCGACTCGGGTACTAGTAATAATTTAAGAAAAAGTATAAGTATTTTATTGTCAACACGAAGTGTTTTTAATTTTGCTGTTTTTGATCCATAAGTTTACGAATGACTATGATGAAAGATACAGAATAATTCGTTTTCATAAAATATATATAAAGAATGGTACAAATTAACTTAGGAAAAATAAGCCTACGAATGGTTATACCGTTAGGAAAGTAATAATCCTTTTGCGCGTGAAAGAAATAACTTAGAAAAATAAGCTTACTGATGGATAGACTATAAAGAAATGAATAATCTCCTTCTTTTAAAATTAAATGATACAAAATAATAAAATGATACACAGAAAAAAAAAAATCTTGACTCAAGAAAATTTTTCTTCAACCAAGAAATTTTTCAGCGAGTGGAATGAAAACCGAAAATTTCTTGAACGAAGTGAAATAATTTCTTGAATTTTAAATCTTCAATTAAGGAAAAAAATTCTTAAGCCAATACATATTTCATACTTGGTCCAATAATAGAATTACTTGTTTTAAAAACTTGCAGTTTTTAGTTTAATAATAATTTTTCTTAATCTGAGTATGTTACTTACTTAAACCAAGAAATAAAAATATTTCGTTCGAGAAAGTTATACACTTAATTAAAGAACTATGATGTTTTGAAATAATAAACGGTACGAACTCGAACTAAAAATAAAGGGAGTTGATTCAAGAAATTTAAACTCTTGGTTTGAGCATAGTGTACTTTCTCTGACCAATCACACGAAAAATCTCAAACCAAGATTTCTAGAGTCTCAAGCCAAGAAAGTTTTCTCTTGGATTCTCACTCATAGATGCTCCCTCCTTCGCACCCGAAGGAATGAATACTCCCCACTCTCTCTCTTTCTCACACTAGCGCAGCAAATGGATTTTGAGTTCACCTTTTTATTTTAGATAAATTCAAAATTAAATAACCAAATTATATTATTATAATAAATTAATAGATTAATGTAATTATATAATATTGAATAATTTCTCAATTTTTTTTGTAATTAAATTTTTTTTTTTTTTTAACTTTTTTATATTTATGTCGAAATTCATTTATGAATGATTCATACAATCCGTTCAGTATTTTGGTAAAATGTCAAAACTAACATTTTTCTAAATTATTAGCGATAACATTTGTAATATTAATTCTGGGTTTAGGATTTAAAAATGTGACTGACCATAAGCCAGTGTGGTTCAGTATATGTGGGCAAAGTAAACGTAGCCTAGCAAAGGCTGGGATGGCTTAGTTGGTAAAGCTCTCGCGTGGCGCCGAATCGATCTGGGTTCGATTCCTCGTTTAAGCGATAATTGTTTTTTCTCAATTTGTTTAAATATTTAGCTCATTGCGAAACTTGCCCATCCCTTATAAATGCTTCTGATACAGTATTTATTTGCTTCACAGCATTGTTTGTAATATTTAAACAAAAAAAAAATTGTTCATTAAAAAAATGAAACAAAAAAAATAAATTTTTTTAGCTCGATAGATTTATTTGCTTAATTAAAGAAACTAATTTCTTGGCTGAAAATTTTTTTTTTGTTTGCGACAAATAAAAAAATTCTTGGCCCAAGAAAGTTTCTTCTTGGTTTAAAAAATTTTTTTTCTCAGTACAAAAACTTTTTTTTTTAGCTCAAGACATTGTTTCTTGACTCGATAAGGTAACAGTCTTTAGACAAGAAACAAATTTCTCGAGTTAAAAACAAACTTTCTTGGCCCGAGAAAATAATGCTTTAAACCAAGAGCAAACTTTCTTGGGCCAAGAAAGTTTGTTCTTGGTTTAAAACATTATTTTTCATGGTTCAAAAACTTTTTCGTTTCAGCTCAAGATATTTTTTCTTGACTTAAAAACGTAAAAATTTTCAGCCAAAAAAAAAATTTGTTGAATTGAAAAAAAAATCTTCTCGAACCAAAAAAAAATTTTTTGGGACCAAAAAATTTTTTTCTTGGTTTAAAGAATTTATGTTTTAGACTAAGAAAATTATGTCTTCCGCGAAGGAAATAATTTCTTGATCCAAATAATTTTTTTACTTTAATAAAGTAAGAAATTTTGCTTGGTTCAAGAAAAAAATTTCGAAGACATTTTATTTCTTGTTTCAAGATTTCCTTTTTTTCTGTGTACGAAAAAATATAAACGATACGGAAAACAGACAAAGTCATACTTAATTTCAGCGCCGTATAAATCATAAAGTAATACATAATTTAAATATTTCTCAATGATAATAATAATAATAATGTTAATAATAATAATAACAATTATTATTATTTCTCAGTAACAAAAATAATAACAAAAAAAAATATAGCCGGATAGCTTTTGAAGCTTCACAAAATTATAATTTAATATTTTTTTTTCTTTTCCACACAATATTTACAGGTTCTTCACAATGTAAACTTTCAACAAGTAAAAATTAACTAATTAACAAAAGGATATTTTTTTTGTTCATGCTGTTGATTCGGTCGAGGCGCTGCACGCGCCGCTACCCGTTTTTAGTCCCCTTTTCACCGTTAAATTAAAATTATAAATATTACCGGCACAGTTCGGGGAGGCACACAGTAAAAAATATTGTGTTAAAATCAACACAATCTGTGTGTTAGAAACGGTCCACACAATTTTTGTGTTATTTTTCAACACAGACTATTTGTGTTGAATTTCAACACAAAATTTGTGTTAAAATTTCAACACTTTTTTTGTGTTGATGTTAAAGTAACACTTAATAAATGTTGATAATATCTATTTTTATACTAAGTAACACTTTTAAAGTGTTGAAGAGTAAATCGATTAAAAATTTTAAAGTAACACAAAGAATCGTGTTGATTTGACACAAAAAAATCAACACAAAAATTTTAACACGGACCGTTTTTAACACAGATACACAATATTTTTTACTGTGCACTACTTCTTTGTACTGGAAAAAATTGGCAAAATATCGATGAACAAGAACCTTTTCGACAAAAACCTGTTCAATCTCACCGAAAATTATGGTTTCGATCTCATTCTATTTGAAATGGCATCTAGAAAAATGTTAAAGTAGAAAATTAGGGCTCGCAAAATTGTAAAAGATATTAATTTAGTAAAAAAAAATCGGTCTATCAATTGACCCTGCGGACCAGCCCCAAAACTTCCCGCTGTTTTTCGAGCTCAAGGAGCTCGAAAACATTATTGTGAATACATTTTCGGGTTCTTCGAGCTCGACAATACTTTTGTATGCCATTGTTTTCAAAAAAACCGTTTTTTAGCATTTCTTTCTCCCACGATATCTAGCGAACGAATTAACCGATTTTGATGGTTGAGGCGGCAATCGACGCGTTTTATTAAGTTCTAGAGCTGATTAGATTTTGAAATCGAATGATTCCATTTTTTTTGTAGATATCCGAAAAAAAACGTTTTTCACTATTTTTTTAATCAACGATATCTCGTAAACGAATTGACCGATTAAGACGGTTGAGGTGGCAATCGACGTGTTTTATCAAGTTCTAAAGCTGATTGAATTCTGAAATTGATTTATCCAGTCGTTTTTGAGAAATTTCAAAAAAACCAAAAAAAAATTTTTTTTGAATTCTTTCGTCAACGGTTTCTCTTGAACGAATGAACCGATTTTAATTTTTTTGGTGGCATTCGACGCGGCTTATAAAGTTTTAGAGCTGATTAGATTTTGGAATCAATCCATCAAGCAAATTAAAAGTTATCCAAATAAACCATTTTTGGAAAAATTTTATTTTTGAAATATCTCCGAACGCACCCTACGGATTAAGCTCAAATTTTTACAGCTTCAAGATATTAACAAGCCGCGTCGAATGACACCTTGGCGATCAAAATCGGTTCATCCGTTCAAGAGTTATGAATATTTACATACATACACTCGGACATCATCGTGAAATTAGTCAAGATAGCTTCCTACACGGAAAAAAAAAAATAGTAGTGGCTACTCTCTGGGATAGTACTGAGTACTTTCTGTAAAAAAAAAATTTTAGACAGTACTGTATGCTATCTAGACTGTATCCACTACTCTCTGGAAAGTACTGAGTACTATCCCGGACAGTAGTGGATATAGTCTAGACAGTAGTGGATACAGTCTAGATAGCATACAGTACTGTCTAAAATTCTTTTTTTACAGAAAGTACTCAGTACTATCCCAGAGAGTAGCCACTACTATTTTTTTTTTCCGTGTAGAACCTCAAAACGTCAAAATCTGATAGAAATTCGGTTTTTGCAAATCGGACCGAAACCAATAACTTCCCGAATTTTTGAAAATTTTCAATTTTCTTAGCGGGAAGTTAAAGAAAGAAGAGGTTTGGTTTTTTGTAAATATTTCGAGAAATATATTTGAGATATCCAAAATTTGAAAAAAGATCCTTTAAAAGCAAGAAATTTCCTAAAAAAAAGTCCTGCCTCCCTGAACTGTGTCAGCAATATTTATAATTTTAATTTAACGGTGAAAATGGGACTAAAACGAGTAGCGGCGCGTGCACGCGCGTCGACCGAATCAATAGCATGGACAAAAAAATTATTTCAACCGATTAAATCTAAATATTAAGGAATAAAAAAAATTTGGTACTTAATAACTTTATAGCACAGTTTGCTTTAACAAAAGTTTACTTTACAAAAGTTTCCTTGAATTTTTCGTCAAATCTCCGTCAACTTCGGACTTTTCCGTTTCTTACGACAATTTGCATGCAACTTCCTCTACATTTTCACGTAAATTTACTACCCGAATTAAAATGTAAATCCACTTCAAAAATTGACTAGAAAAAAGTTGTCAATTTATTGTTAATTTGACTTGAAAAAGTAAAGTATTTTTTTACCGTCAAATTGTAGAAATTTTTATGTATAAATTTGTTTACCTTCTGAAATGGTAAGAAAGAACATTACCGACTTTTTTATCATAAAAAGTTACCTCTAAATTGAAGAAAAATTAGCCGCAAATTTTTCTTTTCAACTTTTGCTGTAAAATTGTTGGCAAATTCGGACAACAGATTTCCGGTAATTTCAACACCAAATTACTGTCAATTTCAAGCTAAAGTCGCTATTAGGGTAGAGTTGTCGACAACTTGTCGTCAAGTTGTTCGCAAACTAATGGATACCAAATTTTTGACGAGCAACTCTTGCTATCAGGGTGGTCCTTAAGAATTTAAAAAATGTAACCACTATCGTATAGTAAGTACATATTTTTATTTGTTTACATAAAAAATTTTCGAATTAATTAATAATGCAAATAATGGTGATTTAATATTTAAAAATTGAGTTGTGTTTCTCATGATAAGGTTCAAAGTAAAAAAATGTATCCTTAATATTAATTAATTAATTAAAAATACAAAAATTTTTTAGTTTCAAAGTATGGCATCGTAGAAATAGAAAATTATACTAAAAATAAAAATTAATTAATGTAATAATAATAGTAAAAATGATAAAATTTTTTAAAAACAATGTTTCTATAGAAACCTGTAAGTAGGGGAAGGGGGGGGCAAAATTGGCCCCTAGGGGCAAAACGGGCCCCCTTAAATTTTTGATGCCTCGAAATATTAGGGGGCAAAATGGGCCCCCCAAAGTTTCTAACATGAAAAGTGTTTGGAGCGGGGAAGGGGCAAAATGGGCCACTGAGGCAAAATGGTTCCCTCAAAATTTTCAACATGAAAAGTGTTGGGAGGAGGGGGTAAAATGAGCTATCTAGACTTTAAAAACCTACGAATATTTTTTAGCCAGACGGGTTCCTAAAATTTTTTTAACAGATATGATTAAAGAATTATGATAAGGGGTAAACTAGGTCACGAGTTCAACAGCATTACTAACTATAATTTTTTTCAAAAACAATTTATTCTATATAATCGAAAATAATTAAAATATAAGCAATCAAGTAATGAAATTAAGTTATTTTTAGGTCCAAATTTTCACTATCAACTCTTTTTTATACTAAACACACAGCAAAAAGTTTCAAAACACAAAACAAGCGACAAACATACATTGAGTTTTGTTGGGGGCCCGTTTTCCCAACTTTTCAGGATTTTTTAATTTTCATAGACACAGCAAATTAACACCAAAAACTCAGCAGAAGGAAAAAAAAGTGAAATAAGCTGAAAAACTCGCATTATAAAAATTTTTTGAGGGGGACCCATTTTGCTCCACATTTGTAAATTTTTTATTTTTAATGGACAGAACAAATTAAAGTCAAATACTTGGCGAGGGAGTAAAAAAAATTAATACAAGTAAAAAAACCTGAGGATTTGAAAATTTTTTTCTTAAGGGGCCCATTTTGCCCCCCTTCCCCTACATATATTAATATAGTATTTAAATTTTTATTAACGATAATTGTAATGTAATGCTTTTTCAAAAATGATCTCTGCTCATCCCTGATTAAACAACTGAATTCGATCGAATTCAACAGAATTAAATTTTTAATTCTATTGAATTCAGATAAATTCTGTTAATTCGGTACCTAACTTAAAAATAAGTTCTGTCTAATTCGGCAGGAAAACCAGAATTTGTCCAAATTAAAATGAATTTAAATAATTCTATTCGGTTTAATTCTGATTAATCCGAAAATAATTTTCCAATTTCTGGTTCTGAATCCAAATCAAACTGAATTAAAACGAATTTGAAATTTTTAAATCGGTTTTATTCTGTTTAATTCAAATTCAAATTTTCAATTCAATTGAATTCTGTTTTGCAAAATTTGACAGAATATAACAGAATTAAAATTTTTAATTTGGTCGAATTCAGTTGTTTAATCAGGGATGAGTGCAAATGTAGCAGACATACAATTTTTTTAAGAACATAAAAAAAAATTAAATAATTAAAAAAATAAAATTTAAAAAAATGCATGTAGGGGAAGGGGGGGGGGCAAAACGGGGTACCCTTAAAATTTTATGAAAAAAAAAAATTTTTTTTTTCGTCTAATTAGTATAAATCCGATATATTTGCGCACTTTTAGCCCTACGCATGACACCTGGGGCAAAATGGACCAGCCGAAAATCCTGAAAAAAATGATTCTTTCAAATTTTTATCGTTAGATTAAAAAAAATTTGATATAATTCCGCATTTTTAGCCTTACCCATAACACCTAGGGCAAAATGGAGCAGCCGAAAATTTTGAAAAAATGATTCTTTTATATTTTTATCGTCAAATTAAATAAAATATAATACATTAATCCATTTTTCGGCTGATTTGTTATAGCTGGGGCAAATTTGGCCACTAAAAATATTCGAAAATAATATTTTATTGTTTTATTGATAAAATATTTTAAATAATGCAAAATAATCTGCAATCTAAAAAATCAAAAAACACGTTTTTTGGGTTCAAAATAATGACAAATAAGAAATACAGAATTGTTTTTTTTTATTAAATAGCAATTAGTAATTAAGCTAATCGAGGGGAAACGATTTATTACACTTAAAAAAATTTTTCTTGAGTATTATAAAACCAAAAATAGTTGTCAAGAGAAAGAAATACATTCTTAATAATGAATACAATTTAAAAAAAAATATCATTTTTTGGAGGGAGGCCTCTCTGCCCCACAAAAATTTTTTTTTTTGCCTTCGTGTCCACCAATGATGTGAAATGTAATTTTTCTTTATGTATATTACCTATAAAAGATTCAAGTAATAAAATTTGATCAATTTTCAGAAATTTTTTTTTTTCAACTTTTTTTAAGGGTACCCCGTTTTGCCCGCCAAAAATAAAAATTTCATTTTTTAACGGCAGCTAAAAATTTTGTCTATTTACCTCGAATATCACTAAAAACAAAAAGATTTAGCGTATTTTAGTCCTCGAAAACTTAGTATTTCCTTAGGTACCCCCTTTTGCCCCCCCCCCTCCCCTACTCAAGTTTGAATTTTCTAAACATGCATTTTTTATTTTTATTTTATAAAAATTTTAATTCATTATTACGAAGTTTTAAAAATTGTCAGATGTCTGCTAACTTTACTGTCATTATCTGCTCACATTGTAGATCAGTTAATTCATAATATTTCTATGCAAGTGTGAGTTTCATGTAATCTCCGTTAGGACAGGTGGCGCCCGGACGAAAACATAAAATTCACGCGCACACTCAGTTAATAATAAAAGATGTCGGCACGTTATTTCTAGCCAAGAAAAAGTCTGAGGCTACATTTGATAGTCATCTAAATCGCGTTGCATCAAAGCACGCGAGTTTCGCGATTGCTATTGGACGCGTTTTATATATTCGTGTCCTTTTGTAAATATATGTGAATAGTGTATTTAGTAACTTATTATAAAAAGTATTAAAAAAATAATAACGCAGTGATTAAGTAGACATTTGTGTTGGCGTTGTATTCCAACCGTTGTTTTGGCTGTCGCTAAAAAAAAAATTTGACGAGAAAATTTTCGAAGAAATAATTGTAAATAAATATACTGCTATATATTTACATAACTATACTATCAAAAAAAGTAATTATATTATTATATAAATTATTATCTCATTTGTTTAGTTTTTTTTTTAAATAATTTTTGACGTTTTTAAATTAAGTAAAACTAGAATTACTACTGACTCCCTCTTTGACTAAATTTCCAAGTCAAAGCTGTGTGCGGAAATCGCGAAATCAGCAAAACCTATAAACTTAAAAAAAAACCGCAATCATTTATTTTTTTTATGTAAAATAAAATCATAAGATCATAAATTATCGTTGCCAAATTAATTTAAAAAACCCGCCCAATTATTTGTACTATTTGATATTTTAAATAAATTCGTGACAGTTATAAATTTATCACCAGCAAGTGGACCGTCATTGTGAACCGGTAGATATATACATATATATACATATATATATAGCCATATACCCTTTGTGTTACACCTCGTCTGTATGCGTGTTGTCAAAAATCCGACAGTGTGCGCCCTTGTAAGCTTCCATTACTCCTGGTCTGTTATTTAATCGAAAAATAAGTGAAATAAAATCCAATTATACTAAAAATAATTATTCAACATTAATTTAAATTCAAATAATTGTGTGTTGAGTTTATATTTGAATATATTTTAAAATTAATATGATCTGGACGTAGTGAATAATGGAAAATATTTAGACGCCGGTTTTAGTATAATCGGGATAACCTTCACCGCGAGTTTCTCACATCATCATTCTGTCTTTCATCTCTGCTCTTTCTTTCACCGTCTCTCATTTTTTTTTTTCTTCATTTCTTTTTTTTTTCTTTTCCATCTGTGTCTCCACTCTCTTTCTCTTGTCTTCAGCATTAAAACGTCCGCGTCTACCATTTAACCAACATACAAAGTAAAAGCTACTTGACTAAGTGCTCAACAGAATGAAGTGGCTCAGTGCTGGAAGTGGTGGTACCAGCGAGCCGGCACCCTCGATGCAGCTCCATCATCCCTCTGCAAATGGACACATACCTGTAAGTTATTTATTAATATTTATAACATGTTCACTAAACTTTTTTTATTGTTTGTTTGACGATACTGTAAATATTTTGTTTTAAACTCCGGATAAAAGTTGGTGGTACTGATGAATTTTTAATTTATTTTATTATTAATAATTAATTAATTAATTGATAAATGATTTATTTAGGATATTGATCAGTGTGCACAAATGATAGCAAGTGGAGATGCTATGAGAATCCAAGCTGGACAAACCAATCAGATTGGTGTCAGTAGAACCCAAGATGACGCTATGGTTGGTTATGTTTTTCAAAGACCTACAGAGCCTGATTATAATGCTCAAGCTAATTCTTTTCAAAGTAAACAGGCACCAAGAGCTTGGGCAATTGCTGATGATGCTCTTATTGATAACGTATGTATATTACTAATTAATGAGTGTCAAATGACAGTAAAGTTGGCGGTCATCTGACAATTTATAAAATTTTTAAATAATAAAATAACATTTTTTTAAGAAATAAATTTAAAAATAAACTTTTAAAAACTTGTAAAGTCAGTATATGCATTTTTTTTTTTATTAATTTAATTGTTTAATTGTTTTGTATGTAATTTAAAAATTGTCTGATGTCTGGTACATTTACACTAATGAGTGTCAATGTATCAGACATCAGACAAATTTAAAATTATTAATAAATAGAGTAAGTGATTGATAAAATAAAATTTTAAAAAATGCGCATTTGAAAATTTTGAAATTAATAAGTGCATTTTTTATAAATATTATTTTTTTAATTATTTACTCTGTTTACTTGTAATTTTAAATTTGTCTTATGTCTGGTACACTCACACTCGTACTAATTATTAGTTGACAAATCATTATTTTTATCGATGCAAAGTATTAGATAAATATAAATCGTGGAATTAATATGATACTGAAAGTAGCAGACAGTAAAATTAATTAATTTTTTTTAAATAAAGAAGTAAAATAGTTATAGGAAAAACTATGAGTGGGAATGTAGCAGACATCAGACGAATTTACAATTATGAATAAATAGAGTAAGTGATTGATGAAATAAAATTTTAAAAAATGCGCATTTAAAAGATTTTGAAATTGATGTGCATTTTTTTAAAATTTTATTTTGTTAATTATTTCCTCTATTTATTTATAATTTTAGATTTGTCTTATTTCTGCTACATAAACACTCGTGAAAAACTTTGGGAAATCGCACATGAAAAATTTTAAAAAATCTTATAGTGCAAATTATAAAAATTTTATTTTACTTGAAACTAATTCATTCATAAAAATTAAAAAATTGTCTAGTGTCTGCTACTTTCAGTATCATTAATTAATATGAAACTTTATTATGGTCCTGAAATTAAAAAATTAATAATTGTTGAATTTTTTTTTTTTTTTCAAAAAAATCAATTTCAAATAAATGAAGAAAAAAAAATGCACTCGTAGAAAATTTAAAGAACTATTAGTGCAATTTTTTAAAACATTTTTTTTTTTATAATTTATCATTTTTAAAAAAATTCAAAAACTATTAAACGTCAGCTAACTTCAGTATCATAAGTTAACAGACAATTAGAAATTTTCGGATATTTTTTTCCGACAAGTCAGTAAAAAAAAAAAAAAAAAAAAAAAATTGCACTTGTAGAAAATTTAAAAAACTATAAGTGCAATTATTTTAAATATTGTTTTTTATAATTTATCGTTTTTAAAAAAATCCACAACTTATTAGACGTCGGCTACATTAAGTATCATAACTTTGTTATTGATGATAGTTCTTTAACAAATATATGAATAATCTATTGAAATGCATATAAATTTTTTACACCATGAAAGATAGTGATACTTTTGATGTTTAATTTTTAACAATACGATAAAATGGAAAAGTTTAAATACTGCGTTGAAAATATGATAGTAAAGTTAGCGGATACCTGACAATTTTTAAAACTTTAAACTAATAAATTAAAATGTTTGTAATTAAAAATAAAAAAACGCATGTTTAGAGAATTAAAAATTCAGTACATGCATTTTTCAAAATTTTATTGTTTTAATTATTCAATTTTTTGTATGTAAAAATTGTCATATGTCTGCACTTCTGCACTCTCGTTGAAAATTTGAATCAAAAGAAAAATTGTTTTTGAATAAGTTATTATTCTGACGTTACTATTCAACTAATTTTTAGTGGTAAACAGAATTATGGAAATTGAATTTAATCATTTTATTTTTTATTATTTCATTCAAAAATGCGTAAAATAAATTTAGTAGTTAGTCGAAATTGAGGCTCATCTTGTTTTTATTCTTGACAAATCCAAAAATTATTATTTTTTTTTTCTCTTTTTAATTTTTGTACTCAACAGCGCATTAGAAAGAAATAAAAATAGCGCGTGTACAAAAAAATTAAAGTTTTGCGAGCATTTTTTTTTTTTACGATTTTATGAATTTATGAAAATAACATTACAATTAAAAAATTTTTTTACGTTTTTATTGATTGAAAAAAAAAAAAAAATTAAACAGAAAATGTCATTATAAAAATTAAAATTTTGCTAATTTTATGCTACAATATTTAATAAAATCTTGATTTTCAACAATTCCTAATAATTTTTGAAGTAACGATATCAAGAAATTTCTTATTTGAATTCGTTTTTTTTAATAAAAAAAAATCGCAAAGCTTAAAGATGTATGATCCTGAAGTTAGCAGACAATTAATAATTTTCGGGCTATTCTTACAACAAATCAATAATAAAAAAACAAAAACTAAAAATATGCACGTGTAGAAATTTTAAAACGCTATATGTGCAATTTTTAAAAATATTTTGATTTTATAATTTATCGTTTTGAAAAAAATCCATAAATTATTAGACGTTAGCTAACTTCACTATCACAAAGATGTTATTATGGAAACCGTAATAAAAGTTGACAAAAACAATTTTTTATTTTTCATTTCCGAATGGATAAAAACTTATTTAAATAAAAATTTTTAAATTATTATCCATCAATTCGCCGGGAAAACGAATAAATTGAATTGAAAAAAGAACAAGTAAAATAGAATATTATTTTTCGGTTTTTTATGGTCAAAAATAGGGTAAGCCTCACTTTAACCCAATGACCATAATCTTTTATAAATATTAAGATGAGTAAAATAAAATTTATTTATAGAACCATGAGAAATGGAAATATCCAATGGCAAAATTGGGTGTACCACAGCAAAGTCAACCACAACAATTGGGCCTTCAAACAATGAATAATGTTCACTTACCATATGAATTACATCCCATGCAACTTAAAGTAAGTAAACAATAATATAGTATATTTTTAATATCATTCACGTTAAAAATCCTAAACCGTCAGTACCATTAGTCGCTCACTTTAACTGATCCGTTTTTGTAATTTTTATAGAGAGAAATTATCATTGATAAATAATTGTTTGAAAATCTAAATAAATATTAGAATCTGACGTATCAAAGAATTTTGTAATTTAAATTAATAGACTTTTCGAAATCGCACTCGGCCGGCCATTTTTCACTTCAATGTTCGTTCGTTTCATTAAATTTAAGTTGGGTTAAATTCTTTAATAATTTTTTAAATTATGATTTATTTAATAAATATTTGAAATTTATGAAAATTAAGCACAGGAAATATTTTATAAATTATTCTTCAAATCAATAAACTCATCATAGTTCAACTGATGTTGACTTTGAGGGAGTATGGGTCCATATGTTGATCCAGTAACGATACATCACAACTTTGAGTGAGCGACTATGAGTACATTCATGAGCTTATTTAAAAAAAAATTAATAACAATTAATTATTAGCGATCTTGTAATTAAATGACAGGTAACAAATTTTGGATTTTTTTCAATAAATAAATTATGGAAAAAAAAAAAACTAAAAATATGCGTATGTAGAAAATTGAAAAATCTATAGGTGCAATTTTTTGAATTATTTTTTTTTTTATAATTTATAGTTTCCAAAAAAATTCAAAAATTATTAGACATCAGCTAACTTCAGTATTGCAATTATCACTATTCTTAAAATTATAATTTTATTCTAATACTTAAAACTACAAAAAATAACTAAACAAAAACAAACGATTTTGCATTTCATTGATCAATTTATATTGAGTAGTTTAATTTCACTCTAATAAAAAATGAGCGGGTAAATTTACCTGATGATCGGAACGTTTTTCAAGCAACGAAAATGAAAAAAATTTATGTAGTTTTACTGCTTAAGGGGTAGTTGGGGTGACCTGCAATTTTCGGCTGGTGTGCGAAACATTTTAGAAATCCAGATCCAGTAGATTTTTTTATTTTCGTTCCGCGAAAAATGTTCTGATCTTCAGGTACACATGCGGGCAATAGGTCTTTTACTTTAAATTCATGTTAATTTATTTTAAAATAAATTATTCAGAGTGCTGCACCTGGAACAGAACATCTGGTTTATCTGAACAATCAAATGACAACTCAACAACAGGTTGCATTATTTCATCATCAACAACAACAACAACAACAGCAGCAGCAACAACAACAGCAACAACAACAACAACAGCAGCAGCAGCATCAACAGCAACAACAATACAGAAATGGCCAGGTAAATAAATGATTATATTATTAATTTATTAATGACTTATTTATTTAAAAAGTATAATTTATAAAATTTATTCATGGAAAATAATTTTTCAATCTTACGCGATAATTATATTAAAAAAAAAATAGAAAATAAATAAATTGCGCCCACAGTCAATGTGTGGAAAACTCACATTAGAGAATTGTGACACCTAATGCGAGTGAATGTATTATAGATCTTGTATTTAATTATAATAGTGAGAGGAGTAAAGTTTAATATTAAAAGAAAAATAATGCCAAGGTCAGGGAAATAAAAGTCAAGTAAATTTTATTTATAAAAAAATAACCTTTTGACTGTAAAGTAAAAAATAATTAATAATTTATTTATTTAAGTATCATTTTAATTGCAACGTCAGCTTTTGCTAATAATTTTACCATAAAACAGTTTAATTAAAATTATAATTAAAACATTACTATAAAAATTATAAAATTATCTATTAAACTCATAGAATTATCGAGTAGCGCGATCTATACGTTGATAAGAAAATTAATTTTCTTGAGCACGTGTAAGCGTCATTTCACCGGCTACAGCAGTTATATATATATATATACATATTTATAAATATACATATTATATTTATAATATAATTATATCAGCAAATAACTAAAATACAAATGCAAAATGTCTGATAAATTTTATACTATGATTAAAATTGAAGCTGACGTTTAATAATTTTTGCATTTTTTTTTACAATAAATTCAAAAAAAAGTATTTGAAAAAATTGCACCTGTAGTTTTTTAAATTTTCTACATGTACATATTTTTCTTCTTTTTTTTTTTAATTGATTTGTTTAAAAAAAATACGGAAATTATCAATAGTCTGCTAACTAGGATCATTTAAATTACACGCCAAAATTTGAATACAAATATAAGATGATAATTATAAATATGAAAAAATAGATGTTGGAAAAATGAAATAAAAATTAAAAATTTAAAAAAAAGTTAAAAGCGCTCTTGATCTAAAAAAAAGAGTTTAATAATTTTTGGATTTTTTTTTGTACAATAAATGAAAAAAAAGTATTTAAAAAAATTGCACCTGTAGTTTTTAAAATTTTCTACATGTGCATATTTTTATTTTTTTTAATTGATTTGTTTAAAAAAATTCGAAAATTAATAGTCTGCTAAATTCAGGATCATTTAAATTAAGCGCCAAAATTTAAATACAAATATAAGATGATAATTATAAATATGAAAAAATAGATGTTGGAAAAATGAAATAAAAATTAAAAATTTAAAAAAAAGTTAAAAGCGAACTTGATATAAAAAAAAGAGTTTAATAATTTTTGGATTTTTTTTTTGTACAATAAATGAAAAAAAAGTATTTGAAAAAATTGCACCTGTAGTTTTTAAAATTTTCTACATGTGCATATTTTTATTTTTTTTAATTGATTTGTTTAAAAAAATTTGAAAATTAGTAGTCTGCTAACTAGGATGATTTAAATTAAGCGCCAAAATTTAAATACCAATTTAAATATAAGATGATAATTATAAAAATGAAAAAATAGATGTTGGAAAAATGAAATAAAAATTAAAAATTTTTAAAAAAGTTGAAAGCGAACTTGATATATAAAAAAAAGAGTAGGGATAAGAGTGTTAGTAATAACGTCCGCAAGGCGACGCTAAAGTCACCGCGTCGTTCTTTGTTTCGTTTGACGGGTAGTCTGAATCCAGCAGGCCGGCTAACGTGAAATAATATTTAAAACAAACGTCCACAGGACGTTCTTGTTGAGCGTCTGAGGATCACCGACACGTAAAATAAATAACAGACCGCGTCGCGATGTCTAAATGGACGGGTACAATGCGCGGGTGAATGTGAATTAAACGTGATATTAAATAGATTGTTTGTGATTGTAAATAGCGTGGAACGAACGAAACAGTGGTGGGTAATAGGTGTGTGGGTGAGAACACTCGATTAGACAAAGAAGGACAAGCTCTAGGTGTGGGAACCAGTAGGAAAGCTCTGGCAATTGTCAGTCAAGAAAGTAAAAGCTATAGGATAAATAATTTTAAATTTAAAAACTAAAATTTGAATATTTAAGCGACGCGAAAAACTACAGCGATTAAAAAAAACAGTTCGTGTGCTTACATAAATTTTTTATTAGTGTGTATATATATAAATATATATATAGTGTGTATAATAGATGGGATTAAGTAAAATTAAAGTATATTTCGGACATTAATAAACGAAAGAGTAAGTTGGGAATTGCTGTCAAAAGCGTAACGATAAGAGGTGGAAAAAAAGGGAAAAGGAGAGGCTGCGACTCGACGTTTGTTCCAGAAGAAGCGGGAGTTCAGGGACGAAGTTAAAGTTATTTGTGCCCCTGATATATTAAATATAATATATTATTTAAAAAATTAGTGCTATAAATAATAATATAAATTTAAATATTTAAATTAATAATAAATAGTGTGTGTTTGTGATTATCATCGTGACGATTAATTTTAAAACGGTGGAGAGTTTCGGCGTTGGATATAGCCCGGGTGACAATATTGACGACTGGATGAAACCACCGGGGGATCTATTTCTTTACTGCGACATGAAAGACCTGGGTGCCGATATGGTAGTTTTATTTATTATTTCTTAAAATAAATTACTTTTTATTATTATTTTTTTTTTTAATTCAATTTTTATTAGATCGCGTGTTAAGTACAAGTATACTTTTTTTTTTTTTTTTTTTTTTTTTTAATGTTTATATATAAACAAGTACATATGTATATATTTATAGATATACGTATATATTTTTTATCATCCGCCCTTATATATATATCGTATCAAAGATTTTAGCAGAGTGAGGAGAAAAGGACATCGCGTCGATGCCGCAACCTTCCAACGCACGTTCGAACTCGCTTTCGTTCGTGTTCACTCGAGCTTCTCGTGTATATTATAATATATATATATATATATCCGGCATTTATAAACGTACGCGTCTGAAAAAGTTTTTCAATATTTATTTTATTATTATTTATATATACATATATATAACACATTACTTGCCATTTATAATCATATTGAACGCGATTATAAGACTTAATATCAATATATATATATATTTATTTATAATATGTATTATCAGTATTTTAAAAATCATTATTTATTGATATTTATTTTGCATTATTAAGTCATTACTACTTTATTTATTATATTTGTTTCATAATTATTTTTATATTGCATAAAATATTTAAACTTTCTTTTAAAATTCAAATTATTTATTCATATAAAATATTTATATTATTACTTATGATCCTGAAGTTAGCAGACAGTTAAAAATTTTAGAATTTTTGTTTGAACGACTTAATTTTTTAAAAAAATAAAAATAAAAATATGCACATGTAGAAAATTTAAAAAACTATAGGTGCAATTTTTTAAATACTTTTTTTTTTACAATCTGTCATTTTTATAAAAATTCAAAAATTATCAGACGGCGGCGAACTTCAGTGTCATAATTCATTTATTTTTTTTTTATTTGAATTAATTTCGTTAACTTTCTAATAATGATTAAAATTATTTTAGTAAACATCAATAGGACGAATATATATACATATTATATGTTATGCAATGAACATTGATTATCGTTTTATTAACTTGAAGTTTCCAAAAGGTTATTGATTTTTATTATTAGTATAAAATTTAATTATTAATTGACATTAAACTAAAAAAATGATACTAGTCAGCTGATGTCTAATAATTTATGATCCTGAAGTTGGCAGACAATTAAAACTTTTCGCAAGTTTTTTTTTAACAAATCAGTTACAAAAAATAACTAAAAATATGCACCTGTAGAAAATTAAAAAATCTTTAGGTGCAATTTTTTAAAATATTTTTTTTTCTACAATTTATCGTCTAAAAAAAATTCAAAAATTATCAGATCTTAGCTAACTTCAGTACATATAATAATCTTTGAATTTTTTTTTTAGGCGATAAATTATAAAAAAATAAAATTTTTAAAAAATTGCACTTATGGCTTTTTTAATTTTCTACATATGCATATTTTTATTTTTAATTTTCTTATTATTAATTTGTTGAAAACAAAAATCCGAAAATTTTTAATTCTCTGTTAACTTTAGAATCATAAAGTCAGCAAACGTCTAATAATTTTTTGATTTTTTTTTAGGCAATAAATTATAAAAAAAAAAGATTTGAAAAAATTGCACCTATGGCTTTTTTAATTTTCTACATGTGCATATTTTTATTTTTTTGTAATTAATTTATTAAAAATCAAAATTGAAAATTGTCTGCTAACTTCAAGATGATCAAAAAACACATATAGATGTTAAAAATTTAATTTAAATCGATTAAATAACAAGCAAAATATAATAAACACCCGTTTGGTTGAATTACGTCAGGTGTAAATATATAATTAAAATGAATCTATTTCAGTTCTAAGGTTACTATATAAAAAAATATGTATATATATACATTTGTTTACCTCTGTCATTTGCAATATTTCAAAACGTCAATAACTTCATTATTATTATCAATGAATTAACGAATTTAATTACATATGTCAGATATTATTTTGATACGACGAATTAATTATTTGATTAGTAAATAATTAGACAAATATAATAAATAATTGTTATTTAAAGACATAGATTTGTAATGCAGGTAAAGAGATTTAATGTTATCAACATATGATTCACATGGCAATGCATGATGTCAAGTAAGAATAAATCGATCAAAATGACTCATTCGACATCTCTCCTTGTGACTCGAGGCCTGACCTTACTCGGTATTAATGACCATGAATGTATCTTTAATACAATTCTGATAATGCTTTACATTCACTAAATTATTATATTATTTATTTACATTTTTTATGTTTACTTATCATTTTATTATGTACAGAGATAATACAGATTATTATTAAAATATATAAATATTATTACAGTAAATGTATGCGTTTGGCAAACATTATAATCATCAAATCTACGTTAAGACATACAGAATTATATCGAGCTGTTGACTGAATTGTAGAGTAGATTTTTCTCGTCACTCTCTGAATTTCGGCATTAAATTTCATTCCCCCTCTTACCCCTGGACTGATGACGATCCATCAAGTTGTTTTCTTGACAGTATAGCGATATTGTTTACACTAGACTAGAACTTGAGAATATTTTAGGGTAACTTGAGTACTAGCTTTGAGATACCCCGCTGAGTTTTTAGTATCGACATGTGACGTATGTCAGCTATTTTTCTCACTAAATATTTGTCAATTTATTTTTATTTTTACATCATTTATTAATCAGTACCCTGACATAAGGATTTATTTGGGTGTAATAAATCAAATTTATAATAATTAATGAAAATTTTTTAAACAAATTATTGGTTAAATATATTTATTTAGATGTTTAAATTACACGGAAAAAATATCTTCAAAAATTGAATCGTTTATTTGAGAAACCTCCATAGAAATAAATCAAAATATGCATCAAATCAGCGTTTAAAAAAAAATGAACGGGTTGACAGCAATTTCATTTAATTGAGAAACCCCATAAGTCAATCAACTTTAAATAATTTTTTTAAGTAGTTTCAGTTAAAAAATTAAATTTTTCTTATTGGAATCTTTTTCAGAGACGCTAACATTATTGTATTCAATGCATGGTCACCGGTTTTTTTGAAATGTTGATTATAGGAACGGCACCCATATATATGGTAACCATTATCATAATATTGTAGTAACGTTTACCATAGTATAAAGGGAAAGATTACCATAATTATTTCACACGCGACGTGGGAACTGTTACCATAATGATGGGAATTTTTCCCATAGTTATGGGAACTTTTCCCAGAAAGTATGGGCCTATATCCCATAATTCCAAGTAATTACCATAACGGTATGGGATGATATTTCATAAACGTACTAGGAACGGTTACCATGAATTTCTCTCAGTGTATAGAGGGAATGTTAAGACCCCAAACAATAAATTTTATAATACGTATCATAAATGTTTTATGTTTATTATTCTATAATTATTTACGTTTTAATTATAAACCAAAAAATTACTATTTGGAATGATAGTATTTACTGATCACTTTATCATTATATTACTTGTTGTTTCTCAATTTATATAGTTCATTTTTTTCCATATAGCAACTCATAGCTTATGTAATCTAACCTCTTTTGCAGAATCATTTTTTTCTTTAATGTTGGGGTAAGATGACCAATAAATGGATCGTCAAATTATTTCTTATGGTTTTAAAAGCATCTTCAGACAGTATACCCTACTTTTTAAAAATTTTCAATGGCTTTCAACTGTCATAAGCGTATCAAAATTTTATCAATTAATTAAAAAATAATTAAAACATTAATTGAAAAAAGAACAATTTTGCTGAGGTATAAATTTAAAAAAAAAATTACTTACAGTCGATATCAATTTGCTAAATAAATTTCAGTAAAATCTTCATGTCAATTTTATAATTCGAATTTTCAAATTTTGTAGGGTAAAATTTATTCCAGAAATTTTGTTTCAACCCAAATTGATAACAACTATAAGCAATTATTTTAAAATTCTATGTCTTGACGAAATGGCAACTACGGTTGCTCTTTTTTCTAACTGATATTTCAATTCTTTAAAATTAATTTATAAAATTTTGATACGGTTATGAAATTTGAAAGTCATTGCATATTTTTTAAAATCTTAACAGAGGGCTAGAAATTTCGTATTTTCAAAAATTCTAGATTGTTTCTGAGAACAATTGTTTTAAAATTCTCATTTACTTCACTAGTGCAACAAAGAGAGTCCCATTTATTTTTCTGAGTGTGAGAAAGAGATCCGGTGACGTTTCCCTGTAAAAAAGAAAAAATGATATACCAATGATTGATAAATTTTGTATTGTGATAAATTCTTATTAAAAATTAACTAACAATCGAGTACTTTTTAATAAAATTAATGAATTATTCTCAGTGAATTTATTAAAATAAAAAAAAGATGAAATAATTATTTATTGTTACTGGTATTTATTTCTGGAACTCACTGCCGAAAGGGACAATATTGGCTGGAAGCCTAAATACTTTTAAAAACAGTTGTTTTGAATTTATTATGTCTCAGTATAAAAAATAATTGATTATCAGTTTATTAATAATATTTCTTTGCATTTCGAATAACGTCATTGTGTGTATCAATAGTTTTTTTTATATATTGTGGTTCTGAAAGAGTCTACCCTAGAACCAGAAGATCAAAAAATAAGTAAATAAATTTTTGAATCGAGTAAAATATTCCTTGTTTAAAAAAATTATCAAAAATAAACAAATTCTTCATACAATTATTGGGGGTAATCGATTTATTCGTCAAGTAACCCCAGTTCATTTTTAAATATTTGTCTGCAATAAATAAAATTATTTTGAACATTTGTTTTATTAATTGTTTACTATTTTTGCCAAAATTTGTTTTTTTTTTTTCAAACATTTTTATTTATTTTTAATTTTAAAATTCAATTTATAATGAATCCATAATTCGTTAAAAAACATTTTATCTTAGCATTGTCTCTGAAAAATCATTAATCAAATATTAAAAGAACCAGTCACCCAGGCCAGATGTGGGTTCGAATCTCAGTGTTAACCGAAAAAGTTAGTTTTCTAAGATTCGGCCCGCCTTTGGCCTTTACAAAATCCCTTAGTCCTAACATGCCATCCCCAATAGTTAATAGTCGACACACTCAGAAAATTTTACGGTATATTTTACATAAAAAATTTATTAAAAATTATTATAGTTACAGTAGCATGAGGACAGTATGGAATTATGGTGAAATTTAACGATAACGTAAAAATTTTTCAAATTCATTAAACCGCATTTACAATGTCCTAAATTATAATATTGGGTAAAATATTCATAAAATATAAAATGAAAGCAACAATTTAAAAAAACAAATTTGAAAGAAACCTACCCAGAAAAAAATTAACTAAAAATTAATGTTTGAAATTATAACCCGAAACCCGGGTGTCAATATGGGGAATTTTAATTTTATTCCAAATAATAAATTTTACAACACGTGTCGTCAATTTTCTAAGTATCAGTGATGATTTTTAAAGTTCAAATATTAATTTTTCTTGCATAGACAATAAATTTTCATACTTATCCCGTAATTATTCACATTTTAATCATAAACGAAAAAATTACTATTTAGAATGACAATTTTTACCGATCACTTTATCATTATATTACTTGTCGTTATCAATTTCTATAGTTCATTTTTTTCCGTGTAAAAAAATAGTTTAGGTATGTTAACAAAATTTATTACTTTGTTTTGATACTTACAATAAAAAGTAATTGAAAAAAATTAAGTGCAATAAAAATTTATCAATTTAAACTTGAAAATTACTGAAACAAAAGTATAATTTTCAAAAAATATCAAGTTATCTCACCGTCACGTAAAGTTATTGAATTTTTACTAAAAAATTATCGGCGTTTAATGACCCCGGCAGTTAAAAAGCGGCTTCAAAAAAAAAAAAAAAATAAAAAGAAATTTTGTTTGATTCAAATAAAACCTATCAGTGTAAAAAACAAAAAAAATCGGTTTATTTAAATATTGTTTCATATACTTTATTGCAGAAATATATTTTTATTATAAATAGTATATATTTCTGACGTTTAAATATCATAAATGTCTTATGGATTTGAAAATATTTATTTCTATCGCTGGCTACACTAGAAAATCGATTTCTTCTTTTAAATTATTACACTCTATCGACAATGTTAAATCTAGTAGTCTTTATAAAGTATCACTTTTATCAATTGATTTTTCTAGCAATACATAAATATCATTTGTACATTTCTTTCGTAATCATTTTTTAAATTTTGTCGATAATCTAATTTACTTTTTTTTTTTATCAATATATGACGTTAGTTATATTATTTATCTTTTGGAAAAAAACTTATTAATAATAAAATAAAATTAATTGATAAAATCTTCTGTTGAAAAATTAACGAAATAATTATTTTAATTTTTTTTTCTCAACCTAATAATTTATAATGAACACTAAAAAATTATTAAGTATTGGTTTTAAATAGCTAACTCACTTAGAAACATATGACAGCTATATTTTTCTCCTATTAAGATTAAAATTTTTTTTTAATATACTTAACAAATTACTAGGCGTTAAAAATAATCAAACTAATGATTTATAGACGTTGATAAAAAGTATAATACTTTGCAAACTACTTATTTTTGTTTTTTTTTAAATAAGTATAATATTTTATTGTTTTTTTTTTTAACATTGATATAATTAACTTAACTAATTGAAACGATTAGTTATTGTATAGTTTTTAAACAAACGAAATTATTGTAACATTTAATTGCTCTAATATTATTTAAAATTTAATTAATTGATTGATAATTTATCACAGCAATATAAATTTGAAGAAATAATTGAAACAACATGTTATTTGTTATATAAAATTTACTGACCTTATTGATATTAACGATGTCATAATATTTTTAATGAAATGATTAATTGTCAAGTATTGGGTACAAAATCAGCTTCCTCCTTTTTCTTTGTTTTTTTTTTTTTTAACAATTGAAATAATATTTATTTGATTCGAAAATCAATTATTAGTAATAAATACAAATAAATATATATCTATCGTTTTTTAGTAGATTTATTATAGGAATTTGGCCATTGCATTTGTCCTCATGGTGGAATTTTCACAGAATTTTGTCATAAACTAATGTAATTCGTTTAATAATAGGTTCCAAAAATATTAATAGTTAAAAATTTATGTACATAGATATATATGGAATATAATGCGACTTGTAGATACGATAGTGACTTCAATTCCAAATAGATTTGAACGAAACTTAACATACTTTTTTTTGGGTGTAAAAATTCAGGTCAAGTTCGAAGATGCGCCAAATCGGTCATTTAGTTCAAAAGTTGTAGGTGTTTAAAGTTTTTCAAATTAAAAAAACAATCGTTTTTTGTCAATTTCTCTCAAAATAACTTTTGAATAAAAAGCGATAATTCATTTTTGGTAAATCTATCTAGAAGCTCATGAAATAATCTCCAATTTTCGTTATTTGACTTTCCACTTCGACAATTTTTGAATAGATTGATGACTAAAAATTTTTACGGCTTTAACTCTCAATATCTTCTAAATAATACGTTGCAGGTTAATTCCGTTAATTATATCTTGTAGCTGATAAAATAAGCTTCAAATTACACTATTATGATTTTATCAAAAAATGAATCGTTAATTCATTATGACGTTCAAACGCAACTATGTGATTAATTATAAATATTGAGCCTTGTGGTCGCGATAGCGCTAACAATTCTGAACGGATCTAAATGAAACTTGACACATATTTTTTGGTTCAATGGTTTGATCAAGTTTGAAAATGAAATAAATCGGCGGATTAGTTTAGAAGTTGTAGGTATTTAAAATTTTCCGAATTTGAGAAAAAAAATGTATTATTGATTTATCCTAAATTACTTTGTAACAAAAATTTATGTGGTTTATCATTGATGGTACACTGAAAAAAATAAATATTTGTCCCAAATAAATCAATTTATTTGTGGCTTTTTATTGAATATTTCTTAATGACAAATAAATATATTTGCTACAACAAAATATGACAGTTGATTCAAATAATTTTATAATTTGACGGAAATATATAATTTATTTGTGGTAAGTAATTGATATATTTGTGGTAAAGATATTAAATTTGTGACAAATAACCTAAAATTTGGCGATACTATACATATATTTGAAGCCCTTATTTATTTGTAGCAGTTGGATCATTTCTTTACCACAAATAAATCACTTATTTCACGCAATTAAACTACTCAAATATATTGTATCTTACTCTCAATTAAATATTTATTTGGCCATATCCAAATATACGATATCTTTGGCTCAAATAAATCTTTTTTTCAGTGTATTTTTTCGCTCATCTAGCTAGCTTCAATTTTTTTTTTCACTTGCCGTTTTGATAATTTCTTTGCCCAGGTTTCTCACCTTGAAATTCATGGAAAATGTCCTAGAAATTTAAATTTTTAACTAATTTTTATTTGATAGCTTGAAAATGAATAAATAAATAATGAGAAATCTACTACCATTTCCGCTGCCGAATGGCCTTAATTCTTGAAAATCCAATTATACTTATATTCGTTTTGATTAAAAATTATAAATCGATATTTTCGTCATATATATTTCTCTATTAATCAATCAAATAATCCAATTTATTTATATACTTGAAAATCAAAGTTTGATAAATAAGTAAACATTTGTTTAACAAATATAATAATTATTTTTCCATCATATAATAATCTTACCGTGAGGTGATGAAAATTACAATAGAAATTTTGTTTCCGCTTAGTTAGTCATATGTTAAGTGATTACATTTGATTATATGTTAAGACGTAATGCATTTGCACTCACCATAATATGTAATAAAAAAAATAAAAAAATTAGCATTTCAAATAGATTCTTTGAATTAATAGTAAAATGTGGAACTTAAAATTAATAAAATTCTGTTTCTAAATTAGTTTTTAGATTCATTTACTTCCATAAAATTAAAATCTCATTATTTAGAAAAATAAAAATCTAATTTAGATTAAATTAATAAATTTATTGATGACATAAATATAATAAAGTCAAATTAATTCGACGTGTTGTTAGTTATCATTATCATATTTATCAAATAATTATTTTTTTCGTTTTTATCTGTAGATTTCTTAACAACTTACAAATTATTTATCACTTTTATAATGAAAAGTATAAAAAATTTTATTGATACTGATATATATAATATGAATATAGCTGTCGGTGTTTATTAATTGACAATTATTATTCTCGATAACGACGAAATTTTTAAAAAATCCAAATGTATTGAAAACAATTAAATTATTTTTAAAGGAACTCGTGTAGATTAGAACGAATTTTATTGATTTATATTCGGTCATTTTATTTTCAATCAGATAAAAATAAACTTTACGACAAAAAATTAATTCTTTTATACAACTTTAGAAGTATTACTTTTTATTTGTTTATTTCAAGAGTTCATCAACTCTTAACACTCAGTCTTTTATATTTTTTTTTTCCAATTTAAAGTTTCATTTTTAAAGGAAGTAAAAATGTTTGATAAATAAGTAAATATTTATATTTAAATGTAATTAGATAACGAACATTAACCGTTTAATTTAAAATTCAATTATCCACCAATTTCACTTTTTTTTAGTCTTTAATTTATTGCCACAACAAAAATATTTATTTTTAAATATTACCGCACATTTTTCGCGGAACGAAAATGAAAAAAAAAAAATGAAAAGTAAAAAATTTACTGGATCTAGATGTCTGAAATTTTTCGCATAGGTGCTAGTATGTCAGCTGAAAATCGCAGCCACCTTCAATTACTCCTTAAGTCACCTTTAAGCAGTCAAGTTATATAATTTTTCATTTTCGTTCTCGACACGTTCGTTTCAAAATTAGTATTTATGCGCTTTAAGTACTTCTAAATTCCCAAGCTGCATTATACTTTGCGTTCACATTATACTGAACAAACAAAATATTTTTAAAAAAATCAATATTTTTAATTAAATAATTCGTTTCATTGATAATTATCGATAAAATATATTTTTGTCGCAAGAATTTATTATTATTGTAATTTCATAATAAACATTAATTTTTTTTTCACTTTTTTAAACTATTAAAAGTAATCAACTTTCTTCTAACAAAAAATCAATTTCTTTTAATTTAATGTCTTATTAACTAAAATAATTATTTCAATTAATTTTCAAATTTTAAAAATGATAAAATTATTAATATTTTTTTTTGCTTAGTGTATATTGATGTTTTTATATATGTATATATATGTATTCATATATAGATTTGTATGAGTATTGATTCTGATGAAATTGAATATCAATTTCTATTTCCTTTTCCAAGGCCTAAAATCTTTGAATTCAAAAATTTTCGCTCTCAACTTATCATATTGATCTATCGGCATTGTGTGCAGTTGTTGCCATATTTTTATTATCTCATCTTATGACATAACTTTTCTATCCACATTATAATATTCCTAAAAATGAAATGCATTCACTTGGAAAATATATAAAAATAATCCACTTCGCGTTCGAGGTTTTTTAGTTTGTATTTTGCGATTTTGTTTTCGAGAAAAACTCAGCCGAAAATATCTGATAACCCCGGCTAAGCAAAACTAAAACAGTATTTTTTTAGAAAAGCATTTCATGCTGCAATACACAGTTGAAAAATTTGTGTTAAATTTAACTAATGGTTTATTAATGAACAGAGTCAAATAAATATAAATAACAGTTAACAAATTATTCATTAGAGAGCATTTTTTTACACCAAAAAAATATTTACTAATATTTATTAAATCATTTATTTGACACAATTTGACGTATTTGAAGATATATCCTAATTTTCTCAAAATATGAATAAAAAAAATAATGAAAAAAATTTATTTTGAGTGGAAAGATACACAGTTGAAAAATTTGTGTTAAATTTAACAAAAATCACATGTCCCAAACGGTCCTCTCAATTTTTTGTGTTAATTTAACACATACTTGTGTCAAACAATGATACAGGTTTAAAACTTGTTGAAATCAGATAACACATTCAACTTCAGTTAAATTTACACTTGACGGTGTCGAATATTTAACCATTGAATTTTATACACAAGAACACAATTTTCAACTGTGTAATGAATAATAAAAAAAACAATTATTTATAATAAATTTTATATTTGATATAAAATATGGCCGTGCGGCAACACTTCTATCTCTGTTAGTCTCTTGCTAATATAAACAACTACAGATGATTATATGCAGCCCTCTATTGATAATATTCGCCAAAGAAATATTTATTAACTATTAATAAATATTATTTGGTGGAAACAAATATTTATTCAAGTGAAAGAAGGCTTTGTTAATAATGCAAACATTTATTTGAGATAAAATAACGATTGATTTAATTGTAATAAATGTTTGTTTGTCTCAAAGAAGCTTCTCACAAGAGTTTTAATAAATCTAGTTTAGTAATTTCTACCAAATAAATCCTGCCAGTGTAATACCCGCGCAAAAAAAAAATTTGCTTCATTATGAATTTCATTATGAATTTGATAATCAAATTCAGATTTTGAAACAAATCTGACTTTGATAATAAATTAGCTATCGTTAACTAGCTATTGTTTGTGCTATTACAAAAAAAAAAATTGTTTATTGAATGAGTTGAAAAATAAATAAACTAAAAAATATATTTTACTCTGCATTATTGAATTGAATTTATTAAACTAATCTACATTTATAATATATTTTTCTAATTTTATAGCTATATTTGTTAGAAACTATAACTTGACAGTTATTGTTACATAAAATTTGTTCATTATCATATGTAACATACGATCAAATTAATATCAACTTTGTAACACTTTTATAATCAACTTATTATGAATCAAGTATTAATTTTATACTGTTAAATTTAATCAAATTAATAATAAATGTCATCTAAGTCAAATATAATAGTTCTTTATTTTTTTTTAAATTTCGGGTGTAAGAACAAAAAATACATTTATAAAATAAAACACATTTTTCTTATAATTAATTTAATGTGAATCTCGTACTGAATTGATAATAATTATCAAATTCATCATGAATTACTCCTCTTCGTTGTCTTAATTTCTTTCGATTAAAAAATTTTGAATCTTCTTCAAAGCTAGGAATATACCATTTTTATAAAGTACTTATCACTTGTTTAAAGCGAAAGGTAAGTTTTTAAAAATTACCGATTAAATTATTAGATTTCAGCTGTTGGTTACCTGTTAGATTTAGCTGTAGTAGAAAATTAGAGGATTTTTATAGCTAATTCATTATCAAAGTCGGATTTGTTTCAAAATCTGAATTTGATTATCAAATTCATAATGAAGCAAATTTTTTTTTGCACGGGTATAATTAATTTTGTATACGACAAACAAATGAAGTAAAAATTACTGTGTGGCTAAGTCAATAAAACCCGTTAGGAGATTCAATAATTTTTACTTTTATCAAATAATTTTTCGGAAACCTAATCTCTAAATACAAACTACAGAGTGCACATTAATGCACTACTGTCTAATCTAACGAAGTGCGCTTTAATTTTTTGACAATCCTCGTTTATTTAAGAGAATATGCCATCTATTTTTTTTCTCACACACCTGAGCTAATGAAACGGTCCTTGTTGCACATGCATTAGCAAATGGAAATTTCAAATAAGCCGTTCTCAGATATAAACTGATATTTTTTAACGAGAAGCATTTCATCCGATAAATAATAATTTTACGCATTGAATGAAATATTTTATTTAATGATTTAGGTCTTTATGAAATCGGTTCATTCAAAAATCACCTATTTCACTCTCTTGAGAGAAAAACTCGGCCAAAGTTCCTGATTAATGTATTAGTGCAACAAAGATAATAATCGTGTGCCCACTTGGGTGTGAGAGAGAAAGTAAGAACGCATGTTAGTTAATATTTGTATAAACAACTATAAAAAAAAAACTATAAGTAATATAATTTTTTTTTTTTTTATACTATTTGCTTCACAATCGATATAACGGATTGATAATAACAATAATAGTAGTAACAATAATAAAAATCATAGTATACACGGAATGTTGCCTTGAAGGGGTGCGTTCACCTTAAGAGAACATAATCCGCACTTGTAAACGGGTTCGTTAGAACTTTGAAGAGGTTCTCGACTATAGTCAAGTGTCGCTTTAGGTGACAGGTAATTGTCACAGTTCATAATATATATATATATATATATATATTTTTATTTACTCATCATTTTTTTATGGATTAGCTGTTTCATAATTACTTATTATAATAAATTTATATAATCATCTTATAGTAGGACCTTGCAATATTATAATTATAATTATAATGAGTACTTGGAGTGGCCATTCAACATTATGATGATGCTTATAATACGATCATGATTGATACATTCAGCTCTGTTGATTTATAATTTTATTTCTTGTTACTCACTGGATTTTTTTGGGTGTGTCTATCCTGCATTGACAACAACCGGAAATAGCTATACGTTTTTTTTATATTTATTTTTTGTCGCAATACTTATTTATTGCAACAAAAATTATTTATTACAATTTAATTTAATTATTTACTCAACTTCTTTCAACATTTTTACGAGTTAAAAATTATATATATTTTTATAGTAAAAATATGTAGTCTTAAAAAATTATCTTATAGTTTGTAATACAAAAGATTAAAAAAAAAAATATGAAGTCTTTGAAAACTGCAAACTCCTTATCTCTGTAAAGATTTAGAGGCATGCTAATAATTTTTACATTGAAGTGATTGTATGAAATTTTTTATATTTATTAAAAGAAAATTCATAAAATGAAAACTCAATCTTTCTTTTGATGACAGAAAAAATTGAAAAATCACTACTAATTTTTGTTTTTTTTGTTTTTTTTTTTACTAACTCTCCTTTATTGGTTTTATAAAAAAATGTAGAAAATTGTTGGTAACTAAATACTTGAAATTTTTATAGATTTATCGGAAAATATTTTAACCAAAAAAATTTTTCTTGATTTGAAAATTTGCTTAAGGCCATTCTCAAATAGTGCTCTTCACTTTTTTGAAATATTCAATGACTTTCAATTGTAATGACTGTATCAAAATTTTGATAATTAATTAAAAAAAAGTTTAAGCATTATTTGAAAAAAAGGCAACGCAGTTACAATTTCGCCGAGACAGATTTGAAAAAAAAATTATTTACAGTTGATTTCAATTAGGAGTTAAACAAAATTTGGAAAATGAATTTCAGTAAAATTTTCATGTCAATATTATAATTTGGAATGTCGAATTTTTTAGACTTAAATTTATTTACTACTTATTGATTTTAACTGTGAGTAATTTTTTTAAAAATCTATATTTCGGCGAAATTATAACTACGTTGTCCTTTTTTCGATTAATGCTTCAATTTTTTTAAAATTAATTTATAAAATTTTAACACTGTTATGACAGTTCGAGGTCATTGAATATTTCAAAAAGTGGGAAGCTTTGTCGGAGAATGCCCTTAATTGACAATCATTACTAAAACACTAGCCAATTAAGAGCAAAAATTTTACATTTTAAAAATGATAATTAACTAATTTGAAAAAAATTATATTTTACTATATTTTTTTTTTGTATTAATAAACTGTAAATATTTAATAATAATTAATATTAAACGTGGCAAAGAACCCTGATATTAAAAGAATATTATTTCTGATATTAAAGTAAAACGTCATCAATTCTCTTTCTTATGCTCTGAGAAATGTAAGGAATTGTCTTTATTGAGCTCATACAGTAAACGAGAATTTAAAAACAATCATCCTTGATGATGAAATAGAATTTCTGAAAGTAGAAAAAAAAAATGTAGCCCTCTGCTGATCTTTATTAGTTCATTGAATTTAATCAAAAATCATTTGCCGTTATTCCTTAAAACGGTATGACGCATTTGGTACAAATTTATTGTCACAGTAATAAAAATTCTGTATCAGTTTTCGCACGTGTCTAAATTGAGCGTTAATTGTAAATAACAATCGTTTGATTCTTCTATGGATTTTTATATTCAGATTAATTCTTTTTTTTTTTTTTTACTTTCATCTTTAGGGCCAGTTTTTAAATCCAGGATTAAATTAGTATCGCTACACAGAAAAAACAGATATCTTGAGTCAAGAAAATATTTTTGAAGACAAACGTTTTCGGAAACCAAGTCAAGATTTTCTTGAGCCAAGAGAATTCGTCTTGGTTGGAGAAGATTTCTACTTTATCTGAGAAAATTTAGGTCTCCAAAAAAATTTTCTTGAATCAAGAATATTTACCTTCAGTCGAGAATTTTTTTTTTGTGTGTAGTATGTCTGTATATTTACAATCTATAGATATACTAGTAACAATAATTTAATCTTTTAATTTGAATACTGGCCCTTATTTACTTGAATGACAAAAATAATAAAAATTTCATTTTCTTTTACAGATTAAAGAAATGAAATTTTAATTTTTTACATCGAATAATAAAATGAAATTTGTAGGTTAGAACTGTACTCTTCTATAGATTCTATCGGCCTATATTTATATCAGTACTCAAAAATTTATATCAGTAAGAGATACTAATTTATCATTTTTTCCATGTAATTTAAAAATTTTACCAAATTTTCTGCATATTGTTATCTATAATATAATTTGTTACACGTATACAACAATTAGTCATTTCAATTTTTTTTTAATTTTTCAAGTAAAATATTTAATTGATTCAAGAAATTAACTTGATTATTTTAATTTATTTCATAGATTTATTAACTATTCAACAATTCTTCTTTTGCTCAGCATAATTAATAGAGCCTGTATATAATTCATGAAAATTCAATTTCCATTCTCAGTGAGATCTCTCATTCAAAAAGACTAATATTTTTCGTTTCTCTATCAATTTTATAAAAAAATTGTATATATAAAATATGAATAGCACATAGGGCAGAAGTAGCATTTGTGGCCACTGCTCCATTTTTTGATATTTAATACTTAATTTTAATTAATGAAGAAGTATAAAATAAAATTTATATTTTCAAAGTGTGGTAAAAGTATCTTTGTATCCGGGTCAAAAAAATAACTTGATTTTGGCGTAATTTCAAAAATTG
The DNA here is from genome assembly GCF_029852145.1 of Microplitis mediator. Classification (NCBI taxonomy): domain Eukaryota; kingdom Metazoa; phylum Arthropoda; class Insecta; order Hymenoptera; family Braconidae; genus Microplitis; species Microplitis mediator. The sequence goes on along the minus strand of NC_079978.1, from coordinate 16,094,442 downwards.
AAAATAAAACAAGTCTAGAAAGACGAAAGCAAGTCGAGTTCTTTTTTTAATCAATAAAAAACACATTTTAAGATATGAAAAAACACACTTGGTTTTGACTTGCATTTGACTGTTGTCTTACTTAGTATCGATTCACGCCAACTAAGTCAAATTTAAGTCACGTTGTCTTGGATTTGATTTAAGCTCAGTCATTTAAGTCAAATTCAAGTCAAACTTGACTTAAATTTTTAAGTCACATTGAAGTTAGAAAAATAGGTGAAGCCAAAATCAAGTTGACTTCATCAAATGCGAGTCAAAAAATTTAAAACAGTCGAAATCAAGGCAATTAAGTCAAAATCAAGTTAGTTTTTGATTCGAGTACACACTTGAAAAATTAATTATAAGGTAAAAGCCCCTATACCTGCTCAGTACCATTAGTTGCTCACTTTAACTGGTTGAGGCGTCTTTTTTTCATTTAAAAAAAAAAAAATTACAACTAAAAATATTATTATTGATAAATAATTATTTGTGAATCTAAATATATTAAAATATGATGTATCAAATTTTTTAATAATAGATTATAAATTTAAATTAAATGACTGTTTTCAAAATCGCGCTCAGCCGGGCATTTTTTACTTTGACGTTCATTCGTTAGATTAAATTTGGGTTGCGTCAAATTTTTTAAGAATTATTATAACTATATCTTATTAACTACATTTTTAAAATTCATAAAATTTTATATTATGAAAGAATAAAGTAGTACAATTTATAAATTATTTGTCCAAATCAATAAACTTATCATAGTTTAATTGATGTTGTCTTTGAGCGACTATAGGGCCATGTGTTGGTCGAGTAATGGTACATTACAACTTTTAGTGAGCGACTATGGGTACACTCAAGGAGCTTATTTAAAAAATTAAAAATAATTAATTATCAAGATTATTCTTCAAACTTAAATTTTATTCTAATACTTGAAACTTCAAAAAATAACTAAAAAAAAACATATGGCTTTTCATTCTATTTATTAATTTATATTGAGTGATTTAATTTCACTTCAATGAAAAGTGAGCGGGTATAGGGACTTTTACCTTATCGTATTTTACAAATTGATTTATGAAAATTTTTTAAGTGTCCAACACTAGCCCTAAAGTGCACAAAAACGGTACCTCTACCCTATTGATTTTTTATTTTTTCAAGGTAAAAATAGGTGGAAAAATTATGTAGGTTGATCAAAAATTGTATCTTCCATTAATATTTAATATAATCAATGACTTATAATATCTAACATACTCTCACAATGTCAATAATCGAGGCTTTTATATTGAATCGATAATAACAAAAGCACAAAATACATATTTATGTTTTTTTGGTAATCAAAAATTATCAGCTATCTCTTAGTTTATTCAACGTCATATTTTTTTAATTACTCTTGTTAACGTTTCAGTTTTTGAAATTTAACTACCCCTACTCTATGTATGAAAAAAATATAACTTATTGCTGCTAACAATAATAATAAATCAACAAGACACGTAACTACATTATGTCTTTCTTCTAAAATTAACTAATTTCAATATCCGTCTTATATAATTGTTACAGTAAATAAATAAAACTAAATTGAGTTACTTTCGTCCCTCTTGTTTTTTATCATTTTTTTTTCTATCAATGACGCATTCACGTCGTCTGGACGACCCGAAGGACTAGCAAACAAAAGCCAGCAATTCCGATCGTCGATTGTAAAAAAAATTTTTTTTCTTTGTCTATCTACTTACAATTAAACACGCGTTTCAATACACAACAAAATCTCTTCCGGTGCAATATTAACACAGTTGTAAAATATTTAATTTGTGGAATTAATTAAAAATTTATGTCTAATAATTTTTAAATATTCTTTCATTGATCAATTCAAATATTTATATCATAATGATGTTACATACAATCGTAAGTCGTTTATATTTTTATTCATCTTCTCCTCTATACATAAATGAATCGTTTATTTGAGAAACCCCATAAGTCAAGAATACAAAATTTTTCAGGGAACACAAAAAACATTTTTTTGGAAAAACTTGACATTAAAATAATAAATAAATTATTGAATACAATAATTTTAGCGTCTCTGAAAAAGATTCCAACAAGAAAAATTTAATTTTTCAACTGAAACTACTAAAAAAAATTATTTAAAGTTGATTGACTTATGGGGTTTCTCAACCAAACGGAAAAAAAGTTATAAAATCATTGTTTTTTTCAATGTTTCCACTCAAATCATTAATTACACTGATAAAATGAAGTATTAAATATGTATTTGAACTCTGAAACTCAGAAATTACAAAAAGTTATAATTAATTTAAACATTTTAATTAGTCATATAACAGTCAACAATAAAACAACATTTGAATTTAATTTCCAAAAAAAGCGCGAATTTTAAATAAAAAAAAAAATGATTTCCGTAAAACTAAAACTGCATATGTTTACTTGAGTCATTGACTTATGGGGCTTCTCAATTAAATGAAAATGCTGTCACCCCGTTAATTTTTTTTTAAACGTCGATTTGATGCATATTTTGATTGATTTCTATGGAGGGGCATCCAAAGAACCCACAAATGCAAAAAACCCAATTTCGTAAAAAACATGACTTATGGGGTTTCTCAAATAAACGATTCATTTGTCTTCGAGTTTTAGATGCAGCAATTTTGAAAAATGTATTTTCGAAAACCGATAAGCAGCTACTCTTCAGATGACTAACTCAGAAAAACTATGAAATAGAATTTCTGAAAGTAAAAAAAAAAAATGTAGCCCTCTGTTAATATTTATTAGTTAATTGAATTTAATCAAAAATCATTTGCCGTTATTCCTTAGAACGGTATGACGCATTGGGTACAAATTTATTGTCACAGTAATAAAAATTCTGTATCAGTTTTCGCACATGTCTAAATTGAGCGTTTATTGTAAATAACAATCGCTTGATTATTCTATGGATTTTTATATTCAGATTAATTTTTTTTTTTTTTTATTTTTATCTTTAGGGCCAGTTTTAGAATCCAGGATTAAATTATTATCGGCAGTATGTCTGTATATTTACAATGTATAGATATACTGGTAATAATAATTTAATCTTTTAATTAAAATACTGGCCCTTATTTACTTGAATGACAAAAATAATTTTAAAAAATAATAAGTCAATTATAGAAGATTTTATTACTATTTCTCAATAAAGTGATAAAAAAAAAATTCTTAGCTTTTTGAAAAAAATGAACAGATTTTTTTTTTCACGCTATTGCCATTTAATTTAACTCGTTCCGGTCATACAAACGATCGAGACTCGCGAGTCGCGCGAGGACAGTGGCCGTGACCCAACCGCTGGGGCTCTCGGAGAAGGGGTCGGTGGCCCCGTATGCCAGGAGTGTTTAGAGTACAGACAAGAACAGCCGTCAGAAAAGAGCGGGAAAATATTATAGAGTGAGAAAGAGAAGGGTAAATGTAATTCGGTGATGTTCGGCAACATGAGGTAGGGAGATCGTATAAACTCGGCAACACATATATATATATATATATACATATGTGTAATCCAAGTAGTAACATACATAAATATATGTAGTGTATTAAGTATCATATATATATTTATATGCGATAGTTTCTTGCACTTTGGGGCCAACTTTACTGTATTGTGTTGTGACTTGCACAACACTAGATGTGTAAGCTGTCTCTCCCATTCTTTTACATATATAAATATATATGTACATGTATATCTTTCTCGATTTATAGTCATATATGACTGGTACTATCGATAGATGTTACACTAAAGCTGTCATGCCGTCGGTTTCTACTGAACTCCGCGGAATTACGCGGTCGATAAGTGTGACTGCTGTTATAAACTCGTGGCCATTTTATCTATTAAGCACACGTGCAAATCACTCTCAATTTACCGCACGGAAATGATAAATTCACGGAAAAATATTAACTATTGTCATTATGGAGATAATTATATACATGCTATTTTAATTTTAAATATTCATCTTTTAATAACAATTATAATTATTTATAGTCGTTTCTGTATTGATTTTGGGATACGTTTATAAAAAATAAACGATTAAGTAAATTACTCGGGAAATTTTGATAATTATTATTTTCATAAGGGCTAGATAAAAAATAATCTTCTATTAACTAACGATATTTTGAATAGAATTTTTTTGGTTGTTTTTAATTATTAAAAATTTCAAACTCGAACTTGAATGTGATTTATAAAATGTCAAAATTTTTTGTTATTAATATTTTTTGTACAGTTAGAAATAATTTATTTTAAATATTTTCAAATTTCTGGTTTTCGTTTTATTTATAAAATTCTTTTATTTGAAAACAAAAAATATTTATTCTTTTTTTAATACATGTATTAAATATTTATGAGACCTATACTACTTTTAGTTTCCCCTTTTTATTTTTATTCTACACCCAACCTTTCGTAATACACCGAGTTTTTTTCACGATTTTAGATCACGAGTTCTTTGATTTTTTTTTCATCCCCTCGCTTTTACGTAAATCTCCTTATATATAAAGAAACAGGTATCGGATATATTTAATTGCCCTGTATATTTTTGTTACTTATAAAATTACATATATTTATTCTATTATTTTTTAAAAATATTCGATAGACTGCAGTAAAAATTACTGTCTTATTTTGTTTATCACGGATTAATATTTAATTACATTGTTAATAATTTAAACAATTGTAAATATATTATTAAAATGAAAAGCGAAGCACGCGCAGACGTAGATTGAAAGTTCGTTGAACTAGTGAGGGAAATAACGGTAGAGGGGTAGTGGGTGGAGGGTTGAAAGTTCGAGGTCTCCTGCGACAAGATTCTCGCGACCTCAATGCGCCGTTTTAAAACGTGAGAATTAAATAAATCTCATTTGATTGATTGATTGATTAATTTATTAATTGATTGTACATTATATCGATCAAGGGTCATTGACCTTTTATCCTCTCAATTGATTTTAAATTGACAAGATTATTTAATTAATAACATTACAAAATTTCCTTCATTTGCTATTATGATTTTTTTTTAAATAAAAAAAAAAACAATTTAATTGTATTAAGAAAACATAAAATTTAATAAAGAGTTTGATATTATTATTAATATGTTAATTATTGCCATGCAAATTACTATACACTGCACTTGAGCACGCGCGTTCGCAATACAACGACAAAAAAGTTTTAAGATTAGCAGGTTTTAAAAGACGTTGATGTTAAGAGAAATAAAAAAATTCAACACAAGCAATTATCCACGTAAATAAACCACATGATTTTTATCGTTTAATCTTTTAAACACAGGCCTATTGTTCGATGGAAATATTTTAAATTTAAATTTAAATGACTGAAGTTTCTATAAATTTATTTTAATTTTTAAAAAATTTTTTAATGACAATTTAAATAATAATTTATGATTTAATTTGAATTATAATTTGAAAAATAAATGAACGATTCTAAATAAAAAATATTTATTTTTTTAACAGATCGCACCCTCGGCAAAAAAGCTCTGGGGCGTTGACGAAGGTGGTTCAAAAGATGAAGGGGGTGTCAAAGGCGGTGGGATACTTCATCTTGGTGATCATCATCAAATGTGGCGAGATTCAACTTGGAGCACTCCAGGTATTGAAATTATTTATTTTTGGTCATTAAATTTTTAAATTGAGTACCAGCTCATCTTAGTGAATGTTGAATTATTTAAATGACATGTTATCATATTATTAAAATACTTGATATTTTATTTGTAAGTTATTTAAATTTATTTTTAAATAACCAAACAGTGGATAAAATCGACATACATCAGTACTGACATTTATTTAAATTTTATTATTATGATATAAGTATGATGTGATGGGTGCAACGCGACTGTTGCTATGGCGACAGACGCCCGGCATTGGTTGTCTGGTGGGGGCAACGTCCCAATGTCCAGGATCGTACCTATTCATCATCCCTTAATCATACCTGCCTTTAAATCATTTACTTTAATCACTAGATAATCATACATTCGCTTGATTTTTAACATAATTATCTTACAAATAGAATATCAAAATATTTAAAATAATTGTAATCACAAAATTTTTAATTATCATTCATTTATTTTTATTTAATCATTTCAATAAATTTATTTAATAAACTAATTTGTTATTAATTATTATTTTGTAGATCATGCAGTATCACAGCCAATTTCGATGGCAACCGGAAGACGAGTTAGTGTGGGAACAGGTTACCATCATCAAACATCTGAAGTTGGAGCTGTACTTAGTCCCAGAAGCAGGTAAATTATAAAATATGATCGATCTAACGGAGACCACTAGTGTGAAATTTTGAATAATCCATTTTTTTTGCATATCTCGAATAGTTTTTCTGAGTTAGAGCCATCTGAAGAGTAGCCGCTTATCGGTTTTCGAAAATACATTTTTCAAAATTGCTGCATCTAAAACTCGAAGACAAATCATCCGATCGATTTGATTTGAATTGATGGACCTAGAGATAGGAACGTTTTTCACTCAACGAAAATGAAAAAAATTTATGAAATTTCACTGCTTAAAAGTGACGAGGGGTAATTGGGGACGGTTGCAATTTACAGTTGACATACTAGCACTTATACGAAACATTTCCAAAATCTAGATCCAGTAGACTCTTTACTGTTCATTTTGTTTTTTTATTTTCATTCCCCGAAAATGTTTCAATCTTCAGATACATTTGAATTGCAGTTTCTTTTATATGTTTCTACGTACCATGAACCTTCAGTTTTTCCATTGAATTAAAACTGTAATTTTCCCAGGCCAAAAATCATCAAATTTTCGCGCAAAATTTGAAATTTTTTTTTAAAACTCCGCCGTTTTGTTAAATTTCAATTTTTTTTTTGACCCGAGGCCCCTGGTACAGGAAATACCCTCTAGCTTAAAAACCTTTTTGGTTTTTTTGATATCTCGGGCTGTGAACGCTATCACTGCAGTAGGGACTTTTTTTTTTGAGCGGGAAATTGTGAATAATTCGCTGAATTTTGAATTTTTTGGTCTAAAAATTTTATCTAGTATTCATAATATATCCACAAATATATCCTTAAAATATTAAAACATTCCATGCAGTAGTTTTCTTTAAAAAAATTCCTAAAAATCATCTTTTTTTAAACCATCACACTAGTGGTCTCCCGTAATATGAAATAAAATAATTAATAATTAATTATTTATTGTAATTGCAGTGAAACCGGTGGTCTTGGTGTTAAAATGGTTGAATATGTTCTTGGATCAAGTCCAACTACACCAAAGGATTTGGAATCCCGAATGAGCGCACTCAGATTGGTAATTATTTGTCATTTAAATTTAAATTTTATTATTTCTATGGACTTAATATACATATTGATTGATAATTATAACTTTTAGAATGCAGACAATGACAAAAAAGATAAAGACAAAGGATCAGCAAGTCCATTTGACGGTTCAAAAGATGATAATGTTCCTCAAGGCAATGGACTTGTTTCGCAAAATGGTCTCGATGATGACAAAGGTTTCAAGTAAGTTCATATTTTTTTTTTTAATAAAACTGCTGTAGGATCCTTCATTGAATTGATAAATAATTGAATTATTTTATTTCAAACATTTAAATACTAACAGTTGATAATTTATAAATTAAATTTCATCGCAATCTTTAAAATTTTAATTTATAAAAATATAAATTTTAAAAATTCAAAAGTAATTATTTGATTGAGTCGAGTAGTTTTTCTGGTATGACTTCATAGTAGCGTATGTTGGTTTTATCTCGGCATTAATTTAAATTCTTTATCAAATATTTACTTACATTGACATTGTAAATGTCTTAAATTTTATTTTAACACTTGCTGCTTTCTTATACACATGACTTAGAGTTCAAAATTTGAATAAAATTTCTTAATTTTAAATGAAAATAAATTTAAATTATTTATAAACAATAATTGTAATCACAACATTTAATAACTTTTTAAAAATCTATACTACAGTTTCCCACTTTACCATTAACGATACACTAGATGTCACCTCAAGTCAGAAAAACACCAGGAGATATTTCAAATATTTATATAATTTATCAAGTCATCATCATAAATAATTATTTGCTTAAAATAAAATAATTACTTTGATTTTTTATTAAATAATTAATTAAAAATTTTTTTTTAGTCGAACCCCCGGAAGCAGACAACCTTCACCAGGTGAAGAAGAATTTCAAAAAAATGCAGCAGGAACTTTAGCAGTTAGTGCAGGTGGTGGTGTCGTTTTATTAAAACCAGGTGTCGATGTTGTTGGTAGCGAAGAACATTTTATGGCAGCATTTGCTCCAGCACCACCTCATCATCTTCAACATCATCAAGCACCACCGACTCATCATCTCCAGCATCCCCATTCACATGCAGCTCAACTTTTTGGTGCGCAAGGACCATTACCTCCACAAGGACCACCGCCAACTCAGCAGCAACAACAACAAGGTCCTCCGCAGCAACAGGATACAACAACTCACTTTGATGTACAGGTAAGTTTTGTTTATACAAAAAATTACATTCATGTCTCAATAATTTCCCGGTAGTTGTAATTTTATTATTTTACATATCTCTTTTTTTTTCTTTCGTTTTTTTTTCTTCTCTTTCATTGAATGGATCATCTGTTTATAATCTTGTTAAACATGTCTGATGCTTTTAAACATAGACAACGATGTGGTAGTTTTAACGTCTTCGCGTTGGCAGATATACATAAATCATTAACTGACAGCTTGCCACCTACTTTTAACACCCGACGCAAAATAGAACTGAGCTAAAAAGCTCAAATTTGTAACCGACATAAACTAATAGTAGTTTGATTTTTGGTAAAATTAAAAAAAAATATCTAATTAAATAAAATTACCCAAGGAATTTAATAAGTAAATTAATTTAACATATACTACTAATTAGCTTTAAAAAGTTTATTAAACCGGGAAATAAAATTAAATTATTTATGTATGAGAAAGTCCGTTAATAGAGTTTTTGTTTGTTTAAAGAGGGTGAGATAGTGAAGGACAAAGTTGTTGGTACATATTATGCTATAAATTTATAAAATATAATTATAAGACAGTTTAATATTGACTGGGTAGTGTATAATAATATTACGCAGGTCATTAAACAATACCACTAAATATTTATCTTCTTATCTTATATTTCAAGTTGTTGTATACAAAAAGCCTTTTATTTCGTCATAGATATTTAATAATAATTTTTCATAGCTAAAAAACACGCTCATGATTTTCTGGTCGTGTATATCTTTTCTTCTTTTAGTGCTTACTTCCTGTTGCATTAAAAATACACAAATAGAGCCATAATTTAACGTTATTTTTATCCTCTCACTAAAATTATACAATAAATATATACATATATACGTATATTTTTATTATTATTTCTCTCCGAAAATAACACTAGAATAAATTCAAATAGAGTGTAGATGGTAATTAAATCCATCAACTTTTATTTATAATTTTTTTTCTGCTGCTATTGATTGAGTAAATAAATATTTATATTTTAAAATTGACTGACTACTAGGACACTGAGGTTTAAATTAAAGGATTTGAGACTAAGCAAATATTTAGCGTAATTAATGTTGACATTGACACAATAAAAAAAGGTATCGTTTGATGTTATTAAGACAAGTGTGGGTATAAAATTATTCAGTGGTAGTAACTCGTGCTTAGCGGAGCATAAAATAATTTCTTTCTCACTCTCTCATCTTTCTCTGGTTGGTTCCTGTCTTGTGTTTCGTACGTGTAACACGCTGAGAGTAATACGCCAAAGGAAGAATTGAACATACGCAGGTACAAATACAACATACATGCTTGTATATATAAGGAAGATTGAGGTTGTTGACTTGTTGCCCATTCAGCATAAAGTGCAATGACTTTCTACGATGAAAATCTGTACCAAGACGACTAGCGTGTAAACTTCTCTCCCATGCTCCAAGAATTTTATCCCTTCTACTGTCTTGAATTTCCGGTCAAGAAATCTTAACGTGAAATCACCGAGTCGTCTATTCACTCACTTCGTCCTTACTCTTTTGAGATACCCGGAATTTCATATATATTATATATATACGTTTCTCTTTTCTTCTATATTTTATTTGAACCTTTTTTTACTACTTTTTATAAAAATATAAATCTACCACGAAAATATTTTTTAGTGTGTGGCTCTTGTCAAATGGAACTCTCACAACATACTTGGCATTGTGTCTCTTGTCAGTTAAGGTGAGACTTGTCACTCACTCGCGAGTTATTTTTGGTTCAGCTTTACGTAACATGTAGGATGTAGGATGAAGAAAATTTATTCTTATATTAATATTTATTCGACATATTTTGCCAATAGTTTTTATTTCTTCTATTAATAATTTTTATTTATTTAAATAAATAAAAAATTTTCACAATAATAATTATCTAATTTGTTACACTTTTTTCTTCGCTTTACATTATTATTATTAATTGTTAAACTTTTTAAGTTGGACTAGTTTTCAACGGAGTCACACTTTCTTACACATTTAAATTAAATGTAACAATAAAAATTTAAACATTTGTCTTATTTGGTGAAATAAAACTCGACATTCATGACAACTTTTTCGAAGGTCATCGCTAAGTATTTTTGCTTTACGAAAATCGTTTATTGCGCTAGACACGCTATCAATTTTACTCTGCGACAGCCTTAATAAACCAAGTAGAAATGTCCCAACCATATATATGATCTCACAAAAAAATATAAAACTTTTGCTTGTTTTTATAATAAAAAAAAATGAGTTTATTAATATTTTAAAAATTTAAAAAACAATCTCAGTAAAGTAAAAAATGAATAGTGTAACAAAAAAATATGTTTTCTTATGCGTAGACACGTGTGCAATGTATATGAATTATCTAGGGTTTTATATTTTCTCTTCAACCACCTAATTCACCTTTTGCCAAGAGGCCGCCGGCCTAATTCGACCTGGTCGATTTCCCCTGAGATAGTAGAAACAAGATTTCTTTTTTATTCACCATGAGGATGCCTTCAATATTTCTTTTAAATAGATCACACCCGTTTAATTAAACTCATTACCTTCAGTTATTAAAACTATTTTTCATTTCAAAGGATTAATAATTTTTATTTTATTTTTTAAATTTATATTTAAAAACTTTTAAATTAATTAAACTTTGTTTTATTTACATGTATTTTAATTGCTCTAATTAGTCAGTACGAACGTTATCTTTTCAAACATATGTAATTGATGACAGCAATATCATACTTCTCATTTACATTCATACCCTTTTTCTTTTTTTATTTTTACTATTTTTTTTTTCTGTCGTGTGAGATTGTAATTAAAACGTGGATTACCACAGAGTCAAATCTAGGCTAGAAAGTACTCTTTTCCTTGGGTTCTTTTATTCTTAACCCTTTAGACTTTTATGCTCTTCTCGTCATTCTTTTGCTCCTTCTTTTTCTTTAATGTTTGAATCTCGCTGACAAACTGACGAGCATAAACTACAAAGCAAACGATGGAGTCGTGACTAAGTACATAGTTATAGTTTTAATGGTGCTCAAATATATGCCTATTTTATTTTTAAATTTTAAACAAATTATTATTGTTCCCACTTTTTATTTTTACATTTTATTTCTATTATTTTAATATTACCACAGTAATAACCACACATATTATTGATTTTTTATTACAGTCGACACTCGTCATAAGCCTCTTCCCCTCAATCGACAGGTACTGAGTCCAGCTTCCCTCACTTGACCACTTTTTTGAGTTTCATACCACAGCTCGTTATAAGCTTCTATTAAAATTGTATAAATTATAAACTAACAAAAGGAAAAAATATCAAAATTAAAGATAAAAATTTCCTATCAATATTTCACAGAGAATAATTTAAAAAATATTAAGTAAAATATAATTTATCTATATTATTAAGAGAATAAGGAAAATTTTGTTCCCGCCATATCTATATGATAGAATTAGTGAATGTTATTGAAATTGGTATCATTAGATAGGTATTGACTTGAATTTGTGCCTTTTCATAGAATTGCCAAGTATTTAGATAAATAGATTTATCTATATCATTCGAATTACATTTAAATTACGCGGGAAAAAAGACGATCGTATTTATTTTCTTTAAATAAATTAATACTTTAATTATTCTGTCACTAAATATGACTGAATGTCACTGAATATATAGCTATATTATTTATATCGCGTTACTTATTCCAAAATGACAGATTTTTATACTCCCTTTTGGTTTTAGGAAGCTTCTCAAAGCCAAAAAAGTGTGCATAGAAAAAAAAAAGGATTCATTGACACAAAAAATCTTTACTCGCCTAAAGAAAATTTTTACTTACCCCAATAAATTTTTTGCATTGTGAATTGAAAACAAAAATTTATTTAGAACTAGAAAAAATTACTGGTGCAAGGAATTATTTCTTGACCAAAAAAATCTTTTCTCGCCCCAAGACAATTTTTGTATTTAATTGATAATGCATAAAATTTCTTGGTGCAAATTAAAATTTTATTGCGGCAAGAAATTCTTTTTTCTGAGTATTTTATAAATTTAGTCGTGATATTTGGGCAGTAATATGAAGTTTAAAATCAGATAAAATAAAACAGGCTTATAACGAGTAGTCGAGAACAAAACTAAACGCGCGGTAATGGAGAGACGAACTCCGAAAAAAATTTTCCCTGTCTCCCAGACCAGGCTTATAACGAGTAGTCGACTCCGTGTGGCTGTTAATATTTAAAATATCGATATATTAAAAACTCTGTTTGATTGGTAATATTTTATTCCATATATCAATGTCGTAAATTAACAAAATTATAAAAGTAATAAATGATTCACCTTCTAAAATACTAATGAATATTAAATGAGACAGAAATACAATCAAATAGAATTGCAAATAAACATGTATGTCGTTACTCTTGACTGTGATTAATAACGTGTGTTCATTTGGATGTAAACGAGAGTTGCATTTTGTGTCGATAAATATATACATATATATAGATGTGTTTTTTTTTCACTTATGTATATATAATACGTACATATTTATATGGATTTACATATATGTACTAAGGGATATTTTCATATTCTTTCTCAATACTAACTCCATTTTTTTTCTTCTGTCATATAGGGTATATTATTTATATACTTGAATATATGTGAGATTATTTATCACGAGGTCGCGATATAAGTGTACTTGGTATATTTATATATGGTAACAGTACTCGCGTATACATATATATAAATTTTTTTTTCTATTATAATGAGAGATTCTAGGGTGTGAGAGAGGCAGCAGTGCCGGTGCTGTCGTGTCTCACGTGGGGTTGCTAAAGTAGGAGGTATATCGTAAGGGAGGAGTTACGGTGTGCAACACGCTACCTTGCGTGCTCGTCCATCCCTCGGAATTCCGGGGTTCTCAACCACTCTAATTATACTTTGGTTTTACGATTAGTGTCACTAACAATATCCAATCACACTCAAATATACTCAAATCCTTCATTACAGTTATTCGCAGCTTCTTTTTTTACTTTTTCGATGAAGAAAAATAAATAACTCCATAAATTGAATCCTTTATTATTATTATTGCTACTAAGGTAAAAGCCCCTATACCCGCTCAGTTTTCATTGGAGTGAGATTAAATCACTCAATATAAATTAATAAATAAAATGAAAAACCATATTTTTTTTTTTTTAGTTATTTTTTGAAGTTTCGGGTATTAGAATAAAATTTAAGTTTGAAGAATAATTTTGATAATTAATTATTATTAATTTTTTAAATAAGGTCCTTGGGTGTACCCATAGTCGCTCACTAAAAGTTGTGATGTAAAATTACTCGATCAACACATGGCCCTATAGTCGCTTAAAGACAATATCAATTAAACTATGATAAGTTTATTGATTTGGACAAATGAATCGTTTATTTGAGAAACCCCATAAGTCAAGAAAACAAAATTTTTCAGGAAACACAAAAAACATTTTTTTGGAAAAACTTGACATTAAAATAATAAATAAATAATTGAATACAATAATTTTAGCGTCTCTGAAAAAGATTCCAACAAGAAAAATTTAATTTTCCAACTGAAACTCCTAAAAAAAATTATTTAAAGTTGATTGACTTATGGGGTTTCTCAACCAAACGGAAAAAAAAGTTATAAAATCATTGTTTTTTTAAATGTTTCCACTCAAATCATTTATTACACTGATAAAATGAAGTATTAAATATGTATTTGAACTCTGAAACTCAGAAATTACAAAAAATTATAATTAATTTAAACATTTTAATTAGTCATATAACAATCAACAATAAAACAACATTTAAAATTAATTTCCCAAAAACGCGCGAATTTTGAATAAAAAAAAAAAAAATGATTTCTGTAAAACTAAAACTCAACCCGTTGATTTCTTTTTAAACGCTGATTTGATGCGTATTCTGATTGATTTCTATGGAGGGACATCCAAAGAACCCAATTTCGTAAAAAACATGACTTATGGGGTTTCTCAAATAAACGATTCAGTTAAAGTGAGGGATTAATGGTACTGAGCGGGTATACGAGCTTTTACCTTATATTTCTTTCAATAAGATTATATTATTTCAAAACTAATAATACACTTTTTAATTTACAATATTTCTCATTAATTAGATAATTTTAAAAGCATCCCGTAAGAAATTATATGAATAACCGAGTTATAAATAATAATATCGATTATTTTTTGCCTTTGATTGAATTATACGCTTTAAAAATTATCGGTATAATTTCTATTTATATTTTATTATAATTTCATTAAATTAATTTTATAAATCCTAGGTTTTGATGTAAACTGAAATAGAAAAAAAGTTAGAAACGATTTACGATTCGGTAGCGAGAGTCCTCGGCATGCAAACAGTACGAGCCGAGTTTTACCGTCTTTGACGCGTTTTTTAATTTATTTTTTATTTTTTACCATCCCCCATGTTTTTTAGAGGGTTCTCGGCTTATAGTCCCAACATAGTACAGTAGAAGAAGGGTGGCCTGGAGCTTAAACAATAGATCGTTGGCCACAGGCGACATCCCAAGTGTACTGAGAAAAAGAGAGTAAAAGAGAAAAGTTAAAAATGGTCGTGTACTTGCTTATTTCTACCCTTTTTCTTTTTCATTCTCGAGATTTTGCACGACTTTCGCGCCCTCTCGTTCGTTTATAAGGACACTCGAGGTGGCGCTGTACATACGTAGAATTAAACCACGACCAATTAAATCTCGAAAAATATTTTCTACTTTTTCATTTTAAAGTTTACGTTTGTATATATATATTTTGTTTTATTCATTTTTTTTAACCCAATGAAAAAGCTTTGTAATATGTGTTTTTTTTTTATTTTTCACATGCAAGAGTACATTCTGCAGTTATGATTTAGTTAGTAGGACATTTCGTTAAAACTCTTCTATACCTCTAATATTTTTTCGCTAGAAATGTTTTTTTGATTTAAATTACTGTGCGGAAAGAGTGATATATTTTTTAGATATAAAACAAACACATCAATCGATTGAATTTACGATTTTTATTTAAACCAACATGAAATTTTAACTGTAATCATATCTAAATTTTAACCAGATAATTTTTTTTCCCACCGCAAACGATTGATTCTCTTGAAAAAATAATGCATAAAAGTATTTTTCGCTTCGAGGCATAACATACCAAGATTTTAAGTGCATCATTGACTTTCCGTACGTGTAACAAATAAAAGTAACTGTTTCAAATTATTACCCGACCATTACACAATATTTTTTTTTTTTTTTAAATCTCTTTTTATATTTCATTCACAGTAACATTGATAAATTTTCTGATTTATAATATTTTATAATTGCAGCCTGACAGTTAAATTTTTATTTAAAGTCTACTTGTCGACAACTGTCAGAAAAATTGAAATTTTAACAACGAATACTCGGGTCAAAAATGAAACTCAATTTAGTCTCGGTTTCACAAGTCGAAATTTAGAGCCGATTTCCACAAAACAAACTCGACTTCTTTTTCACGGATATATAAAATACATTCAGTTGTTGTCTTAACTTAGACTTGACTCGGTTACTCAGTTACGAAAAAGTCGAAATCAAGGTGTACCTGAAGATCCAAGCGTTTTTTGCGAAACGAAAATAAAAAAACAAAATGAAAAGTAAAAAATCTATTGGATCTAGATTTCTGAAATGTTTCGCTTAGGTGCTAGAATGCCAAGCGAAAATTACAGTCACCCCAAATTACTTCTTAAATCACCTTTAAGCAGTCAAATTACATAAATTTTTTAAATTTTCATTGCGCGAAAAACGTTCCGATCTTCAGATACATGAAATCAAGTCTACACAGAGAAATTATTCTTGTTTGTAATGCTATGGTGTCATAGTAGTGCCGGACCATGTTTGCCACCTGTCGGAAATTGAATTGAACACATGCCAAAATTACTATGGCCATAGTAAAATCGACGACGATAACTATTGGATATTTTACTATGGTCATAGCAATTTCTGCATCTATTTATTTCAATTTCCGACAGGTAGACATTATGGTCCGGCTCTACTATGACACCATAGCATTACAGACATGAATAATTTTTCCTTATAAATTGACTTGGCTTAGACTTATTCGACTTGAATTATTAAGAAAAAGTTAAAACTAAAGTGAAACGCGAAAAACACATTTTACACTAAAAAATACTGCTTAATGTTTACTTGGTTGAGCTGAAGTAAGGCAAATAAATAACTTTTTTTCAAGTTGATTCAGCAAATCAAAAGTAAGGCGAATTAGATAAAAAAAAAAAGCTCTAAAAGTTGACGAAAATTTAAGTCGAAAAAGTCAAGATCTTATCGTAAAATTGTCGGCAAATCTTTTACTTCAAAAGAAAATAAGGTGAAGTGAGCCTGAACCGAGATTTATTTTTGACCCGGGTAATCTTCGATGTCAATTATTAATAAGATATACATATATAAATTATCAAGATTTTTTATCATTGAATTTAATATGACATTATTTAATTACATTATAAAATCAAAATTGAATAAGAGAATTGATATCTTATTCACTTTTATTGATTTTTTAAAAATATTTTTTTTTTAACTTCCCGCTAAGAAAATTGCAAATTTTCAAAAAAGGGAAGTTATTGGTTTCGGTCCGATTTTCGAAAATCGAGTTTTCATCAGATGTCGACGTTTTGAGGTCCTAGGAAACTATTCTGACTATTCCCGGGTGGACGTCCGTGTGTGTGTGTGTGTGTGTGTGTGTGTGTGTGTGTGTGTGTGTGTGTGTGTGTGTGTGTGTGTGTGTGTGTGTGTGTGTGTGTGTGTGTGTGTGAACTTTTTTTTGTCCGACGATATCTTTGGAACAGATGAACCGATTTGAACGTACTTGGTGGCGATCGAAAGAGCTCACCAAAACTTAGTCTTGATTAGATTTTGGGGTAAATCGGTCATGTAGTTTACAAGTTATACAAAGAATAAGAATTAAAAATTTTTTTTTATTTTAGTTTTTTATTGATTTCTCAGAAACGACTTATACGATCAACTTCAAAATCTGATCAGTTCTAGAACTCAATAAAACACGTCGATTGCCGCCTCAACCATCAAAATCGGTCAATTCATTCCTGAGATATCGTGGGAGAAAGAAATGCTAAAATCGGTTTTTTTTAAAACAATGGCACACTAAAGTATTTTCGAGCTCGAAGAGCTCGAAAATGTATCCACAACAATGTTTTCGAGCTCGAGGAGCTCGAAAACAGCGGGAAGTTTTGGGGCTGGCCCGCAGGATCAACCGACAGACAGATTTTTTTTAAAGTGAATATAAGATCAGAGACCTAATACCCGATCAGGAATTAAAACCTGATCACCATATATTTGTATATCTACATTTATAGATATCTCTGATAGAGTATTTTGTCTTTTGTCTAATGAACAAATTTTTTAAATATTTTAAAATTTAAATCTCAGACTGTTAAAAATTTGTGCAGTGAACGCGGATTGAATTCGGAGCGGATGTCCGTGTATTTATTTTATCCACTCGGAGTGAAATTTACTCCTAAAAAGACTTAATTTTAATATTGGAACTCCAAATCTGAGTGAATGCTGAATTAAATAAAATCTACACTGTAACAATAAACTCCTCATTTACTCCGTATGCGAAGGGATTTTTTTTAAAACTCCGAAACTCCGAATGACGGAAATTTGAATTCACCCCCGATTTTTTTGCATTTTAATGAGAATTAACTTGAATTTTTATTAATTGGTATTATGATGAACATTTTAAAAGATTAAAAGTATTCCAAAGCTGACCAACTTTCATATTTTAAATTTCGTATAATTAGTTTTCAAATTAAAATTACATATTTATTTTAGTAAACATAAAGACGTATACAAATAACATATTTTATTACATTTATCATATTCAAAGAGTTATTTTTTCAAAACTCTTAAAAAAAATAAAGTCTTGCAGTAAACACATTAAATTACGTTCTTTCAAATTTTTTAAAATAAAATTTTATGGTAATTACTTTTTATTTCATCCTCAAAGGATATTTTGTGATATACTTTATCAAAAAACTATTATGCAATTGAAAATTTTTATATTCATTACAAGTATTTCATAATTTAAAAACAAAAAGTTTTGCAAATTTTCGTTATTTTTTAAAATAAAACAAAATATGTTGTATAACAACTAAAATACATAAAATTGAATTCTGTCATACTAATGTAGGATTTACTAAAAAATTACCATTTTAAAAAATATATTTTATAAATTTAAATGTGTATACTCTATTATCAATAATTTAAATAAATTCTCTCGGGATTTTTTTTTATTGAGCTTAAAATAAACCGAGTACTTTTCAATGTTCTCAATCTTCTTAGCATCTTAGTTACTGTCTTCGGTAATCTCACTGGAATTAATGTCTCTAAGGGCATCACGATCTAACATTTTAAAACGTTTTAACATTTTTTCATTTTTCGATCCTATTCAAAAATCGTTGGAAGAAAAAAACTAAAAAATAAATAAATAAAGTGAAGGAACAAAACAGAATAAAACAAAAGATGCAAGACTCTTGTATTCTTATACATCAGGGGATTCCCATTGAAAACGCTCAGACGGATAATGAGACTGGAGATGGAGCCCTTGGATTTTCGAAAGTTTCCCTCTTGCACCGTTGCGTCTTGGACGCGACCGGCGAACGCGACGAGTGTCCCTAAGGGCCGTACACTTGCGAGCGTAACCGAGAGCAACCGATATAAGTAAAGCAATGAGAGTTTCGTGGGGGCGGTAGAATCACCCAAGAGTCGGTGCTGCTGGAGAATAAAATGAGGGACGAGGAAGCAACGTTAAAAAAAAAATAAAGAAAGAAAAAGATAAAGAGAGAATAAGGGAGTTTAAGTGAGAGGGAGAGAGAAATGTACGCGTCACACCGACCGCGTCGCGTCACTCAAACCGCGGACCATGCAAGCGAGGAGTTTCAACCAGTCAGTTCTCAACTGCCTCTCTATGCGGCAGCCGTTACGATCACGGTTTAAGACCGTATTATCACGGTCTTAACAGTCTGTACTGCTATCACGTTTACCCTTTACGAAAACTTTTTATTTTATTTTTACTTATTTATTTATTATTATTTTTTTTTATTTATAAAACTTCAAATCCATTAGTTTCGTGTGGATTTTTTTTTTTTAATCAACTGTCAAAGTGGGTAAAAAAAATTTTATACGGTGACTTCATAAAAACAAATTGATTTAATATATATATATATAAATATATATTTTAAATATTGTTTTTTATTTATACTTAAACTAATTACTCAAGTGGGCCAAAGTAAATATCGAATGACAATTTAAATAATCGATGATAAAAAAAAAATACAGTTACATATCAAATTTAATTATTATAAATATATATAGATATTTTTTCATAATTAAAATATTGTGCCTCGAGGATATATTTATTAGTGAAATAATATGACAAAAACAAAAATACATTAATGAGCTATTAAATTACTTGACATGTAATAGAATAAATTGTTTTGTAATAAACAATGATATTTATGTGAATGTGATTGTGATAAAAGTGCAATGAGACGTGAAAAAAATTTAATTATTTAATATTGTTGAATAAATAAATAAATACGGCAACATGGTTGTCTTAGAACTCGAAGCAATTTACGCACAAGCAGCACCACATACAAAATTATTAAATAAACGGTTTCTTGGTGCTCACCACTGGTTAGGTCCACTCAAAGAAGCGTTAGTCGCTCGACTAACGGCTGATAAGGTATCGTCTGTTACTACTTGTGCTATTTTATCCTTTCTTAATCTACTGATACAAAACTAATCCTTTTTAAAACTGATTTATTGATAAGACACGTACGCTGTTAAAAATTTACCTTTAAATTCAAAGCAAATTACTTGGAGTTATTCAAAAATTCAAATTACTTTGAAATATTCAATATAAATGTACGTATTTATATATTTTATTTCATAACTTTGAATTTTCAAATCATAAATGTCATGAAAATTAAATTTACGATGTATTTTATTTTAATACTTATTATTTATTGTCTATAAATCAATTAATTTTTAATAATATTAATTAGAAAACTGATAGTTTTTTAAAATCCATAATTTTATTTGAAAAATTTTTTTTATATAGGGTAAAAGTAGCATTTATAGCTACTGCTCCGTTTTTTGACATTTAATACTTTATTTTAATTAATGAAAACGTATATTTAAAAAATTCCATTGCGTATTTTACAAATTATTTTATTTAAAATTTCTAAGTAACAAAAACTGGCCCTAAAGTGACCAAAAACGATACTTCTATCTTATACTTAGTTTTTAAATACGAGAAATTTGACAGCTAGACTCTAATAAGCTCAAAATTATCAACTAATTCAGGTTTTCTTTTTTTTAAAGTCAATTCTGTATTGTTTTGAATTAAAATCCAGCTCAATATCTCGATTAATCACTAAAGTGTGGGCAGTACTATCTGAATTTTCGAATTTTAGTTTTCTAATGACGTTTTGAATAATTATGTTTTGTGAGTGATAAAAAAACTTGCGAAAAATTTTGTCTTACATTTTTTTCGGAAGCTATAAAAATTGCAGTATTAACAATTGATTAATAAATTAAAAAAAAAGGTAAAATTACTAAAAATCGGTACGGCCCAGCCTTAAAACATAGGAATCGTTTATTTGAGAAACCCCATAAGTCAATGACTCAAATAAACATATGCAGTTTTAGTTTTACAGAAATCATTTTTTTTTTTTTTTTATTTAAAATTCGCGCTTTTTTGGGAAATTAATTTCAAATGTTTTATTGTTGACTGTTATATGACTAATTAAAATGTTTGAATTAATTATAATTTTTTGTAATTTCTGAGTTTCAGAGTTCAAATACATATTTAATACTTCATTTTATCAGTGTAATAAATAATTTGAGTGGAAACATTTAAAAAAACAATGATTTTATAACTTTTTTTCCGTTTGGTTGAGAAACCCCATAAGTCAATCAACTTTAAATAATTTTTTTTAGTAGTTTCAGTTAAAAAATTAAATTTTTCTTGTTGGAATCTTTTTCAGAGACGCTAAAATTATTGTATTCAATTATTTATTTATTATTTTAATGTCAAGTTTTTCCAAAAAAAATGCTTTTTGTGTTTCCTGAAAAATTTTGTTTTCTTGACTTACGGGTTTCTCAAATAAACGATTTATATATCTTGAAATAGTCTTGTATTTTCATTCAAAATTATGCTTTATTTTTTTAATTGTTTCAACACATCAATTCTCATTAAAAATTCATAAATTTTATTAAATTTTCATGACAATTATCCTTGAAAATCAAAAAAATTTTTAACTGTCCTTATTTTTGTTCTGTTTATAAAACGATTAAAAAAAAATTAATAATCAATTTTTAACTTTAAATTTAATTATTTTCTTTTAAATAATAATAACAATAATATATAGACATAAATACCTTGTAAAGAGAGAGAATATTGGAATTTATTGATGCAATAATTTTAACTAAAGTTTGGTCAGCTTTTAATTTAACATTGTCAGTGTATAGTGCAATCTTGCTATAATATTTAAAACGTCAGCGAAAATATTAAGCTCTTTTGCAGACCGTTAACAGGATACATATTCACATTATTATCTATTTTAAAAATATATATTAATAAATATACTTGATCTTTTTCTCTTTTATACTACAGCAGTATTAAATAACTTTGTCTTTGCATTATTAATTATTTTCAAAAATATAAAAGTCCATTTAATTAGATTCTAAATCAGCCAATAAAAAAAGTCTATTTCAAACTAGCTCCATAACTTTCAATTAAATTCTGTTCATTATTATATAAATAACTTTTTGGTATTTCATTAAATGTTATTTTCAAAAACTAATTAAACTATGTTACGAATTATTTTAAATTTTAATTCAATGCAAAGAGAATTATTTATTTTTAAAAAAGTATTTATATATAATAATTAATGATTTGAATTTATGATACTGGACCGAAATTTGTATCGATTAAGCATAACAATATAAGCCTCATTAAATTATTTGAGAATGCATCGAACTAGTTAATAATAATCATTATTCATAAATGATTCACCAAGAAATTAATTTATGCACAATTCATATGACAATAATTTAACTATATTCATCACTAGTTATTATTTATTTTATTTTACCCATAATATACCATACAATTATTATTATACATCCATTAAATTCAATAATGCTCAACAATCATACATATAAATTAAGTTGATCTAAAACAATCACAATTTTTTTTTTCTCTGACATTAAAATAAAAATAACTAGAAAACAATGCAGAATTCGAAAAAACTTTATTGAAAATAACTTATAGGGAATAAAATTGTCTTCAAAAAAGGTCCTATAATATTTTGTAATAGGTCTGATAGTTTCGCCGGAAAAGTAAAAAGATCTCAAAATTTAATATGAATTTGACTTCAACCTCAAATAACTTTTGAACAAATAGATTTATCAAAAAATGATAAGAAACTTTTTTTGTAGAGCATTCAATTACCTAAAAAAATATGCCTGCCAATTATTCCTATGACGCATCGCTAGCTACTTATAAAAATCAGAAGACGTAAAAAAAATTTTTTCCATATTATTCTCATGGAAAATAGAAAAGTGCAATGCGGAACCTTTTAATGTCAATATTAAGAGCTCGAATTTTCACAGGCGTCTTTTTTTTATCTAAATGAAACTTTTGAACCTGTTTCCGAGAAAAAAAAAAAATTTGTTATTTTTTGGATCACCCTATTATAAATAATATTTTTCTAAAAATTTATTTTTTTTTGTCATCTCTTCCCAATCCGCAATTTTTTTTTCATCATTTTTCTTTTCACTCACTCACTCACTCACTCATGGGATTATCTGAAAGCCGGAAATAAAATTATCACATCCAACTGCCACTCGTAGACGTCGTCTAGTCGTCTCTGGGATTTCTACTGCCACTACTATATATACATACATATATGTATATATGTACGCGCGCTCTGTCAAACTGCTCGAGACATTTAATTCCAACAGAATGCACATCATTATCGTCTTGCTGGCTTACAATTCCATTTATTTCTACTCATATTCATTATATTATTTACATATGTACTTTTATGCATATGTACATACATACGTTTATATAGATATTACTATATAAATAAATACTATATTTTTATTCCACTGTAAATTATATTTTTTTTATTTTTTTTTCATTTCATTTCAACCCTTTTAAATCAAGACAATATTTCTTTTTACTTATTTTAAGACCTCTTAATTATTCACTAGCCAATGAGTTGCATCCACTAATTAACGTTGACAAAGGATCACAAGAATTTTCAAACCCATGCTGCTATGTAATAAAATATACTCTTCACTTCTCTTTTCTCATATACTCAACCCTTTTTTTTGCAGTGAAAAAATAAAATGAAATAAAAAATATTTAAAAAAATATTGATAGCTTGATATAAATTTTGGATGTTTTCAATTTAATCAATGTAAATTTATCGACCAATTATGTTGGACCCACAATTATTACTTTCTTCTTTAACCCTCTATCGTAAACAGGTTAGAGTACCTACAATTTTTTTATGCTTTTTTTTCGCTCTTCAATATTTATGGCAGGGTGCAAAAGATATGATCTTATATTACAAATTCTCAAGTTTTTTTTGCAAAAAATATTGATAAAAAAAAGTTGATAAGTGAAGTACAGTTGAGTAAAAAATAAAATATAAGTATATTTTAAAACACTTGTATATATATTGTTGGATACTTTGTATCAATTTCTTATACATTATTTGATCAATATTAACTTTTAAATGTTTTTTTTTCCTTTTTTTTTTTTTATATTTTGTCTCTGAAACTCTTTGCTCCAATAAGTCTTTAAAGAACAATGATCTTTCGTTCAGTTTCTTATACTTTTTCTTCATTTGTATCCTTTTTATTCGATATATCTATATAAATTTTTTTTTTATAATATTATTTTTCATTTTATCGACTCTTCATTTTTCGTGATGTGGTCGTTCTTCTTTTACCGTCCAGCGACTTATCTTTTATATATAGAATCCGATAAATTGAACTGGAGAACGAAAAATATATTAAATTATTAAAGATATTGATATTTAATTTTCATCATCATAAAATTATATACATTTTAATGTTAACATTATACAGTAATTCTATATAATTAACTATCATAATTTTATATCATTTTCATTGCAATTATAAATTTAGACTTCTGTTCTTTTCAACAGCATATATATATTTAACTTTTCCACTTTATTGTTTAAACTTGATATATATATATTTTTTTTAAACTAAATATAAAAGGAGTAAAATACAGGAGAGACGTTGAAAATTATTTGACTGGCATTCGAAGCGAGAGCGGACAGAGTTCGCTGTCAAGCCGTCGAATCTCCGAGTATTTGCATTGTAAATATCTACGTCAGATATCCCGCGAGGATTTCCGGACATTTCTATCTTCTATAAGTCATAAGAATACTAATTGAATTTTTTAAAATGATTGTAAATTTTTTTTATCAACTATTTTATCACAAAAAAAATTTTAATCTAATTAATTAGATTGAAAAAACTGCCGAGTAGTAGATTTTTTCTCAATATATTAAAAGTACCCGGAAAAAATTATCTCAAAAATATGATAATTTATAATATAATTCAGTAGAAAATTTAACGTAAATCAATAAGTAGACCGCTTTTACTATTTATTACTATGGATAGTAAAAATCATAAAATGTTAATTAGTACTATTTGTTTATTTTTAAAATATTATACTATTACTTCTATTACTGTTTCGTTCGTATTTTTAATTGATGGAATATCAATTTTCACTGATAGTATATTCAATTATTACCAGGGTGGCCACGAACCGGGAAAACCGGGAATTATCAGGGAATTTAATGCAACCGGGAAATATCATGGAAATTCGAAAAGTATCCGGGAATTAAATTGTAACAGTTCAAAATTAAAAAAATTTAAATTATATACTAGTTATAAAAATTAAGGAATATTAAAAAAATTTCAAATTTTAAAGTAATTTTCAACAGATTGTAACTTGAAGGAAAATGGTCATACGACAATAACAAAAAAAACAAATTGTAGCTTCAAGTGTCAAGTTTTCTGATCTGGTCTTTATATTTTTTAATTATGTGCGGTTCCGGAGTAATCCTAAAAAACTATCGAAAAAGAAATTTACCAAATTTTTGCTCGTCTTAAAAACGGTCTTCGAGCTTCAATAAATTTTTTTCGATAATTATGATTGATTTTTGATTGCTCCGGAATTGTGCATAATAAAAAAATTTAAAGACCCAGATCAGAAAACTAGACACTTGAAGCTACAGTTTGACTTTTTGTTTTTATTGTACGACCATTTTCCTTTGAGTTACAAACTGTTGAAAATTACTAAAAAATTTGAAATTTTTTTACTATCCCTTAATTTTTGTAACCAGTGTATTTTGAATTTATTTAAATCATAAAATTTCTTATTAAATATTTTAACTTATACATTTTTAACATCGAATAATCAAAAGTAGGCATTATCAATTTATTTTATTGCCATTTTTATGGTTTCTCTTATGATTTAATTATCAAATTTAATTATTAAGAATGAAAATATAATAAAAACTTTGAATATCTAAATGATACGAATAAAATTTCTAAATCAGGGAAAAATGTGAAAAACTTAACCGGGAAATATTAGGGAATTTTTAAACCATTTCTTTGTGGCCATCCTGATAACGAAACTTTGAGTAATATACTTCATATTACAAGTTCAGAGACCTTCGCTTAGAGAAGACAAAGGATCGACTGGGGGCAGGATTCGCGCCCGGGAGATCAGAGTTCGAATCTCGGTCAAGTCAAATAATTTTTAAAATAAACAAATTGACACCAACACTCGTACCCATGCACAAAAATTATTCGGAGTGAATTTGGGGTGTGACTTTTATTTATTTAATTCTCGGAGTGAAATTTTCTGAAGGGAATATTTTAAGATCAAAACTCGTGATCGGAGTAAATGCGCGTTTAAATAAAATCCTCATCACACCGAAATCACTTCGCTGAAAGAAAAACAAATGTCTATTCATTCTGTATGCGAAGTGATTTTTTTTTAAACTTCACAACTTCGACGCATGGAGTGAATTTGAATCGAAATAAAATCCATATTCACTCCCGATTTTTTAAAGTGTAATGCAGTTTGAATTTTTTTGCACACTGAGTAAAAATTAAACGATATCTATAGTGATTCAACTTTACACTACAAACCTATCAATTTCAACTCATAAGTTTTTAGTAAAGTTTCCTAAACATTATTCTCCATAAAACTGATGGTCACTATTTTTAGTGAAAATATGAGAGAACCTTTTAGGTGAACTTATCGGCTATGACTTATCTGACTACAACGACAAAGCATTTTGCTTATCTTGGTGCAAACTTTTCCGTCGGTTTTCTCTTTCATGACAATACTATGGGTGGTGTTTTGATGCAAAGTTCCTGTCACTTTGAATCAAATACTAGCTTGCCCAGATTATTATACGCATTACATCCAGTAGTGAAGAATCAACGACCCAGCTGCATACAACTCTCGTTATTTCTCTTTCTCCCTCTTGTTTCTATGCTACACATATGTCTATTATACTTCTATTGTCCCACTGCTGGCCATTGATCATCTAGAAAACTGGCTGTCGACAAAGTCTGGCTTACACTGGATGTAACTCCATGACATTTGTTATAACTGATGTCGTTGTCCCTTCACTCTAGTGTTTTATAAAATTTATATTTTATTGTTTTTAATATCTTATCATTAATGGTTTATCAAATCTGATCACAATACAATCGTATATATATATATAGTACATGCAATATTTTTTTTTCTTCAATATATACTCCAATAAAAGTAACAATCGACTTTTATGCATACAGTAGATACCAGAGTTTGGATTTTTTAAACACTTGGACTAAAATAAAATTAAATTTATCGTGAATTTCCAAGAGATATATAAAATATCACAAGCATGCTGTCATTCCAGCTCATGTTTTAAAATCAGTTCGTCCTTTTTTTCTTTCTTCCTTACACGTCATTTTTAGTAAAAAAAAAAATAGGTTTCTCTTTTTAAAACAAAGGAAAAAAATATATATTTTTTTTTATTCTCCACTATTTAAACTTCATGGACGTTGAAATAAAACGTCATACGTTTTAAAAATTTTCTAACAATGCTTTTACCTGAATAATTTTTATTTGTCCTACATTTTAGCAAATTTTAACGGTTTAATATTTTACTACGAATGTTAAATACATACAGGAAATAATATATGTATATAATGATAGGATTTTACCTATATAACTTTTTTCCGTTATCACGGTTTTAAATATAGCGAACTGATATTTTTATGCTTTTATTTATAAAGCTGAAGTTTTGACATTTATTTACTCTGTTTTTTGGCTAATTGATAAATAAACTCGATTAAGTTTAAAATAATCTACGATAAATGATTGAAATAATTGATTACCGTAATGTACATCCATTTATTAAAAATTTTAAATATCTCTAAAAGCTTGTAAAAAATTTTATTTGAGTAACTGTGCAAATCAATATATTCAATATTTGTTTTAGCAATAAAAAAAATCTAACTTTCGACTTTTTTTTCTTTAAAAACAACGATAAATTTGAAATAAATTATCAATTATTATAATCATGAATACAGAAAAAAAGTATTTCTTGGCGCAAAAAATTTTTACTGGCCCCAAAAAAATTTTTACTTGCTCTAAGATATTTTTTTCATTTCAAATTAAGTACAAAAATTTTTATGATACTGATAATAGCCGACGCCTTATAATTTTTAGACTATTTTTTAGAACGATAAATTTAAAACAAAATATTTGAAAAAATTGCTCCTACAGTTTTTTGAATTTTCTAAATGTGCATATTTTTAGTTTTTTTTTTTTCCAATTGATTTGTCGAAAAAATAAAAAATCCGAAAATTGTTGATTGTCTGTCAATTTCAGGATCATAAGTAGCCGACCTCTTATAATTTTTGAATTTTTTTCAAAACGATCAATTATAAAAAAAAAATTTGAAAAAAATTACATCTACAGTTTTTTTGATTTTTTACATGTGCATATTTTTTTTGTAATTGACTTATTGAAAAAAAAAAAATCCAAATTGTTAATTGTCTACTAACTTCAGGATCATTAATTTTTTCCGGTAAAAAAAATTCTTTCGCCCAAAAATATTTTTTTTCTATAAAAATATGTAAATTCATAATTTATGATCTAAATTGCTTATAAAATAATGAAAAGATTTTGATTATTAATAAATTATGAGTAATAAAAGTTTCTTATGATCCAATTATATAACTGTTAATATATAAATTAGAGTATTTCGAAAATGTTAAACATAATAACATATATCACGTATGCTTCTAAGAAGCCACAGATATACCTACCAAGAATAATGTGAGGCTTGGTGATTCTTCAGTGCAGACACGCCTTTTAGAACTGCAGTCACGCGACCGCATATAACTGTTTCGTTAGACGATAAAATGTTTAAGCAAACGCTCGTTGTGTATCGACATGACGCTTCGCACGACCTGGTTTCTCATCTTCAAGAATTCACTTCACATCTATTGTATTTAACAATTTATAAATATATACATACATACATATATGTTTTGAAAAAAAAAAATTGTTATAAAAATCAACAAGTGCGTGAGAAAATATGAATAATATACACATAAAAATTGAAAAAATATAATAACAATACTTATGATTTCTGTATATACTTCAAAACAAAACCTTCATATATATATATATATGTATGTATAATATTGCAGTGTCAGACGGGATCTTATGCCCTCGACGATGACGATGAGAATGTGGCGAAAAGGGTAGCGGGAGGAAAAGGGAAGTGTATAATTGCTAGGGTGTCTCTTATTACTGTGGTATCGTATTACCGCTGAATAGACTTGCGAGATTGTCTAACCAAGTCTCACGTTTGCTGTAACACGTTCTCAGCTATTTTAACCCACTACTACTCAATCTTATTATAAATTAATATTATTCATTAATTTTTTTAATTACATCAATGTGTTAATCCATTTATATTTACGGATGTAAACAAAACACTTTATATTTATTTTATTTAAATATACACTGTAAGAAACGGGGTAAGTCCAGGTAGTGGAGGTGTTGAATTTCAGCAACGAAAGCGGTGTTAAAATAACACCGTTACCGATGAAAATATTCCTTACCGGTGTTAAAAAAACTTCCGGGTGTTAATTAATTTAATTGTCGGTGATTGAAATGCTGGGTGTAAAATTGTCTAATTTTTTAATAAATAATTATTTAAATACGTACATAGCAAAATTTAAATGTCCTCCAGATGATATTCATTAAATTTTCATATTTTTTTATATGTAATTTACCCGTCTAAAAAAAATCGTTCCAAAAAGATTCCAAAAAAGTTCCGCATGTGGAACTTCTAAAAATGAGACAGATTAGAACTTCGAATGGAACTTTTTTGGAACGTTAGTAATTTTGATGGTAAAAAAAAAAGTTTTTATGAGCAAATTTAGAGTCAAAAAGAGCGTTCTTGGAACTTTTTTGGAATTTTTTATGGACGCTTTTTTTTTGTTCTATAAAAAATTCAAAAGTAGTGATCTTTTAACTGAAACTTTTTTGGAATGTCTATATAAAATTCCAAAAAAGTTCCAAAAACGTTCTTTTTGACTCTAAATTTGCTCATAAAAGCTTTTTTTAACATCAAAATTACTAACATTACAAAAAAGTTATTTTCAAAGTTCTAATCTGTCTCATGTGTAGAAGTTCCGCATGCGCAACTTTTTTGGAATTTTTTTTACACGGGCAGTTTTTTTTTTTTTTTCTAATTTCTATGCGTAAAATTTTTTTTTTACACCAATTTAATACCGGTATTTTAACACCACCAAATTACACCGGTGTTATTTCATTTTAACACCGCTTTTTTTTTTACAGTGTATACATGTGCTGTATATAAAACAGTGTATTTTATTAACCGTTAAAATCAATTCAAAGCTTGTAAATTACCACTATTTTTAGAAAATTATGTCAAATCACTTAAACAGCTAAAAATTAAATGCTTTTCAAGTGTCTGACATTTTAAAAATTACTCGACTTACTGTAAATTCGAAATTAAAGGTTACGTCTTCTCACTTTTAAAAAAAGAAAAAAACTATTAATTTATTTTTTTCTTGATAATTTTATTGTGAATATTAATGGTACTTAGAATCTATATTTATAATAAAAATTTAAAAGTGTTATAGTTTTTGTTTAGTTGACATGAAATTAATAGTCAGTCATTATTTTTCTTCCAACAAAAATAATGCCGACTAATATTTTTATTATTTAAAAATCATAAAACAAAATAGAAAGTCAGCTTATTTAAAAAGTTTAATAAAAAAAAATTACAGTGGATTCAATTTCACTGACAATCTTTTATAAAATTTATTTGCCGCACTTTTATTATCTGCAATGATATTTTATTATTTATTAATTTTTTTTTTGCTATTATATTTGAAAAATTAATAAAAGTTAAGTATAAAAAGGACAATTCTGTCTTCTTGAAAATAATTTTGAGGGAATTTCACAGCGGAAACGGAAACTCCGTCCTGTGTGTCGTACTGTACGGTAGTTGTCATCGTATAAAGCGGAAATATACCAAGGGAATACCTTTAAGTAGATACTTTACTATGATCCTTGGACACTACTTCCTGTAATGTGTCTATTTGTCGAGTAACTGAGTTTTGATCTGTATATTTAACTCAAAACAAACTTTATTGTACTGAAACAAAAATATATATCGTGACAATAAAACTATAAATTATAATAAAATTATAAATAAAACTTCCAATGCATACATGTACTGTCAAAAATTTGCGGAGTGGATGCGGATTAGGCCGACGTCTAATCATTTTTGAATTTGAATTCAAATTCATGATAAATTGAAAACAAAAAAAAAAAGCAATTTCAAATAATTGCACCTATAGTCGTTTCAATTTTCTACGTGCGCATATTTTTTTATTTTATTTTTTGTAATTAATTAGCTGAAAAAAAATTCAAAAATTTTTAATTGTCTGCTAACTTCAGTATAATTTAAATTTTTATGAATTGTGAATAAAGCTTTTTATTTAAAACTTTTTTGTTTTGAGTTAAAACATATATTTAAAATATAATAATGGTAGTTAGCCAACTTTATTTAACAATAAATATATATGTTTATTGATTATCTATAAAAGTTTATCTCAGTTAGTAATATGTTCATTTAAAGTTTATTAGCAGCGTGAGATTGATTGATCAATAAGTAAATTGGGAGCGAATCGAAATGAGATTGAAGGTCCAAACATTCCACCAAAGTGAGGCCAGGCAAGATTAAGTATTGAGGAAACTAAAATGTGTGACGTTATATACATAGTATGTCAAGAGTGATCGATTTATATTGGACATTTGTGTCCCGATTAAAATACACCTTTTTTTTTAGATTAATTCGCATCTCTATCACTTGTTCGTATAATATTACAACGCCCGCTAATTAAAGCGGTTTCCAATTTCAATTTACATATATACTATATATACTCTGTTGCTCTATTTTGAATATATGTATATATATGTGTATTATATACAATTAATACACACTAAAATATTCTTGGTAATCTCAAGTTTACTAAAACTTTTCCCATCATTTATTTATTTAGTTTTATTTTTTACTTCTCAAAAGTGCAGTCGATAAAACGTTGTCTTTTACTCTTTATACTTCTTGTTCTTATGTTATTTATTCTTATTGTATATAAGAGTCTATAACAGTCTCGTGGGCATTTACGATCTAAGATAAATGGTTTTCTCTTACCAACTGACTTTCGAAATACAAATACTTTTTTTGTTTTTTATTTTTAAATTATTAAATACAATTGTTTTTTTATATATTTATTTATCTTACTGTTCATAATATTTTTTATTGATCTGATAGTTGAAAAAAATTATAAACGAAATCTCCACTTCTTAACTTTTTATTAGTTTTTTTTTTTTCCTTTGATAAAAATAGAAAACGAAATTATTCGGATGTTTTATTTTAATTTAATAACAAAGCTTTTAAAATCATTCGATTGGAAAGTGATTGGAAATTGATATAATAATTTATATCATGATAAGCATTTATTTATGCTGAATAAAACTTTTTTTTATATTCTTAAAAAAAAAATATTTTATATAAAAGTATTTATAAGTTATAAAAAGTTTTTAAAAACATGACAACTTTAGTTCTATCACATTCCTACAACCAAGTTTTTCGACTTTATTCAATTCCCATAACGACCGTGTCTCCAGTGAATTGGTCTTTTTATTTTTTTGTTTTTTGAATCATGGGTCACTAGGAATCAATGATCGATCAAGACCACGAGCTTTCTTATTTTATTTATTAACTTTTTTCTACTTTATTTTTCTATTTTCTTCATAGTAATACCTCTAGTTTCTTCTATCGATTGGACATGGGAGCGTCGACGTTGAAACATCTACTCAGGTCGAAGAGAAAGAGAGAAAACACATCGGGGGTTGGTACGAACGATCTTTCCGACACGCGTTCGTCATGTTCTCCAGTTGTATTATATGGGTCGTTATAAAAATAAAAACAATTGTCTATTTATTGACATTTATAGGACACATTATTAAATTATAATTCATTTAACTTTTGATAGTTTAATTTATTTAAACAAAACAAAAGTATACTCTAATATTTTTGTTTTATATTTTTCACACCGCACTGAAAAAATTTTTTTGAGCCAATAGGGTAGAAGTAGCAGTTGTGGCAACTGCTTCATTTTTTGACATTTAATACTTTATTTTAATTAATGAAAAAGTATAAAATTAAATTACCATTTTAATAGTGAGATAAAAGTATCTTTGAACACAATTAAAAAATTAATTGTCTGCGTATTTCACAAATTATTTTGTTGAGAATTTCTAAATGGCCAACTGGCCCCAAATTGGCCAAAAATGGCACTTCTACCCTACATTATTATAGAAGAAATAAAACAATAAATTATAGTTTCAAATAACAATTACAAGATTTTATTAAAAGTAAGGTCCTATACCCGCTTACTTTACATTGGAGTGAGATTAAATCACTCAATACAAATTAATAAATAAAACGAAAAACCATTTTTTTTTTATAGTTATTTTTTGAAGTTTCGAGTATTAGAATAAAATTTAAGTTTGAAGAACAATCTTGATAATTAATTATTATTCAATCTTCAAATAAGGTCCTTGAGTGTTCCCATAGTCGCTCACTAAAAATTATGATGTAAAATTACTCGATCAACACATGGCCCTATAGTCGCTCAAAGACAATATCAATTAAACTATGATAAGTTTATTGATTTGGACAAATAATTTATAAATTATACTACGTTATTCTTTCATAATATAAAATTTCATGAATTTTAAAAACGTATTTAATAAGATATAGTTATAACAATTCTTAAAAAATTTGACGTAACCAAAATTTAATCTAACGAATGAACGTTAAAGTAAAAAATGCTCGGCTGAGCGCGATTTTGAAAACAGTCACTTAATTTAAATTTATAATCTATTATAAAATAATTTGATACATCATATTTTAATATATTTAGATTCACAAATAATTATTTATCAATAATAACATTTTTAGTTGTAATTTTTTTTTATAAAAATTATAAAAAAACGCCTTAAACAGTTAAAGTGAGCGACTAATGGTACTGAGCAGATATACAGGCTTTTACCTTACATCTTAATCTATACAACTTACTGCTGATAATTGTATTTGCTAAAATTATTATTTAAACTGTAACTCTTACAAAATTTCGTAAATTTTCAATTTTCAATACAAAACGCCGCATTACAATTTGAATACAACATTTATTTTTTCTATGTGTGAAGTTTCTTCACTCCAAAAAAATTGCGTGATTCAAATTCTTAATAAATTCATTAATTCTTACAAAAATTACGTCAGTATTCTATTTGCAAAAAATTTTTCTTTAATCAAAAAAGTTCTTGTATCAAAAATAGATTTTAATTCAGATTTTCAATAAAATATTTTCTTTATGCAAGAATGTCTGCAAAAATAAAAACAAAAAATATTACAACTTCATAAAATAACTTAACGCTTTAAATCCAAAATTAGAAACATTTGACCACACGGAAAAAAATAAACTTTAAAAATTAGGGTTTGAAATAATAACCCGGAACCCGGTTGTCAATATGGGAAATTTTAACATTTCAAATAATAAATTTTATAATACGTGTCGTCAATTTTCTAAGTATCAGTTATGATTTTTATAGTTCAAATAGTAATTTTTCTTGCATAGACAATACATTTTCATACTTATCCTGTAATTATTCACGTTTTAATCATAAACGAAAAAATTACTGTTTAGAATGATAATTTTTACTGATCACTTTATCATTATATTACTTGTTCTCAATTTCTATAGTTCATTTTTTTCCGTGTAAATTCTGTAAGAATTACCGTTCAAATAATTATGTTATTAAATATAATTATCACAAGTAAGTTTTTTACTTCAAGATGTACTTTTGACTAAATTTAAAAAAAAATCCCGAAACTCATATTTGAAACTGATTTTTCTTGTTTTATTTTTTCCGTGTATTCTTCAAAAGATTTTTTTTTCTCAGTGTAAGTTTTGATACCATCTACAATTATTTTGTCATCAACGATAAGACTAGCAATTGAGTATTAAAAAAAAAAAAAGGTTATAGCATTTCTACAAAGGTCATACACGATCTTTCAGAGCATTTTTTATTGTCCTTTAGGTGTTTGCCGAGCGTGGAAAAATCAAGGCCTTGTTCATTCACCCTATGCTTTATATGAGTCATCTTCATGTCGTACATATATTTTTTCATTTTCTCATTCTACTTTATATTACATTATTCATTTATTTCTTTTTTTATAGCAAAACTTCTATCACATTTCATAATATTCTTCCTTCCTTTTATTACAAAAAAAAAAAAAAAAACCGTCAATAACAATTCCGATGGACCAATACCAAAAAATGGACAAATGATAAGACATCAAAGATTGAAATACTCTTGAACAAAAATTTTCTATCATTGTCTAAATAGAGAGGAAAGAACATTAAAAAAAAAGTCGACCACAAAACATTTTGTAGCTCTACTCGCTCAACTCTGATTTCTCCTTGAAAAATCTTATTTCTTTTTTTAGTTCAACACAAAAACAGAGTACAAGATTATACATACATATATCTATATATTTCTATCTATCTATCTATCCGACATACAAGCGTCATAGATTCAGCTAAAGTGAATTCACTGAAAGTTTACAACCTTGCTTACTATATATCTATCTATCTTTTTGATTGCACTTTACCATTTACAAAGTTCTACATACATGCCTTATATATTTTTATTCACTATTTATTCATCAATTTGCTATACAACATCTAGTCATACAGTACTATTATCATTACTCTGAGGATTCAAAACAAATTTCCAATTCTCAATTCAATATTTCCAACACGGCTAATTTTTAATAAACTTTATTCATAACTTTTAAACTAATATATCATACGAAATATTTTGTTTAACTAAATCTATGAATATATACAATGTAGACAATTCGCGGAGTGAACACGGAGTAGAACTTTTTATTTTTTTAAATCCCTTGGAGTGAATTTCACTCCGAAGGGGAGTTTTGGAAAACATTAATTATAAAAAAATTACTAATATACAGTGAGATTAGATTCTTATATATTTTGACATTTATATTTACTATGGAAATGAATACGAGTTCCTTTTATGCTGATAGTGAAAAGTTTCACACTTGTGAAGTTAAAGAAATAGACTTTTCATTTGCCATAACATTTTATTTTGTACCGAAATATAAAATATTCCCATAGAAAGTATGTCATTATAACCACGGAAAGAAATTTATTTCGGATATCACTATGCAAGTATGGCCGTGAAGCCCATGCTAGTCTGGTTCACAAGATCAAATTGGTTTTAATTCGAGATAAAGCTCGTAACAATATGATCGATAGCTCATTGGATTCGGAATGACGTCTTGAAAAATGTATGAAAATTTTTTTTCTACACGTGAAAAATTTTAAAAGTTATTAACAAATTGAGATAAAAAGAAAACACATATTTAGTTATTGACAAATAATTATGAAATTAAAAATAAAAATTTTTTTTATATAAAAGTCCTGACTGACGGAATTCTACCTCGATCTCTTATAATTTTAATTTAATGCTGAGTCCAGCCTCCAGAAATCTTATTTTCATCGTTGAATTAAAATTATAAATAATAGAGGTAGAGTTCCGGAAGTCAGGATTTTTTTATCGAAAATTTCGTCCTCTTTAAAAATTTTTTTTTCAAAATTTTTTAATTATCAATAGTTTCGGAATTATTTGCGAATAATTAAATAAATGTTTCTTTTCATCTTGATTTGTTAATAATTTTTACAATTTTTCATGTGTAGAAAAATAATTTTGATACATTTTTCAAGACGACATTCCGAATCAAATGAGTTATTGCTCATATTTTTACGAGCTTTATCTCGAATTAAAACCAGTTTGAACTTGTGAACTAGACTAGTATGGGTTTCACGGCCATACTTGCATAGTGATATCCGTAATATATTTCTTTCCGTGATATTTAATCATTAAATGTTTTTATTATGTATTATATTATATCATAATTTAGTGAGTTTCTAAAGAATTTTATAAATTGAAAACATAATATATTATTATATTTCTATTAAATATAAATTTATTAAGTATTAAAACTCTGAATCGGAACGAATGTGGATTGGAATAAATTTCGTATTTACTCCCGATTTTTTACGGTAAAAAAAAAGAATTAATTGAAGATAAAAGAAATAAGTAAACAGTCACACAGTAATATGAGACAAATTGATAAACAATATTGTCAATATAATAAAGTTTAAGTAAACAAATAATATTCGACGATGTGATAACAACTTGATGAAATTTACAGAGTATGAAACAAGTCCGTAGACTAAATATGACACCCTAGACGTTACGATGATGGTTTAATATTACCATCCTGTGCCTATCTGATGTCTAACGTCGTTTCAACATCCTAATAAAATAAATTGCTCGCTACGTGGCGCTTTGTCAACCTTTGGACAGACTGGCGCCTCTCGGGTGTTGTTACTTTTTATTATTTTTAGATTAAATATCCTTTATTAATTTTTTTTTCGTGGACTCATGACCTTGTTGATAGATCAATTTTTAAAGTTCAAATTAGGACGAAAACATTTTTTTTTGTCATTAGAAAAAATTATTATAAAAGGGTGGCCACGAACCGGGAATATCGGGAATTATCAGGGAATTTAATGCAACCGGGAAATATCATGAAAATGTCAGGGAATTTCGAAAAGTACCCGGGAGTTAAATTGTAACAGTTCAAAATTTAAAAAATTTTAAATTATACATTAGTTATAAAAATTAAGGGATATTAAAAAAATTTCAAATTTTGAAGTGATTTTCAACAGATTGTATCTCGAAACACAAAAAAGGCAAACTGTAGCTTCAAGTGTTTAGTTTTCTGATCTGGTCTTTATATTTTTTAATTATGTGCGGTTCCGGAGTAATCCTAAGAAAACTATCGAAAAAGAAATTTACCAAATTTTTGCTCGTCTTCAAAACGATCTTCGAGCTTTAATAAATTTTTTTCGATAATTATGATTAATTTTTGATTGCTCCAGAACCGTGCATAATAAAAAAATTTAAAGACCCAGATCAGAAAACTAGACACTTGAAACTACAGTTTGACTTTTCGTTTTTATTGTACGACCATTTTCCTTAGAGTTACAAACTGTTGAAAATTACTAAAAAGTTTGAAATTTTTTTACTATCCCTTAATTTTTGTAACCAGTGTATTTTGAATTTATTTAAATCATAAAATTTCTTATTAAATATTTTAACTTATACATTTTTAACATCGAATAATCAAAAGTAGGCATTATCAATTTATTTTATTGCCATTTTTATGGTTTCTCGCATGATTTAATTATCAAATTTAATTATTAAGAATGAAAATATAATAAAAACTTTGAATATCTAAATGATACGAATAAAAGTTCTAAATCAGGGAAAAATGTGAAAAACTTTACTGGAAAACCGGGAAATATCAGGGAATTTTGAAATCATTTTTTTGTGGCCATCCTGTTATAGATCATAATTTATGAATTTTTAAAGTTTCAAAATTAATTGTGATTAATTGATCAACTCACTATATAGATTGGCAATTAAAATAAATGGATTGGTTGATTATTTCATTTTTGTCAGTTAAATACTTCATTAAAATTTAACGAATCGTTATACAGTTGTAATTAATATATATATCACTAGTGAAAATTATTTTTAATATTTTAATGAATGCTTTCCATGAGTAAGGTAATTAAGTATTGTTGTACAGTTGATAATTAATGAATACATCTGCCGATGACTAAGTAGAAAGCGTGTCTCTCTGCAGTGAGGAAAGCGTGTCCACTAATTTTATATTTATATTTTTAAATTTATTATTTTTCATTTTATTCTTGATTCAATCAATGTATTTCCACTTTTTCAAGTACTTTTATGATGGAAAAACTTTTTGGAAAAGAAAAAAGTTCTCTTATAGTTTTAAAAAGAAAATGAAGAAAAGAAAATTCAGAGAATTAGCAGAAAAACAACTTTATCCAACGCTATAACAGACTTGTATTCTAACTTGTTATTTAAACTTTAACTGCATCTACTTGAATTTCTGTCACCATGTTTTCATAAAAATTCAATAGATAGAGTTATACTGTAGATTTTAAAAACTCCTGGCGATCATTAAAAAAGATGAGGAAAATTCATAAATAATCAATATTTTTTTTATTTTCTGCTTACTTCAAATCTTATTTTTATTTTTAGTATTTATGAATAAAACTAATTATTATTAAATAGAAAACATCTAAATAAACTTCGCAATATTTATTGACTTCTCAATACTATAAAAAAGTATAGTTTAAACTTTATTTTTATGATTCCATTTATCTGTCTGTTACTGTACTAAAACTTTAGCCAAATCGATTTGATAAATTTCTATAAAACTTGATATTGAAACGTTATGTAGTTATACTTGAAGTAACAATAATAATATATATTTTTATTTTTTCATGAATCATATTTATTTTTATTGACAACAACATTTTTTCATTTGTTTGAATTTCATATAAATAAGGTAAAAGCCCCTATACCCGCTCACTTTTCATTGGAGTGAGATTTAATTACTGAATATAAATTAATAAATAAAATAAAAAGCCATATTTTTTTTATAGTTATTTTTTGAAGTTTCGAGTATTAGAATAAAATTTTAGTTTGAAGAATAATGTTGACGAGCAACCTGCAATCACTACGTGACTGCCCAAATATCACTACTAAATTTATAAAATACTCAGAAAAAAATAATTTCTTGCCGCAAAAAATTTTAATTTGCAGCAATAAATTTTATGCATTATCAATTAAATACAAAAATTGTCTTGGGGCGAGAAAAGATTTTTTTAGTCAAGAAATAATTCCTTGCACCAAGTAATTTTTTCTAGTTCTGAATAAATTTTTGTTTTCAATTCACATTGCAAAAAATTTATTGGGGTAAGTAAAAGTTTTCTTTAGGCGAGTAAAGATTTTTTGTGTCAATGAATCCTTTTTTTTTCTATGCACACTTTTTTGGCTTTGAGAAGCTTCTTAAAACCAAAAGGGAGTATAAAAATCTGTTATTTTGGAATAAGTAACGCGATATAAATAATATAGGTATATATTCAGTGACATTCAGTCATATTTAGTGACAGAATAAGTAAAGTATTAATTTATTTAAAGAAAATAAATACGATCGTCTATTTTTTCGCGTAATTTAAATGTAATTCGAATGATATAGATAAATCTATTTATCTCAATACTTGGCAATTAAAAAGAGTTTAAAATATGAAAAGGCACAAATTCAAGTCAAGACCTATCTAATGATACCAATTTCAATAACACTAACTAATTCTATCATATAGATATGGCGGGAACAAAATTTTCCTCATTCTCTTAATAATATAGATAATTAATTATTATTAATTTTTAAAATAAGGCCATTGAGTGTACCCATAATCGCTCACTAAAAGTTGTCATGAACCATTACTCCATCAACACATGGTCCTATAGTCGCTCAAAGACAATATCAATTAAATTATGATAAATTAATTGATTTGGACAAATAATTTATAAATTATACTATTTTATTCTTTCATAATATAAAATTTCATGAATTTTAAAAATGTATTTAATAAGATATAGTTACCACAATTCTCAAAAAATTTGACATATCCTAAATTTAATCTAACGAATGAACGTTAAAGTAAAAAATGCACGGCTGAGCGCGATTTTGAAAACAGTCACTTAATTTAAATTTATAATCTATTATAAAATAATTTGATGCATTATATATTAATACATTTAGATTCACAAATAATTATTTATCAATAATAATTTTTTTAGTTGAAATTTGTCTTAATAAAAATAATAAAAAAACGCATCAAACAGTTCAAATTAGCGACTAATGGTACTGAGCGGGGGGCTTTGATCTTAATAGTGATACTAGAATTATTTATTGTAAGAAAAAAAAATTTCCGTATTTGTGTAACGGAAAAAGTCTGCGTTAAAAATTTTATGTTAGATATTTAACATTTTTGTGTGTTAATTTCACATACTGCTTTTGTGTTGTTTGATCAGTTGATTTTTAACACACAAACATTTTAATTGAAACAAAAGTAACATTTATTCAGTGTTACTGTTCAAACAAGTGTTAACACTTTTAAAATTTAACTTCAACATAGAGCGCGTGTTAATTCATTAAATTAACACTCAATGTTTTGCAGACAACATTTTAATGTGCAAAATTTTTAGAACCGGTAATAGAAAATATTAACATTTTTTTGTTACTTTTTTTTACATAAATTAAAAATGTTAAAACATAAAAATTTATGTAAAATGTTGTTCTAACACACAGCTTTGTGTTAATTTTTACAACAATTTTTTTTTACTGTTAAAAAAAAAACATTTCAAAGTACAATACACTGAATTTATTTTCCGAAAAATAATTCCACATCAAATATAACTTTTACCGGTGACTTTTCGATTACAAAGTTTTCGTAGTGAATTCACTTTACAATATTGCTATTCCTCGTCTTTATTTAGTGACAAAATAAAGCTGATATATTATAAAAATTTATCGAAAAAAATTAATTGATCGCGGAAATTGTTTTTCAAAATTTAATTTCTTATTCAAATATTGTTTGATAATAAATGTAAGTTTTATTTTAATCAAACTTAAATCGATAATGTAAGCAAGTAAAATTTTTTATTATTTACGAGCCTGCTAGTTATTTTTTATCTATGGAATTAATTAAAAAATAGTTTATTTTTTTTTAATCCATCTCGTTAGTTTGTTGTTAGATTATTTGATAAATAAGGATGAACATGATAGAAAGGCGAGGCGAGTGAAGTTAAAATGAACTATTAGTCTAGGGGGTTATAACCGCACCCATGAAGCCACTCCAATAATAAAATTTACGTCATTTGGCTAAAAGCTACCACAGTCTTTACTGGTATCTAATATCATCAGGGTGTGTCCGGAAACCCTTATCACGCGATTCATTTTACCCTAAGCTTAATGCCAGGCTCAATTTCACTGCAGAGAATCTTCAGCACAATGTCACCCGCTACATGTGTTCTTTAGTTTTCCGAGTTTATTCTCAGTGAATGACTGCCGGATCCACAAGAATATGAGACAAGAAATAAAGACTAGTAGATACATATACAGCAGTATTGTATGAGAGGGTTGAAAAGTTAAACAGAGAAAGCCGGGGAAGAGAATGATGATTAAAAAGAGGAATATCAGTGTTGGAGAATGAGGTATAGAGAAGAAGAGGCGGTTTATTTAATTGAATTTTCCAACTAGGCTAACGTCTAACAGGAAAACCGTGACACGACCTCATAGATAGCTCTACAATAGCTATTGTCTGGTATCGCTAACGCTTGGGCATCAACTAAATCCCTTGATAATCGGTCTTTACATATTTTTTAAATGCTACATACTTGACCGAAAAATCTAACACTTTTTTTTTATTCATTTAAAGTATTTAGATTATTTTAATTGTGATGATCAATAAATACTTGTGACCACGCCCTTGAAAAAGAAAAAGAATTTCCGGAAACACTTGCATTTTATAAAAACTATCGTATACAAGAGGTCAAGTCGAAAGATAGCCAAGACACGAGACACAAAACCGGTTCCATGTGTGTTACAACTTTAAAGATTTTCTCGTAAAATTTTTGGTATCAATTTTTTTTTAAATTAAACTCGAAATTTAAATTATTACTTTTCACTAAAAATTAAAAAAAATATTTTTTTAAATTAAATCCCAATGTGAATTGAAATAATAAACATTTATTACAGAATATATATATATATATATATTTACCAAATGGATTACTGATGTTTTATTTACAAGTACACAGAAGATTTACGTGAGTCAGTAATACGTGATTATTTTGAATTAAAGACAAAAGTTACTGACAATGGTCAATAGTTTAACTGTAAATAACATTAGTTAAAAGAAATATATATATATAGTTTTACGTAATAGTTGTCATTAGATAATAATAACAAAAAAAAAAAAAAAAAAACAATTTTACGTGGAAAGAAACTTGACAAGGCTTTGGAGACACCCTGTAT
Organism: Microplitis mediator; assembly: GCF_029852145.1. Classification (NCBI taxonomy): domain Eukaryota; kingdom Metazoa; phylum Arthropoda; class Insecta; order Hymenoptera; family Braconidae; genus Microplitis; species Microplitis mediator. The sequence continues at coordinate 16,051,103 of NC_079978.1, read as the reverse complement.
TCCACTCACGAATGCCAGGTGAAGCTAACGGATCTTACGGACCGCGGTTAAGTAACGGGCTCCTCATGATTACTTCGTTCAAGTCGTAATTCTTTATCTTCTTTGCTGGTTAACACACCAACAAATATCATTTTCATTACACATTCTTCAACAATACAATGTAAATCCTCTCTTACAAATTACCCTAATTATTAAAACATCAAACGATCTTATTTAAAAAAAAAAAAAATAAATAAATATTATTAATTAAAAACAATAAAAATAAAATATATTATGACTTAATGTAAAATTACGCAAATAATGAATTAAGTTTTTGATTACACTGAATAATATTTTAATTTATCAAAGAAAAATAAATAATTTAATACTACAAAGTTAAATAATCATTAAGTAATACTTATGTAATAAAAAATAAATAGTGACGCGTTAAAAGTGATTTATAAAATCGTGTTGTTTATCAAATGATAAAATTATACGACAAAACTTGTCGCATGAATATTAATGATAGTTCCATCGTAAGAGAGCATCGACCTTTTTTTTTATATTCAAAAAACGGTAAATCTTATTCAGCATCATGGAACAAAGTATAATAAATTTTTATTTTTTATAAATATTTTTTTTCTGTTAATCCTTTCCATCTTGTAAGTTTTTAATCCACTAGTATCTGATAGTGTACTTTAAACTGCAGAGTTAATAAAACCGTGAGGTTGTTTTTCGCATTAAAAAATCGATAAAGCACCACTGGCTTCAGACTGGATTATACCGAAAATGTTTGAGGGAATAGAAGGAAACCTTACATGTTTTATCCAGTGATTCATCATTCCGGGATATGTCTTTAACCCTCTCATCAGCCGCAATTTCCTGTTGACTAATGCGCATCATTCTTTTTTTTATTAAATAATTACTTAGTCATTTTATTTTTATTAACAAATAAAATAACTTTTATTTTTTATCCACCTGTTGCATTACAATGCGTGATTTGTCACTATTTATTGTCAGACATAATTACAATACTAATGAAAAATATGATTAATATCAAAGTATCATGACTAGACTAATTCAAAAAACAAAAAAAAACAGTCCAATAAATTTTCTTTAAATTTTAAATTAGCGGTAAAAAAATTTTGACTACACAATTTATAGCAGCGATAATTTTAAAAAAACTGTAACCTTGTTATGCATACAATTTTATAAAAGAATATTTGAAATCAAGGATAAGGTCGATAGCCGAAACGCATCGTTACCTTTTATTCTTTTAACTTTATAGTATGTAAGTAAGTATCGTGTCACGAGTCGTTGGGTCTTACTCTTATGCTGTTAAAATTACATAGTTGAAGAGCGTTACGGCTTTACTACAGCGCAGTGTTCTCGATAAGAAATAAATCAATTCTCATTTTAAAATATTTATCGTGACTAGTTTCAAGGTCAAAGATATAATCAAATTCAAATTATTTATGGTTATATTTTTATTAAAAAACAACAGCAAAAATAAAATTTTTGCAAGAATCAAATGTCGATCAGTATGACATTATCCTTTGGATAATAATTATCCCTCGAGTCCTTTAATCTTGACGCGATTTAGTTGACCGAATTTCATTCTATACCGTTAGCACTCAATTAATGTCCCAAGTTACCGTAGAACGAACTATCGGTTAACATAAAGGCAACACACGTTGTCGGTGAATGTCCGCAATAGGTCATTGACCTTACGCTCGAACGGTTAACTCGTGCGAATCATCAACATTCGCTTAAATTTATCTACAAGTATCATCCTCATTAATCATTATATTATTCCTATCAATTGTATATCAAACCATTTACTAATTTATCTATTTCAAATTATTTTTATCTCAGCTGTTTACTTATCAGTAAAATAAATATTTTATTTAAATTTAATTACAGCAATTATTTCGTGGTCAACCACAAGGCGCGACTCCTCAGCAGCTTCAACTTCTTCAGCAGCAACAACAACAGCAACAGCAGTATCTAGCAGCATCTCAGGTACAACAGCAGCAGCAACAACAACAACAGCAGCAACAAAATTTTCCAACTGCTCCTTACACTGTAATAAGTGGACAGGAACCGTATGTTGGTGCTTTGATAGCTGGTGCACCACCAGTAGTACCTCAATATTATGGAGTTGGTCCATGGGTTTATCCAGCAGGGCTACTGCCTCAAGCACCACCACAAGCTGCAGCTCCACCACCCAGAAGACCACTGACACCATCTTCAGCAGCTGCTGCTGCTGCTGCTGCTCAAGATAGTGCTAATAATCTCGCACAGACGGTTAGTAATTATTTACACATATTATAATTTTTATCATTATCATATTTGGTTCTCAGTTACACTTCCGGTATGAATCATAACGGTTACAAGGAGGTCTTTTTTGCTTATAACGAGATTTGGCTTTATTAATTTTTAATATTTTCAACTAAATCTTTGAGCAATTTATGGGAAATAAAATTAATTTGACGTAGGGTAAAGGTATCGTTTTTGGCCACTTTAGGGCCAGTTTTGGACACTTGAAAAATGTAAATAAAATAATTTTTAAAAGGCGCAATAACAGGATTAATTTTTAAAATTTATTTAAAGATACTTTTATCCCATCTTTAAAATAGAAATTTTATTTTACTCTTTTTCATTAATTAAAATGAGATATTAAATGTCCAAAAATGGAACAGTGGCCACAAATGGTTCATCTTATAATCTATAAAAAAGTTTAACCTTTCAACAAATATATTTATTTTAGTAAATAAGTAAAAAATTTTTCATCAGAAATTAAAAAATTATTTTAAAAAAGTGTGGTTGGTTTTTTAAAAATATCTATAATCTATATAAATATTGAGTTTTCAAAAAATTGAATTCTCTATAAAACGGATATTGTAAATTTTAAATTACAAGAATTAGATAGAGTAGAAGTATCGATTATTTTCACTGCACCATTTGCGGACGTTTAATAAAAAAAATTTTCATAGTAATAAAATATAATCCAAGTATGTTAGAACATATTTAAAAAATGTATGTCATTGCGTACTTGACAAATTATTTCATTCTAATTTTTACAGCTACAACCTATACCTCTACTTCATAGATATTTTAAGCAGGGTTCCAAAAACAATAACTGAATAATAATGGATTATTGATTACATTTTTAATGAGTAATTCAAGCTTCGGATAATTAATTTTGAAAAATGATCTGTAATTCCAATTTCAAGATTTTTAATTCAATAAAAAATTTAACCCCGCAGTGATTAATTATTAGCAACCGCACACGAAGAAAAATGTTGGCTCAAAACCTAACAATTTTTATTATGCTGTCGACCAAACTTGAAACAGGAAGTGGAGCATCCAAAAATTTCTTATGCTCTTATAAAAAATTGTCTTATCACTAGACTTTAAAAACAAACGGCTAATTTTTTATTTCTTCATTATATCGAAAATATTGTTGGAAATGACGGAAAAAGAATATTGTGACAGTTTGAGCTCTTAAAATTTTTTTTTAACTTTGGAATTTTATCACTCATCAGCGAATCAGTGTATCGGAAAAAATGTCTACTTGTGTTGAAAATTAAACGCTCTACAAATAATGTCTCTTATCATTTTTCAAAAAATAAAAATTTTCAAAAGTTATTCAAGGTTAAAGTTGGATTCACAGTAAATTCTAGTATTATTTGATTTTTTCGGCAATCCTATCAGACTAATCATAAAACGCCTTGAAATATTTTTTGTAGACAATTTCAATTCCTACAAATCACCTCTGATGGAATTTTTTCTAATTCTGTATAGTTTTCTAGTTATTTCCATTTTAACGTCAAGCTCTTGAAATCGATGAGAACACATTTTTTTTTTAAAAACTTGACATTAAAATTGAAATAACTTGAAAACAAAGCGGAATTTCAAATAACTTTATCAAAGATAATTAGTAGAAAATAAAATTGTCTACAAAAAATAATCCATGACATTTTGTGATAAATCTGATAGTATTGCCGAAAAAGTCAAATAATACTAGAATTTACTGTGAATTCAACTTTGACCTTGAATAACTTTTGAAAATTTCAATTTTTTGAAAAATGATAAGAGACATTATTTGTAGAGCGTTTAATTTTCAACAAAATTAGTCATGGTTTTTTCCGATACATTGATTCGTTGATGAGTGATAAAATTCAAAAGTTAAAAACAAATTTTCCCATGTTATTTAAACGGGAAATAAAAATTGCAACGAGGGAGTTGTTAATTTTAATATTAAGAGCTCAAACTGTCATAATATTCTTTTCCGACATAATTTTCGACATAATGAAGAAACAAAAAATTATTCGTTTTTTTATAAACAGTCTACTTATCGCAATTATTATAATGTATGAAAGTAATTGTTATTAAAGCTTATCAATAAGTTTCTCGCGCGTAGTAAGTGTTATGATACAGCATAATAATTTTTCGTATGAGCACAATAATTTTTTGGATGCTTCCCTTCTTGTTGAAAGTTTGGTCTACAGCTTAACAAAAATTCGTAGATTTCGAGCCAACATTTTTCTCCGTGTAATTTTGAATTTAAAATATCCTGAAGTCTGAATCCCATATGACCGTTAAGGGTCAAATAAAAAATTTCGCTAAAGAATGAAATGTTTAAATTATCAGAACTGTTCACCACACGACACATTATAATTAAATAATACATAATTGATAGAATCGCCGTATACTTGATACTTTGACATAAAATTGATTCTAATTAAATTTAAAAGCATTTAATTACAAGTATCTAGAGCTATTTGATAGTTGCTTATTATTACACAAGTTTTAAATTTAATTAGTATTAATTCAACGTCGAATAATAATAATAATAATAATAATGGTTGAATTCGTGATGGTATATACGTCTAGGGGAAGATAAATATTGCTTTAGTAGATTCATAATAGTAAACACAGCAGAGAATATCTTGGCTAACTTGTTTAGGATTAATTTTAATAAATTTTAATGTTTACATTGTAGGTTCAAGGACAATATCAAGTAATACCAACGTACTATGATCAAAATGGATCCTTAGTAATGGCCGGTGTACGAGGTCTTGGATCTGCTGCTACACCCATGAGATTAGTCAGTCCAGCACCTGTTCTTGTTAACAGAGCTCCATCCCAACCACCACCAGGACCACCAGCACCACCTCCACCAAGTCTATATTCACAGCCTACTTCAACATCTCATAATAATGCAACACCTGGAGAATGCTTAGGTAATTTTTATTTTATTAAACATTTAATAAAATTATTTTCATTTTAACATAACAGTAAATTAACCCTGTGATTAAACAGGGTGGCCACGAACCGGGAAAACCGGGAAATATCATGGAAATGTCAGGGAATTTCGAAAAGTATCCGGGAATTAAATTGTAACAGTTCAAAATTTAAAAAATTTTAAATTATACACTAGTTATAAAAATTAAGGGATATTAAAAAAATTTCCAATTTTAAAGTGATTTTCAACAGATTGTAACTCGAAGGAAAATTGTCATACGATAAAAACATAAAAGGCAAATTGTAACTTCAAGTGTCTAGATTTCTGATCTGGTCTTTATATTTTTTTATTATGTGCGGTTCCGGAGTATTTCTCAGAAAACTATCGAAAAAGAAATTTACCAAATTTTTGCTTGTCTTAAAAACGGTCTTCGAGCTTCAATAAATTTTTTTCGATAATTAAGATTGATTTTTGATTGCTCCGGAACCGTGCATAGTAAAAAAATTTAAAGACCCAGATCAGAAAACTAGACACTTGAAGCTACAGTTTGACTTTTTATTTTTATTGTACGACCATTTTCCTTCGAGTTACAAACTGTTGAAAATTACTAAAAAATTTGAAATTTTTTTACTATCCCTTAATTTTTGTAACCAGTGTATTTTGAATTTATTTAAATCATAAAATTTCTTATTAAATATTTTCTTATACATTTTTAACATCGAATAATCAAAAGTATTATTTTATTTTATTGCCATTTTTTCTGGTTTCTCGCATGATTCAATTATCAAATTTAATTATTAAGAATGAAAATATAATAAAAACTTTGAATATCTAAATGATACAAAGAAAATTCCTAAATCAGTGAAAAATGTGAGAATTTCTTTGTGGCCACCCTGTTAAAATAAAATTATACAAAATATTTGTTGTTTTTGTAATAACACACATTAATTTGTTGTCGTTGTCGTTGTTGTTGTTGTATCATTGGGAATGTAACTAATGACAGGTGTATGGTTTGTTTAACAAAAATAAACAAGGATTAAAATTAAAAAAAAAATAAAACATATGTAATATTAGTAGCTTGTTAAATTGACAAACTAAAAAAAAAAACAAACCGCGTGGGTTGTGGGCTTTTGGTGCAGGTCTCGCGGCGGGAAGTGCGGCAGTGATAGCTCAAGCTCAGGCGGTTGCTGTACAGCAAGCACAACAACAGGGTACGGGACTTGCTGCTGGTTTGGCAGCTTTGGGTTACGGTGGCTCGCCACTTGGTGCCCTTGGCTCGCCTGCTCAACTACAGAGCACAGGTACTAACTAATTCGCTCTGTCGGTCTACTGTATATATATTATTTATTTACTGTACTTAAACTAAATTATAAATTCACCTGCATGTTATTACATTGTCTGCTAACTCAATACTTTTATTACAACTATTTTGCAATGTAATATTAATAATATAAATGATGATATTGATAATTAATTTCTTTTTTTATTTAATTTTAAAATAGGTCTAGGTCTTGGAGCATCATCGACTGGTAGACGAGATTCATTTGACAGAAATACATCAGCATTTAGTCCAAGTCTAGAGTACAGTCGTGGTAAATGGCCGCAAAGTTATGGTGCCTTAGGTAAAATATATATATAAAAAACAAATAAAATATTTAAATTAATTAAAACTTCTAATTTGTTTGCGTTGAAAAATAAAATATTAAATTGAAATAAGAACTTATGTACAAGGATAGCAAGTTTTGAACGTCTTGTTATAAACTTAGACAACTGACCTTTTACATATTTATTTAATATAAAAAAAAAAAACAAGAATATCTTTAATAATTTATACTAGTGGCATTAAAAGTTATGAAATAAAAATATTAATAATAAATGAATATGTTTTTTTTAGGGACTGTTACAGCATCTCCTAGTCCTTTAGGACTTTCTTTGACACCACCACCGACAATTGGAGGATCACTGGGCGGGTTAGTTGGTGGAGCTAGCCGTGTATCAGCAGCACCTGGTGCTGAAGCTAAATTTCGTACAAGTGGAGTCCCTACTTTGACAGCAAATGGAGTATTTGGATCCAGTAGCTCTCTCTTTCCCAACTTGCAAGCACCCAAACCTGCACGTAATGTTGCGTCAGGAGTGGGAGACAAAGGCGCGGGAGGACGTTCACGATTACTAGAAGATTTTAGAAATAATCGGTTTGTTAACTTCGTTAAACTTTTTTATCTTTAAGAAAGTTCATGTGTAATAATTAAATCAATTATTATTATTATTATTATTATTTTTGTTTAGTTTTCCAAGTCTCCAATTACGAGATCTTGCCAACCATATCGTAGAATTCAGTCAGGATCAACACGGCTCGCGTTTCATACAGCAGAAACTTGAACGCGCATCAGTAGCTGAGAAACAACTCGTTTTCCAAGAAATTCTTGCGTCTGCATATTCACTTATGACTGATGTATTTGGAAACTATGTAATTCAGAAATTCTTTGAGTTTGGAACACCTGAGCAAAAATCAACACTCGCTCAGAAGGTAAATTTAGTTATTTAAATTAAAAAAAAATTAATTATTAAGGTAAAAGCACCAATTATTGACACTGTAAGAGACAAGATTATAATTTCATTTTTTTTACCATGTTAGCGGTTAATTTTATTGACTTTGGATTTTAATGTTGTCTTAATTAATCAAATTCATGCTTTTTGATAATAATAAATTACACGGAAAAAACAGAATATTAAAAATTAATAAATAATAGTAAAAAGTGGAATCTGTTATCAATAATTAGTACCATTATGTACTTAATGCAAAGTAGTTTACTAATTTTTATAGATTCCTAAAAACTACTATCAATTATTTCAAAAAGTAAGTAAATATTATTACTTTTAGGTATAATACGTAACTTATTAGTGAAAGTTAATTAATTTATGACATACATCTATTAAAAAGTAATGATTGGACAAATTAAGAATTGGTATCTTAGATACTGATTTTTCCAGCCGAAAATTGCAAAAGTTACTAACTTTTATTTTATAAATTCGATATCACTGATCAATTATTAGCTTAAAATATCATTTATTCATCATTATAAATTAATTTGCAATATACATAAATCGAATAAGTGGTAAATAATAAAATGAAAAATTAGTATACTCGATACTGATTATTTGCTCATAAAAATACCGAAAATTTTTAACTCTTATTTTATAAATTCTATCCCATTGACTAATAATTAATATAAAATGTTATTTATTCGTTATTATAAATTAATTTATTAAATACATATATCGAATAAGTGGTAAATAATAAAATGAAAAAATAGTATACTAGATGTTGATATATTAATATGTACGTTTACTAATTTTTCGGTTCCTCATTTTTTAAATTTTTCTGTTTATTTGAATAGTAATATCTGTAGATACCAATTTTTCAATTCTTTTTCATATTAATTTTAATATACGAAATTACAAATTTTGCTCTTCTATGTGTATCAAATTTTAATATAAATAATAGCCATTTTGTAATATATATAATGATCCTGGTTTGATATCAGTATCGAATATACTAATTTTAAGTCAAGAATAAACTACAAACTATTAAAATTTTGAGCATCATTTTTTTCCGTGTAGATTTACTAATTAACTACAAGTGATGAAATAAATAACCAGGAGACACCAATTATTGACAGGTTAAAAACCCGACTGATCTAACTATTGACATGCTCTTGCTCCAATTATTGATACCCATAATGCGCATGCGTAATTAATCTGTAGAACTAAATGTAAGAAATAGTCTCAAAATAATTTCTAATTTATTGATTATTATTCAATTAATTGGACGAATTTTAATCACGAAACTATTCAAAACATTTTTTAATCAAACGAAAATAAAATCAATTAATCACTTTTTTTATAACAATTCAATAGTAAATATATGACAGCGTGGGTTCGCCGGAATTTTTGTTAAGGTTTGCAACAAACTTATATTTAAAAAAAAAAGACGTTACGTTGCTGTCTACTACACTGTCAATATGAGATACAACTTCAATATTGCGTACTAATTATTGACATCCACTATTTTAAAATTAAAAATCATAAAATTTAGTGTCAATGTATCATATTGTTAATTTTTCATATTTTATTTCTTTATAAAAAAAAAGTTGATGTGATTAGATGGAAAAAATGATTAAAAATCATCGTTTTAAAAGACCGCTTTTCTAACCGGAATAGTTAAGAAAATTGTCGCTCACAAGCTGTTTTGATAGACACGAATAAAATTAATTTTTTTTATTAATAAATATTTGGTATTTGTCATTAACAATAATTTTTTTCAATTGTTTAATTATAAAGATTGTTTAAAAATGTATACGATTAATATTAACATAGTAGGTAATTAAATATGTCTTAAAATAAGACAGGATGTCAATAATTGGAGCCCTGTCAATAATTTGTGCTTTTACCTTCTTATTGTTTAATTTATTTTTCAATGATGTTATTTTGCGTGTCAGATGATTATACATATCTATGTATATATATATTTAAATGATATTTTTTATGCCAACTGAGTTGCTAAAAAATAAATATATCGGTATAATGAAAAAACAATAGACTATAATTAACTGTATGTTTGATTAGGTTCGAGGTCATGTATTGCCGTTGGCACTTCAAATGTACGGTTGTCGAGTAATTCAAAAAGCACTTGAGTCTATTGGACCTGAACAACAACAGGAAATAGTACGAGAATTAGATGGCCATGTGTTAAAATGCGTAAAAGATCAGAACGGGAATCATGTCGTTCAAAAATGCATCGAGTGTGTCGAGCCTCGAGCACTGCAATTTGTTATTGGTGCATTTGCCGGTCAAGTTTATTCTTTGAGTACACATCCGTACGGTTGCCGAGTTATCCAACGTATTTTGGAACATTGTACACCCGAACAAACTCAAGGTATATTGCAAGAATTACATGCAGCAACAGATCAATTGATACAAGATCAATATGGAAATTACGTTATTCAACATGTACTTGAGCATGGTAAAATAGAGGATAAAGCACAACTTATTAGTAGTGTCAGAGGTAAAGTTCTAGCTTTATCACAACATAAATTTGCGAGTAATGTCGTCGAGAAATGTGTCACTCATGCTACACGACAAGAACGTGCTGTTCTTATTGAGGAAGTTTGCGGTTTCAATGATAAGTAAGTTTTAAATAAAATTAACATTATTTTTTTTTTTAAATATTACGTAGATAGAACTTTTAAAAAACGCAAATTATCGTGATTCTAAATCTAGCAAAAATTCAAAAATTTATTTTCTTTTGAATAAAAATAAATAAAGTAAATGTCCCAATACCGGAACGACGAAGGGTATACGACTGATTTTTGTCGTTTTAAGGAGGTTCGACCGAATCTAATGTAAAAATTTTCCAACTTTAAGATTTGAAACTTAGTATACATATAAAGAAGTACTTTATCTATGTATTCTCAAAATTTGAATATGATCCACCGTCTAGTTTTTTAGAAAAAAAGATTAAAAAATGACGTTTTTAAAGTTCCTATACACAGACTCTTGTGGCGGACGAGTTTCCGTCATGACTTATTCTTTTTTTTTTTCATTATTAACCTCCCAAGTTTAAGAAATAAAAAACCACATGCCATAAACTTGAATATTTTTAGAATATGATAAAATTTTAACAATATAGTGCTACCGTTGTAATTATTTAAATAATGCAAGTTAAACTTTATTATTTAATCTCGTTCATCGACAGAGATACATATTATTGAGGGTTTGACAACGTCGCGGAAGCAGCTGAGAAAAAAAACAAAGATAGAAATTAGAACATTAATAAGAGAAACGAGATTAGAAATAAATTTTTCCCGCTTAAATTTAAATATCGATGTGTAAGAAGTTAGAACACGCTGTTGCCAAATCTTTTTATTAAATCATATGAGTCAAAAATAACCAAGTAATTTCATTACTTTCTTTAATTAAATTAGTAATAAATATCAATTTACGAATTCGTTATGTTATTATAAATAAAAATAATGAATTTTTATAACTATTAGGAGAATTTAGCAAACGAAAAAATTCAAACACTACTTTGACTCACTAGTTTCGGTCGAACCTCCTTAAAAATATTCAAATAGATTATAAACCAAAATAATTTATTACATCATATAGAATAGACATTTACCTATTCGAAAATAATCAAATTATTTCATTTTTCTATGACACCCATAAGACCCAATACCGGAACGCTGAAATAGCCTTGTCCCAATAAGGGAATTCGGTTGTCCTAATACCGGAACAGTAAATAAAATGAGTTATTTTTTGCATTTATTCATAGTGAAAATATTAACAATTATTAAATAATATTAATGTAAAACGAATGTGAATGTAACAGATATCAGACAACTTTAAAATTGTAAATAAATAAGATAAATAATTGAAAAAATAATATTTATAAAAAAAAAACTATTAATTTCAAAATTTCTTGAATGCGCATTTTTTGAAATTTTATTCCATTAATTATTTACTCGATTTATTAATAATTTTAAATTTGTCTGATGTCTGCTATGTCACACTCATGATGTAAAATGTATTTAAAATTTTTAAATGATTAAATATTCAATGAAAATAAATATTTTGAACTGAAGAATAGAAACAAAATGAATCATTTGAGGTTATACTATAAAAATAATTAAAAATAAAAAACACAAAAATTTATTTGAGAGTTTATATTTAATCTATATTTAATCCATTTTTTATAACAATCATACATACTGCATTAAAAATTAGGGCTCCAGTAATAATTAATATTGCACTTGATTTAGCCAGTCAATAAAACTCACCGTTAATGTCTATCGATATCATTAATAACATTAATATGACTGGCTGTTCCAGTACTGGGCACGGGTTCATTTTGGTGTACCGATAGACGAACAGTAAAATTAATATAATAATATTATTTTTTTCATATTGTTAATATGTTTTCTTGAATTTTATGTAATTCAAGATGCATATACATAAAAAAATTATTGAAAAGTAACTCTATACATTTTCTATAAGCTTGAGGCCATGCTCAGACAGTACCCCCACTTTTTAAAAGATTTCAATGGCTTTCAACTGTCATAACCGTATTAAAATTATATTAATTAATTAAAAAAAAAAATTAAAACTTTAATTAATAAAGGGAGAACATAGTCGTAATTTCGCTAAGATATAGATTTTAAAAAAAATTACTTGCAGTTGATATCAATTGGAAGCTGAACGAAAACTGTAAAACAAATTTCAGTAAAATCTTCATGTCAATTTTATAATTCGAATTTTCAAATTTTTTAGGCTAAAATTTATTCAACAAATTTCGATTAACTCCTGATTGATATCAATTGCAAGTCATTTTTTTAAAATTATATACCTCGGTGAAATTACGACTACATTTTCCTTTTTTTAATTAAAGTTTTAATTTTTGTTTTAATTAATTAATAAAATTTTCAAACGGTTATAACAGTTGAAAGCCATTGAAATTTTTCAAAAAGCGGGGGTACTGTCTGAAAATGCCCTCAAGACCATTGACTGATTTCTTAGCAAAACCGAGACTATTGCTATAATTAACATTATTTTTTCATATTTCTAAAATCTATTTTATATCCTATTTTGTAACTAAAAGATTAAGGTTTTAAATAAAAAAAGTTTTATTTTATTTCATCGCGTACGAGTTAAAATATAATATAATGATTATCAAATCGTTCCGGTATTGGGTCTTGTTCCGGTGTTGGGATATTTACCTTACTGACAGAAAAAAATTATTGTAAATGCATCTGAAGAATCTATTTGTGGATATATTCGAAAATTTATTTCGATGACAAGTGACTCGTTTGTGAGAACATTAAAATTGTCGGATGTCTGCTAAGTTGAGCATCATAAATTATTAAATTAACAATTCAATTTTAATTTAGATTTTAAGATACTTTGGCATCCACAGTTCGGAAATTTCTCCCTCCCCATTTTTTTGTTTTTATTTAAGAAATCATACCTTGATGACTCTATAGAAAGAAACGAATCAGAATTTGAAAGTATGCTAAAGTATACAGGTTCTAGTGTGTGCCTTTTTTAATTTCACCAGAAATTTATGATTTGTTCAGAATTGGCAAACTTGACCTAGAAAAAAAAACTTTCTATTAGATAATATAATTTCTGAGGCGTACACTGGCTAAGTTTATTAATAATTTACTACATAGTTTTGTTTTTGTTGAGTAAAGGCAAAATATCGGTTCCATTTTGCGCGCGAAGTTTCAATTTTATTTTTGTTGCAATTGTTTATGATTTTCAAAAATAATTGTCATGAAAATTCAACAAAAATTATCAATTTTACACATAATTAAAAAAACTAAAGCATAATTTCTAACGAAAATAAATTACGACTATTCAAAAATATAATTTCCAAGTAATTAATTACAGATATTGAGTTGGATTTTAATTCAAAAATATAAAAAAAACTTTTTTTAAAAAAAACCGCAATTAGTTTTTGATAATTGTAAGTTTTTTAGAGTCTTGCTATGAAATTTGTCGTATAAAAAAAATAATTACGCATGAAAAAAGATAATTTCCAATCGAAATCATAATTTTTCAAATAATTATCAGCTTTAAAATTAATTGACTTATGGACAATAACAAAACAATTATTGATATTAAATAAAATCCAATACATTGTGGTTTTAGTTTTTACGACATTTGTGACTTGGAAATTTAAAGTGATGTAAAAATATAGTTTACAAACAAGTTAATTTATAATAATATTCATTATATATTTTTGACTGATTTGAATTTATTAATAATTTCAATTAATCTATTTTTATTTTCAAGAAAAATTTTTAACAGTGAACATGTATATTATTACAAGTGTTTTTATCTTTTAAAAATGTTTATCTCTACATCACAATTAAATACATGCCAAGTTATTTTATTACTTACAATTACTGATACTTTTTCATCCTGAGTGCCAAATTATTTTAAAATAGATTTCGAAACCCTGTAAAAAAATACTAAATCAAAGATCTATATAAATCTAAATAGATCTGTTGATATTAATGTAAATCTTGAATTTAAAAGAATTAAATTTACTTGATCTAGTCAGATTTTATTTAAGCTCAGGGTGGCCACAAGCCAGGAAAAACTAGGAATATCGGGTATTATCATGAAGCATAATGCAACCGAGAAATGTCAGGGAATTTAAAAAAGTATCCGGGAATTAAATTGCGACAATTGAAAATTAAAAAATTTTTCATTCAGCAAGAACAGAAAAGGCAAATTTTAGCATCAAGTACCGAGTTTTCTGATCTGGTCTTGCAGTTTTTTTATTATGCAGAGTTTTCGAGTAATCCTTAGAAAACCATTGAAATAAAGTTTTTCTAAATTTATGCTCGTCTTAGAAACTGTCTTCGGGCCTCATTAATTTTTTTCAATAACATGGTGGCCACATTTCTGGAAAACCTGGAAATGTCAGGGAATTATAAATATACTGGAAAAGTCAGGGAATTTCGCCATAAAGCTGGAAAAATTTTCACTTTCTTTCTTTTGACTAAAAAAATCCGACAAATTTTTTTTTCTGTCAAAACTGTTCAGAAAGTGACGTGGCGCGAATGCGGTTATAAAACAATCTTGAAGAAAATTAGTAGAAATTGTTTCCAATAGCGAAAAAATGAAGCAGTTAGAATTATCAAGGCTGTTAGAAAAAAAAGTCTTAGTAGAAATCAATCGCCAGGATCTTCAAGTTATTAACATCCATATTGACAAGTTAAAAAACTATAAGCATTACATGTATACATAAGTAATGAATTAATAAGTTTCACTATATTTATTATTCGCGTACTTCATTAATACTTTATTAATATTCTATGAAATAGTCTTATTTATGAAATTTATTCTAGTGAAAATAAAAAATTTATTTATATTTTATTATAGAGTAAGTTATATAAAAACATGGATTTCAAATCAAAAATAGAAAGTTCTTCATTTAATAAATAAAAAAAACCAATGAGCTGACTGACTTATATAATTTTATTTTAAATTAAATAAATATTTCCAATGATTTAATATTGCTACACATAGTCAGGGAATTTTTGAATTATTTGACTGGAAAACCTGGAAAAGTCAGGGAATTTCAATCTCAAAAATCTGTGGTCACCATGAATAATTATGATTGACTTTTTATTTTTTGAACAAGACACTTGAAGCTACAGTTTGCTTTTTTGTTTTTCTTGTACGAACATTTTCCTTTCAGCTACAGTCTGTTGAAAATCACCTGAAAATTTGAAATTTTTTCAATATCCCTTAATTTTTTTGACTAGTGTATTTAAAATTTATTTAAATCATAAAACTTCTTATTAAATATTTAAACTGACATTTTTTTAACATCGAGTAATCAAAAGTAGGTCATATAAATTTATTTTATTGACTTTTTTTGGTTTCTCATATGATTTAATCATCAGATTCAATTATTGGCAATCAAAACAATCAAAACTATAATTCTGAAGTAAGCCGACGTCTAATAATTTTTCGATTTTTTTCTAAAAACGACAAATTATAAAATAAAATTTTTGAAAATTGCATCTATAGCTTTTTAATTTCCTACTTGTGTTCATTTTTAGTTCAGTTTTTTTCTCTAATTGATTTGTTGAAAAAAAATTGTTAAATTTCTGAGTCAGGGAAAAATTTGAAAAACTTTACTGGAAAACCGAGAAATGTCAGGGAATTTTGAAATCTTTGTGGCCACCCTGGGTTTTCTTTAGAAAAAATATAAGTTTTTAAGTAAATTTATTATAATTATCATTTGATTACTACATAAATATAAATGTATTTGTTTACAGTGCCCTGAATGTCATGATGAAAGATCAATACGCAAACTATGTAGTACAGAAAATGATTGATGTTGCTGAGCCAGCACAACGCAAAGTACTGATGCATAAAATACGACCACATTTAAGCAGCCTTCGTAAATACACTTATGGAAAACACATTATTGTTAAACTTGAGAAATTTTTCATGAAAACTGCATCAGCAATTGGTGTATCAACTCCAGCTGGTACAACTAACAGTACAGGTGATCTTGGACCAATAGGACCACCGACATCTGCTGCAGGTTCTGTGCCAACACCAACTCAACAATCAACACAGGTTTTGTAAATTTAAAACGATGATGACAATTAATATATTTTTTTTTTTTCTATTCAAAAGAAAGAAAAAAATATATCGAATTAGAATTGGATATAACATTTTTCCAATGGAAGAAGAAAAAAGAAAAAAAATTTTAATTATTTTTTTTTTACTTACCAAATATTCACAGAGATTTTATTTCTATCGATAAAAAAAAATGTGAATTCTATTAATTGAATTGAAGAAATCTCAGTGAATAATTTAAATAGTAAAATGACGATACGTCTATCGATATGAAAAAAAAGATTTTTTTTTTTTTTACGGCTTAGATATATTGGAAGTTTCCGATAGTGATTGATTAGAAAAAAATACGACAGCGAATCGTATTATCTAAAGATAATGTTATTAAACCAACTGGAAAAATAGACCAGATGAATGCGAGTAACGAGTTTCCTCTCAATGTATAGTTCAAAGTTTATTAACTTTTTTTTTTCTTTTTATTAAATTGTCACTATCATTTTTCATTTAAAAAACTTATAATTGTTTCAAAATATCTTCAAAGTTTTTTATTTATATTTTTAAATACAGAGTTAGCTTTGAAGAATCTCGTTGTCAGTTGAGTTGATACTTTTTTTTTTATTGCGGAGTAAAAAAAGGATGCTATATATACACATATAAATACATTAAATATCGATACTAATCGATAGTTTTTTTTTTTTCGTTTTAATTTCTATATACATCCTTGTGTTTCATTATTATTTTTTTTCTTATTTTAAAAGTCTTAATTTTGCTTAATGTAAAGCTAAAAAAGGAGTAAAATTTTGTATAGCTAGCCAATGCTTTAGCAGTGCATGCATTTAAGCATCAGATTAAAATGGCAAAATGTATGTTTGAAATTCTGACGAAAAAAAAGCAAAAAAAAAAAAAAATGTAATTTAATTTTTCTTTTCTTGACATGTAGAAAGTTATAGGAGACGTCATTTAAACATTATGACATTTAATGACAGTGAAATTTAATAATATCCTCGATTTTAATTTACTTTCATTGTGCTTTACTTGAAATATTTTTTGTTTTAATCGTCACCGATTACATGCTGAAAATAATTTTTTTTTTTAAATTCATCTTTTAGTTTTGTGTAAAATTTAAAATGTGAATAATCGAAGATGAAAAAAAATATGACATGATACGAAAGTAGGCGAGAAAAAAAAATTACAAGTCCGTCTTCTTTTTTTTTTTTTAAACTATAGATAACGAGCTTTAAATTTAAAAAGTAATATCTTTGATTTAAAAAAAAAAAATATAAAAATTTAGTTTATAAATCTCAAAAAGCTCGAATTTTTTTTTCTCATTTACGCGAATTTTGTAAATTGTGATATAAATATTAAATAAATATCGAGATGTATAAATAAGGCAACAATCCCCTTTTCACACTTTATGGCGTGAAATTAAAATAAATTTCAACAATAACTCCCCTATTTTATTAATACTAATATTATTACTCTTAGTTATAATTATCTTTTTTCTTTTTTTATATATTTCGCTTAAATATTCAATTATCATTTTAAACGACCTTGTGAATATTGTGTATTATAATTACAATTTAATTAAACTTAAAAAAAACAACATAAGAACAAAGTATGGTTTACATTCTCTACAGTTAAATATTTAGGAAGAAACAAAATCAATAAATACCGATTTTAATTTTAATCGTTTTTGAGCCCTTGTGTAAGCAATTCCCTTTCTTTAGCTTAAACAAAATAAAAAGATTGTAAGATAAAAAAAAAAAAACAATTTATTTGACGAAAATGACGTTAAAGCAAAAAACGATTTTAAATTATAAAAACAAAATCTATAGTAAATAATATGATAAATTTATATATTAATTAATTATTGAATTCTTAATGTATATTGTAAAAAAAAAACCTCGAAATAAAATTGTTGACGCATTTTTACGAGAAATAACTTTTAAAATAGTCACATTTAAATTATTTGCGATTATTTTTTCACATTTTATTCTTCAATGGCTAAAAATAATACAATTAAAATAAAATCTTTGCAGTAATTTATAATAAAAAATTGAGCGTTTGAATTTTTATTAATTCCATTAAATATTTGACTTAATAAATGCCTTTAAAAAATGATTAATCATTTAAAAATTTCAGTAAATAAATTAAATAGTTCAATTAATTAAATGATACTCGAGTAATTTAATTAAAAACCAGAGTTTTAAGAGTTTAAAAATTCTTTTATATAAATTGTGATTAACATAATAAATACACATGTCAATCGAGTTGCATCTCTCTTGTACAATATGTAATATTTTGTTGTAATGTAGGTGTTAAATAAAACAAAAAAAAATAAAATAAATACGAGCAACTCGACAGCAGTGATGACAAACTTCTATATAAAAGAAATTACAAAGTAGTAGAGTGTAACAAAAAAAATAGTTTTTTTTAATTTGAGGAAACAATTGAGGAAGAAAAACTATAGCATATTTCTTTGTAAAATATTGTATATAATCACTTTATATTGAAAATTAAAAATTTTTAGGATACTATCTTTTTCCCTCTCTTTTTCCTCTCATGAATGACTCCATTTAATAGTTTAAAATATATATATATATATTTTCTTAATTATTTAATGGATTAAATAAATTACTGCGACAGATTATATTTTAAAATTGTAAAAGCCAGAGAATTGTTATATTATTTATAAAAAAAAAATCGGTATAGACATTCCAGTAAATACATCTCAGAGTGAACGTCATCAACAAATAGACTAAAAAAATGAATTAATTATGGAAATAAATTGACAAAATATTATAAATAATATGAATATAATTATGTAATAAAACTTAAGGAATTATTGTGTAGTTCCTTTATCTTTGTAAATCGCCCGTCACCTGTAAATTAATAACAAAATAATACATCATTTATAGTAATAGAAATCATTATGTCACATGTCGTCGGAGTTTTAAAAACCAACCAGAATTGTTAATTTAAAAAAAAGAAAGAAAAGAAAAGAATTTAATGAAAATGAAATCGCAAAATTTTTCATGTCGTATCATATTTAAAATAATTTATTGACAGTAATAAAATTTATTATTTTTTTTTCCTTCATTTTTATTATTACAACATATGTTATTAATTATTGCTAATATTGATAATTTTAAGCGTATTATACATATATGCATATATATATATTCAAAATATAAGTAAAATGAAAACCGTATATAAAACTTTATAAATATTAATATGTAGGATGTTTAACGTCGACGTATTTATCCTCGTGCTTTTAATCCATTATTTTTTAATCTGCCGTCTTTGAATTCAAATCTACATGTCGTTTATTAAATACTTAAATATTATTAAAATCAATAGGTTCATTTTCCTTACAAACAATAGAAAAAAGTTTAAAGAATATTAAATATTTAAAAATTTGAGTGTAAAACAATGAAATTAAAATTCCATTTCTTTTATTATAAATAGTGTAAATTTTTTATGTAACTTAAAATTTTAAGTAATAAATTATATAAACAGTTTATAAAATTCCATAAATATTTCAATTTTTTATACATATATTAATATATATGTCAAGGCAATTTATGTACACAGTCTCGATCTATTTCAATAATCATTAAATTATTTTTTTTTTTTAAATCGGCTTTGATTAAATTGGATATAAATATAAATTCATTAAACAATTTTTATATATATTTATTTTAAATTATATGTATATTTGTATCTCGCCTTCATATTGTAATTCAAAAAAAAATTCATATTAAATGTTATTATTTGATTTTAATCAAAATTTGTAAAATTTAATTTGAGTTTTAATGTAAAAAAAAAATACTTGACAAAATCGCTGTAAATAATTTTGAATGCAGCTCTTTTTTTTGTAAATTAAATATGTATTTTAAAATTCCGTACAAAGTTAAAAAAAAAATAACGAAATGGTTTTATTTAAATTTCTTAATTCTTTTAATAAATCAGATTATTGGAAGATGTATCGAGGATTTTTGCGTACGATTTAAACACATAATTAAAATAAGTAATAGAATTGTTTGCGTAACTATAAATATTAAGTGTATATATATATATAAATATATACACATTATATATATATATATAATTGTATATGTATATCTAAAGCATTATAAAAAATAACTGGTCGATGTAATAAGTAATATTTAAATATTGTAACAATTGTATATGATTTTATTACTACTACTTATATTATTACACGCTGATTGTATTATATATATATGAAAAAGATCTGCGACCTCCCACTTGTAGTACATATTGTTATATACACAAAACATTTATTAATACATATATTAAAGATAGTAAATTTAAAAAAATAATAATTTAACATTAAAAATCAACATTTCATAATTCAAATAACAATTATATTAATATTAATAATAATAATGTAGTTTTTTATTCTGAAACAAAAATTGTAAAGCATAACACGACACACATTTACATATATATAAATCATTATTATTATTATTATTACTATATTCTTTTTGTCATTTATATTAGATTGTTAATTACAGTACCGACATATGAATAGTACGCCCTGATGACTGATGTACAGTAGCGCGCTATTCATTTTATATCCAGTTAAATCGCTTTAAAAAAATGACTAAAATTGTAATCTTATTTTCTTTTTGTTTATAATTAAAAAAAAAAAAAAAACCTGTATATAATTACAATAATTCGCAATAATTTTTTCATAAATAAATATTTCGAAGAATGGTAACATGTAAAAAAAAAAATTTTAATATTTTTAAACAAAACCGCCCTTTTTTTATTGCTTATAGTTAATAAAGTTCGACTTTTAAATGATAAATTTAAAAAAATATACATATATTTTTTTTGTTTTATATTTAAAAGGAAAAACTTGACGATATATGACGACAGTAATCCTATTTAAATAACAGGATTGATTATTATAAATTAAATAAATAAAAAGTCTGTATTCCAAAATAGTATATAATATTTAGATAAGTGGGATGGATAAGCATATGAATAAATAAATATTTAAAACAAAAAAAAAACATTACATACTTTGTATATTAGTGTATAGAGGAAATGTAGAGAAAAATTAAAACAAGATACGAAGAAATAGCCAGCAAAAATAATAATATTTAAATAATCCATTTTCGACAAAGTTTTTTATAACAGGCGCAGAGCAGTAAGAATAGATAATCATTGTAACATTTTAAATTAAACAAAAATATTAATAAACATTCGTGAGCAGTTTTTAAAACAAACACTAGATTGAAATAATAAGGAAATAACAATAGTAATAATGATAATAATAATAATAATAATTATACCATTTCTCTCGCTCTTTATCGTTCTCATTCTATCTCTACCATCATATAAATTCATACCATACATTTATTCTACACATCAACACAAACAATTAACTGTGTAAAAAAAAATTATTTTATTATTTTTGAAACATTCAATTTTTTAACTTAAATGAGAGTTTTAATTTAATTTTTTTTTTTTCAACAGCGTCTCGTTTAAATAACAAATAAATTTAAAAGCAATGATGTGTTCTGTTAAGAGGGAAAGGGGTCTGAGATACAAAAAAAAGGATATTTTTTTTTTCCGAGTATGTTCTTTATTAAAATTTTAAAAATTTGTGACATTGTTAAGCATCATTCCAAAAATATTCTTTGAAATTTTTATAAGAAAATATTGAAAAATAAGCCAGTGGTAGTGGGGAGAGACGAGTCACCTCAAAAAACTCTCCATGCGGTAGTCGGGAAAACTCATGACTTCTTTATTTGAAATCAAAGAACCAAAAAAATTTCTGTAGTACATAAGTTTATCTTGGATTTGAACGAAGGAATAAATAAAATATTCATTTTTAAATTTTGGTAAAGGTGCAATCAAAAAACTCTGATCTTTGCCAAAAATTGTTCCCTTTGTTTAATTAAAAAATAAGTAGGTATTGAAAAAAAAAACCTTCGTTCAAATCCAAGATAAACTTATGTACTACAGAAATCTTTTTGGTTTTTTTATTTCGGATGAAGCAGTCATGAGTTTTCCTGCCTACCGCATGAAGACTTTTTCTAAGGTGACTCGTCTCTCCCCACTACCACTGGCTTGTTTTTCAATATTTTCTTGTAAAAATTTCACATAATATTTTTGGAATGATGCTTAATAATGTCACAAATTTTAAAAATTTTAATAAAGAACATACTCTGAAAAAAAAAATATCCTCTTTTTTTTTGTATCTCAGACCCCTTCCGCACTTGAAAATAAAAAAAATGAAAACATGATTTAATATTTTGACGTTAATGTCGTTAAAAAAAAATTGGCAATCTTATAAAAATTTGAATTTGATATTAAATAAAAATAATGATAATAATATTTAATTAAAATAATTTTATTAAAGCAATTATAAATTAAATTTATGTAGAGTTGTTTCGTAGTTACTCTATATTTAAATTAAAAACAATTACTTGAATAATTATTGGGTAAATATTATAAATAATAAATAAAAAAATGTATTTATAGATATTTCAGTCTAGTTGAAGTCATATAAAAAAAAAGAAAAAAAAATAAATACTGATTATTCGTACTCTTTATCTCTTTATTCCAACGACATAATTACGTCTTAGATCGAGTTCTTAATTAATCGTTACAATAATTATTAATTAATAAATGAAGTTGCTTTTAATTGCTTGAGATTTATATTTTTAATTCATTATTCGTTTTCGTTTTTTATACGCGATTAATATTAATATTTCTTCACATTAGATATTATTTATTCTCATTGCGCTACTTAATTTAATACAAGTAAAATTAAATAATAATAATAATATTTGAATGCTGAATAATCTCATGATCGCCAGCAAAAAATTAATAACATTCTTGTTAATGAAGAAAGTACTTAATTATATAATGACCATTAAACATAAAAATTATTATTGTTATTTAATTTACTTGTATATTAATATCAATGCATTTTCACTCATTTATAGACAACACGATATATTATAACACAACACACATTTTAAAAATAAAGTATAAAAAAGGTAATAAATTAAAAAAAAAAACGGTAATCTAATTGTAACATATATATGATGGCTGTACAAATGTAACATTTTTTTCATTATGTATGATGATTGATAAAAAAAAAAAAAGATTTTGATGAATATTGTTAATCGAATATTCGTATGTGTAACGATCGATGCTTAATAAATTGATAAATAAAATTTTACAAAATAAATCAAGATGAAAAAAAAAATAAGAGAACGTTATTATGACCATCGATCGATTCACTCGCGAGTAATTTAAATGATTGAAAATAAAACTACTATTACTTTTAATTATTATTAAAGATAAAAAAAATAAAAAACCATTTCTGTAATAATATTATGATATAAAACCATACATTGAATGGCATTACATCTCGTGCTTTTTCATTACTTTTTTTCTTCCTCTTTGTTTCCTAAATTGCATTAAAAAAAGGCCATTCGCCAGCCGAAATGGTAGTAGATTTCTTATTATTTATTTATTCATTTTCAATATCAAATAATAATGAGACAAAAAATTAAAGTTCTAAGACATTCTCCATGAATTTCAAGCTGAGAAATCTGGGCAAAGAAATTGTCAAAACGGCAAGTGAGAAAAAAAAAATTGAAGCTAGTTAAATGAACGAAAAAATTCCATCAATGATAAATCACATAAATTTTTGTTTTAAAGTAATTTAGGATAAATCAATAATACATTTTTAACTTCCCGCTGAGAAAATCGACGATTTTCAAAAAATTCGGGAAGTTATAGGTTTCATCCCGATTTTCAAAAACCCGGTTTTCATCATATGTCGACAAGGTGCTAGGATGCTATTCTGACATTTTCAGAGCGATGTGTGTGTGTGTGTGTGTGTGTGTGTGTGTGTGTGTGTGTGTGTGTGTGTGTGTGTGTGTGTGTGTGTGGATGTAAACCTCTCATATCTTTTTGATGAATGAACCGATTTAGATGGTTCTTGCGGCATTCGAAAGATATCTTCTGAACTTAGATTTTCAAAAAAATTTTAGACCATTTAGTCAAATAAACTCTGCGATATTTAAGAAATACGAAAAAAAAAAAATTTTTTTTTTCATTTTTTTTTGATATTGTGAAATCTGTTGGATCGATCAATTCCAAAATCTAATCAGCTCTAGAACTCGATAAAAGCTTTCGATTGCCACCTCAACCGTCTCAATCGGATAATCCGTTCGAGAGATATCGCCGACGAAAGAATGAAAAAAAATCGTTTTTTTTTCGTTTTTCGTGAATATTTCGGAAATTATCGAAACCATTAATTCAAAAATCTAATCAGCTCTAAAAATCGATAAAAGCATCCAATTGCTGCCAAGAACGTCCCAATCAGATAATCCGTTCGAGAGATATCGTCGACGGAATAATAAATGTAAAATCTATATCTAATTTTTC
This sequence comes from Microplitis mediator, assembly GCF_029852145.1. Lineage (NCBI taxonomy): Eukaryota > Metazoa > Arthropoda > Insecta > Hymenoptera > Braconidae > Microplitis > Microplitis mediator. The sequence goes on along the minus strand of NC_079978.1, from coordinate 16,026,268 downwards.
CATTGAATAACATCATAATTACTGAACATAATTACTCAAAACTAACATGTTCTTCTTTATATAAGTCATTGGAAGTGACTGCCTAAAAATCGTCATATTTGCTCGTATCACGATATACTTACACGATATAGATACAACGTATCACGTAAATACTTATTGCACGACTCATTTTTTGAGCTAACTGTTGAACATAATTGTAAATAAATATATAAAAAACGCTCATTCATTCATTATTTTGGATTCTAAATTTTTAAACTTTAACATAAACCGTAACCGTTTTGAGCTTGAAAAGCTCATAAAAAAGGGAAGTAAAGGTATTGCCGAGCTCGAAAATGTATTTATACTAATGTTCTCGAGCTCTTACAGCTCGACAACAGCGGGAAGTTTAGGGGCTGGCCTGCAGGGCCAACCGATGCCCAGATTTTTTTTTCTCAAATTCGGAAAAATTAAAATACCTACAACTTCTAAACTAATCCGCCGATTTAGCTTATCTTCAAACTTGATCAAACCATGATCCAAAAAATATTTGTGTCAAGTTTCATTTAGGTCCGTTCAGAATCGTTAGCGTTATCGCGACCACAAGGCTCAATATTTATAATTAATCACATAGTTGCGTTTGAACGTCATAATGAATTAAGGGGGTATTCTAGTCTAGAGGCCCGAAATTCGAGCGTTTTTTTGGCAATTGATAAAAAAAAAGAATTTAATATTTTTACTATCCATTTTTTTATCATTTGTTTATTTATATTTGAAGAGTACACAAAATTTTTTTCATTGAGTTATGCGTCCTTGAAGTAGAGGGGGTGGAAATAAAGGCCGTGTACTCGTCACCATGATTTCTACCCTTGTGGTCATCTGAAAAATAAAACAATGATGGATTCTTGATAAGTACGAATGTCGCTATCGCATGAACTAACAAAAATGAAAAAAAAATTTTTTTTCATAAAATGGCGGCTACTCAAAAATAAAGGTCGATTTTTTTACTAATTTTATAACTTTGTCGAATTTTTTAAAAATATTACAAATTTCTAATTTTCATTTTTTATTAGTTCATGCGATAGCGATGAAGTCATTCGTACCGATCAAGAATCCATCATTGTTTTATTTTTCAGATGACCACAAGGGTAGAAATCATGGTGACGAGTACACGGCCTTTATTTCCACCCCCTCTACTTCAAGGACGCATAACTCAATGAAAAAAATTTTGTGTACTCTTCAAATATAAATAAACAAATGATAAAAAAATGGATAGTAAAAATATCAAATTCTTTTCTTTTATTAATTGCCAAAAAAAAAACGCTCGAAATTCGGGCCTCTAGACTAGAATACCCCCTTAACGAATCATTTTTTGATAAAGTCATAATAGTGTAATTTGAAGCTTATTTTATTAGCTACAAGATGTAATCAACGGAATTAACCTTCAACGTATTATTTAGAAGATATTGAGAGTTAAAGCCGTAAAAATTTTTAGTCATTAATCTGTTCGAAAAATTGTCGAAGTGGAAAGTTAAATCGAAAATTGGAGCTTATTTCATGAGCTTCTAGATAGATTTACCAAAAATTAATTATCGCTTTTATTCAAAAGTTATTTGGAGAGAAATTGACAAAAAACGATTGTTTTTGTAATTTGAAAAACTTTAAACACCTTCAACTTTTGAACTAAACGACCGATTTGGCGCATCTTCAAACTTGACTTAGATTTTCACCTCCCCAAACAAAAAGTATGTTAAGTTTTGTTCAAATCTGCTTAGAATTGCAGACGCTACTGTGTTCACAATCTGCGTTATATCCAATCTGTAGGGTAGAGGTACCATTTGTGGCCACTGCTCCAGCTTTGGACATTTAATACTTTTTTTTAATTAATGAAAAAATGTAAAATGAAATTTTCATTTTAATAGTGGGATAGAAGAATCTTCAACCCTATCCCGATGATCCGTCTCGAGGAGTATCGGTGTGAGCTGTTTGGGGATAAAACCAATCACACTACTTAGTAAGGCAGTATGAGTAACGTATGAGTAACGTTCCATTTTTATATAGTGGAAACCTAAACATGCAAACATGCAAATAACCTTCTCAATAAGACAATTTATAGATAAATTGAGAAAAATATAGGTTCAATCGCAGCAGTGCTGTAAGAAATATACTACTGAAAATAATATACATTGTTTGTAGAGTAAAATCAATTGGTTTAAGTAACTGCATTAGTCCACTAATTTCTGCTAAGTGCAGTAAATCTCAATCCAAGTGTTTGCCACGCTTGCCTTCGGCTCGGTAGACAATTACACACTCGGTTTGGAAGGTCCTACTTTCCTCCATGGTGTGTAATATACTATTAAGATGAAATAAATAATAGTCAAGTTTTAGTAGATTCCTTAGAGGGCCCATTTTGCCCCAATTTAAAATTTTTTTTATTTTTGAGGCATATTAATTACGAATACATGGCAGAAGACTAGAATAAGTAAAAGAGGTAAAAAAATCAAATATTAAAACTTTTTTTGGGGGGCTCATTTTGCCTCTCCCCTCCTCACATGTTATGATTTATCCGGGAAAAATGACATAAAATGTTATTTTTTCAACTCTTTGTCGTTAATATCTTTAAACTAATTAACAGATTTTCATTTTCAACGTAGCAATCAGCGCGTGTTATTGAATTTTCGAGCTAATTGAATTTTGGAAATGATTAGTGCAGTTGTTTTGAAGATATTCGCGAAAAACCTTTTTTTTACCATTTCTTTCTCTGACGATATTTCTCGAACGAGTTATGCGATTGAGATGGTTGAGATGGCAATCGACGCAATCTGTTGAGTTCTAGAGCTGCTTAGAATTTAAATTCGATCAATTCAATTTTTTCTAAGAGATATTAAAAAAAAAAAAACGTTTTTTACCGTTTTTTCTTCAACGATATCTCTCGAACGAATTAACCGATTGCGAGTTGGTTGAGGTAGCAATTGACGAGTTTCATTGAGTTTAAGAGATGAATAGATTTTGGAATTATTTAATTTAGTCGTTTTTGAGAAATTTCAAAAAAACTAAAAAAAAAAATGTTTTTAACTTCCCGCTGAGAAAATCGATGATTTTCAAAAAATTCGGGAAGTTATTGGTTTCGCCCCGATTTTCAAAAATCGGGTTTTTATCATATGTATGTACGTGAGTGTGTGTGTATGTGTGTAAACTTACTATAATTTTTTGACTAATTAACCGATCAGAACGGTTCTTGTGGTAATCGAAAAAGTTTGTTGGCCATCAACTTTCCTGAAAATTTCAGATCGATCGATCAATTAGACTCTAAGATATAGAAAAAATACGAAAAAAAAAATTTGTTTTTTTTCTTCAGAAGTTTCTCAAATATGAATTTATCGATTGATTCCAAAATCTAATCAGCTCTAGAGCTCTCAACCATCAAAATCGATTAATTCGTTTGAGAGATATCGCGGGAGAAAGAAATGCTAAAAAACGATTTTTTCCAAATATCTTTGATTTTAATCAGCTTTAAAACTCAATAAAACGCGTCGATTACCACATGGAACATGTGGTAAATCAAAATAGATTTATCAACTCAAAAGATGTCGGCGTCGAAAAGTTAGAAAAGCAACATTTTATGTCATTTTTCCCAAGTAAATCATAATAGAGTGTAATATACTAAAATGTATTTGAAATCATACCAACTCTTTGTCTTTATGGTCTCTTTCAACTACCATGTAATGAGCAAGATCACGTCAAGTGGACCCCCCATTTTCCACTTGGTCATGAAAATTAAGTCTATGTATTTTTTTCGTATGTAGTCACTATGAAAAATTAATCCCTCAAACGATTTTTCAAAATTTTCATTTTAACAACAATTTTTTTTACAATGAAAATTTTGAGTACTTTTAATTAAAAAATAGATTCCAAAACAACCGTTAAAGATAAATTAATAAAATTTCCAAGATTTATTGTCGAATATCTATATTTTATAAAAATATTAATAGCATAAAATTATTTGTTTATTATCCCATTGTTAATTAACTTTTAAGTAAACAAATGAAAATTTCATTGACTTCTCCCTCAAAAAATGAAACTTTTTTTCATGGGTTACATGCGTTTATTATTAAAGTTTAAGATCCCAAAAGAAAATTTGAGTGCTCGTGATTAGTTTAAACAATATGAATTTATTTATCACCGCGCGCCGGTCGCTGAGCGTTCTCAATACAGTGCGCAGCCGAGCGTCTCAAGCTCTACTGCAGCTTTGGTTAGTCATGATTGAAAGTAACATTTAAAAATATTATTACTAAACAAATTTTATTTTTTTTAAACAATATCATGATTAATACAATAAAATAAATTTTTATTATTAAACTGAAACAGGGAAAACTAACTGATAATTAAGTTCAATTATTAGATAGTTTTCCCTGATTATTGGTTAATAAATAATTAATTTATTATTTATTAGATAATAATAATTTCTAATTTACTATTGATTAATAACACCGGCACACAAAAAAAAATAAGTTCTCTGTACTTTTGACGGGACCGATTTATTCCCATGTATTCTGACCCGCTGAATCCGAATCTGAGGTCCGTTTAACCCGTACACCCTCAGATTTTTAGAAAACTTTAAAAAACCTCAAAAATACACAAAAATCGACCGTTTTTTAAATTTATAAATTTTTTTAACCCTAACTAAGCATGATTTTTATGTATTTCGGTCCTCCCCATACTAACCTGAAGTATATTTAAAACATTAGCCATTTAAAGTTTGAGTAAATTCCAAAAAACCCCAAAAAATTGCAAAAAAGCGAAAAAATTCTTAGTGTTGTGATAAAAAAAATTTTTTAAAGCATATTAAAATTTTTTTATGTTTTAGGCCAAAATATTTTATATATATATATATATCACAGATCAAACAATATGATTTCTTTTATTTATTTCGATTTAAAAAATGATTTTTGTTATACCAAATTTTATTTTTTTCGATTTTTTGGGAATTTTTGCCATTTATTTAAAATTTTAGAGATGTCTGAGCCATGGATGTTCGAGAATTATATGTGACAGATAAACATACATGAAAATAATTATTTATTTAGCCCTATAAAATTTTTTTCATCACAATACTAAGAATTTTTTGCTTTTTTGCAATTTTTTGGGGTTTTTTGGAATTTACTCAGACTTTAAATGGCTAATGTTTTAAATAAACTTCAGGTTAGTATGTGGAGGACCGAAATACATAAAAATCATGCTTAGTTAAGGTTAAAAAAATTTATAAATTTTAAAAACGGTCGATTTTTGTGTATTTTTGAGGTTTTTTAAAGTTTTCTAAAAATCTGAAGGTATACGGGTTAAACGGACCTCAGATTCGGATTCAGCGGGTCAAAATACATGGGAATAAATCGGTCCCGTCAAAAGTACAGAGAACTTATTTTTTTTTGTGTGCCGGTGTAATTAAGTTTAGTTATAAATCAGTTTTCCATGATTATTGTTTAATAAATAATTAATGTATCAATAATTACTTGATAATAATTTATAAATTATTATTAATTAATAATTAAGTTTAGGTATTACTTATTTTTGCCTGATTATTATTTAATAAATAACTAATGTGTTAATAATCACTCAATAATAATTTCTAAATTATTATTTATCGATAATACATTTAATTATTAGTTTGTTTTCTCTGTTTCAGTTTAATAATAAAAATTTATTTTATTGTATTAATCATGATATTGTTTAAAAAAAATAAAATTTGTTTAGTAATAATATTTTTAAATGTTACTTTCAATCATGACTAACCAAAGCTGCAGTAGAGCTTGAGACGCTCGGCCGCGCACTGTATTGAGAACGCTCAGCGACCGGCGCGCGGTGATAAATAAATTCATATTGTTTAAATTAATGACGAGCACTCAAATTTTCTTTTGGGATCTTAAACTTTAATAATAAACGCATGTAACCCATGAAAAAAAGTTTCATTTTTTGAGGGAGAAGTCAATGAAATTTTCATTTGTTTACTTAAAAGTTAATTAACAACGGGATAATAAACAAATAATTTTATGCTATTAATATTTTTATAAAATATAGATATTCGACAATAAATCCTGGAAATTTTATTAATTTATCTTTAACGGTTGTTTTGGAATCTATTTTTTAATTAAGCGTACTCAAAATTTTTATTGTAAAAAAAATTGTTGTTAAAATGAAAATTTTGAAAAATCGTTTGAGGGATTAATTGTTCATAGTGACTACATACGAAAAAAATACATAGACTTAATTTTCATGACCAAGTGGAAAATGGGGGGTCCACTTGACGTGATCTTGCTCAATGTAATTCAGTAATGTAATGTAAACTCATTCATTCAGTTGTAATTATATTATCAACAAAAAAATTGAAAAAACACAGTTTTCAATATTTTTTTTTAGATATTTCATGTATATTAATGCTCTGATATGAGTCAGAACTCACTTAAATCCTTACTTCGATCACTTAAATTGATTTTTGCCTAAATACACTTTTTTTCATTGAACATAATTGTGAATAAATATTTTAAAAATGGTCATTCCTTAGTTATCTTCGGTTCTAAAATTTCAAACTTTTATATAAACCGTAAGTCTTTTGATCTTAAAAAGCTTATAAAAAAGAACAATGGTCTTTTCGAGCTCGAAGGGCTGGAAAATGTATTTATATTCATGTTTTTGAGCTCAGCGAGCGTTTTGGGGCTGGCATGCAGTGCCTACTGTTGCCCAGATTTTTTTTTTAAATTATGGAAAAATTATAATGAACTGCATGGTCACGGCTTGGCATTACTACAGAACCAAGCTTCTGCCATCAGGCTTGGTTTTAGCTTGGCTGCACAACAGGACCAAGCTTCAGCAATGCTTGGTAGATTAAAAAAGGGCCAATGCTGGCCCGGTTATCATCATTGATGGTTCTTACCTGGGATACACAAGTCATATACAATACTATATAATTTGAAATAATTGAAAATTACAAAAAAATCCCGAAAATTACATTAAGATAAATTGATATCAAATAAGCTTATCCTGCCAAGATTGTTCGAGCGTAAATGGATGTTGGCTGAAAAAGACTTTTGAAATTTTCCCCTTGACGAGTCTCGAACTCAATTATATTGCGATTTAACATTGAATGCGATAAAAATAATGATACTGTCAAATCAACCATGTAGAGAGTGAAAAGTTCGTGGAAACACGTGCTGATGATCCAATACTTGCCGGCAGTTTTAGCAGCGATCCAAATGATACTACTGTTTATGGTGAAGATGGCAATAAAAAATATTACAACAAAGATCACAATGTGAGGATGTACAATTTGGAACCGTTGGGAAAAAATATAATTATTTATAACTTTAAATAAAATCACATCAAATGTGTAAGCTACTCGTTCCTGAATACCGAGCCTTTTGCTCGATAGGCACCTTCAGGCCTGTAGCCTCTGACGTCAGGAGCTACCCCCAGCTTGTGACAAGGCTCACCCCCACTAGAGAAGGGCGAGATGGACATTGAGGCTGACGAAGAAGAGGCATTCCGACGGGGCCCTCCGAGAAGACCCAACGTGACGTCATCTAGCTACTCTCTCCCTTTCCCTTATTATATTACTTATTGTTTACTGTCCATATTATACGATTAGTTGTCGGGTTTAATAATGTTTAATTGTTAAATAAATATTTGGTTCTATCTACTAGCAAGTGAAATATATTTAAGTGTCCTTCTTACAAATGTTATAAAATTCTTATTTTTAAGATCATAGGAATCCTTATAAGAATTTTATAAGAGTATGTAAGCTTTCATAATCATACACTTATCCAAAAAATTAAAGGAACAAAAAAATTTTATAAATTTTTTAGTGATCTTTCGAAGGCTGTATCGTCGTGAAAAACGATCGTATCGAAAAAACAAAAAAAGCAAATTGAAGCTTGAAATCTCTAGTTTAAAGATCTTCCAGCAAAATATTTTTTCGAGCAACGGTTTTTGCGGAATCATAAGAAAAAGGTCGAGACAAAATTTTTCTAAATTTTTTGGTTTTGTTTTTAAGGTCTACGGGGCCGGGAAAAATTTTTTCAAAAAAACAAATTTACGGCTTTCTTAGGAAATTTATTCAGCTACAATTTGCTTTTTTTTGTTTCTCTGTACGTCAATTTGCTGCTGAGATATCAGCCTTCAAATGAAAATGGATCCTTTTGTCTTTGATTATTGATATCTCAGCAAATAATGGCCACACAGTAATTTAAAGGGCAGTTTAAGAAACTTGCACTGAAAAAAAAGTTTTTTTCCACCTAGAAAATTTTTCCCTCCCGTAAAGAACCTGGTATTCTAGTTTTTGAAATACCAAAGTTTTTTTCCCACACTAATAAGTATTCTGATTGCTAAAAAACTCGGTTTCCTTCTCAGCAAAATACCAAAATAAAAAATATGGCTGACTAAACCTCACTCAGTTGACACATATTTAAGTAATGTTTATTTTACTACGAGCCTTTTTTTAATAATATTAAATTAAATACTAATTTTAAAAGTTGTATTTATAACAAAATTACTGGAAAATTTAAATTCTATAAAATGTAGTGATTAGGATGTAATTATAATTACTTTCAATAAAGTTAGTAGCCACTTGATAATTTTTTAATTATATTTAACAAATAAATTTTTCTGAAAAATTATTGTCAAAAATTGTACTATTAATTTTTTTTAATTTCTACAATTCAATTTTTTTTTCTCATTTTTTTGCCATAATTTATTTGTTAAAAAAATTCTAAAAATTATTAAACATCTACCATTATTAACCGGCTTGATTTCTATATTTATTTCATTACAGTAAATTTAAATATTGAATACCCATTAAAAACTTCCAAATTCTTATTAATGTCAATATTTTTACTAACGAAATTACTATTATGACAATTTATTATAAGATAAGAATGTATTAATAATAAAAAACTATAAAATTCTGATAAAAACAAGTAATATATTTTTATGAAATAATTTACACAGAGTCAAAACAGAAAATTTGAATTAAAATTTCATTTTTATAAACAATGACGCAATATTATATAATATTTTTCAATTTTTAATGTGAAACTTAAAGGCTTAAAATAAAATAAATCATTATAGCTAATAATAAAACAAGCTGGCAGTATATCGGTTACTTCATAACTGTAATTGTTGAATAAAAAATTTTAATAAAATAATTTTTCAACTGAAAAACTTTTCGAGTGTAAACAAACATCAGCACTGTGGAATTGGAGGGAAATCAGAGAATTGATGGCGCCACCACTGCGGTTGCTATGGTAACGCAGCATTAAGTTTTAGCTCTAGAAAAAACTTAGGTATTCTCAGGGGAAAAATACCAGTTTTTTAATATTAAGAAACTTATACTGGATATTAAAATACTCGGATAAAAATATTTTGTATCCTGGGAGGAAAAAAACTTTTTTTTCAGTGTGAATAAATTTCCTACAAGCTCCATTTTCGATTTTTTCAAAAAAAAATTTTTTTTCATCCTTGATATCCATTTGAAAACCCCTTAAAAAATGGCCATTTTCTGGTTTTTCAGTCAGCTCATCGCTACTATGCAAATATTGATAAAAAAAATTATGTTGCCAGGTAATTTTACAGCTTAATGTACCCTCAAAAACCCTGGAAATTTTCGGATTGATCCATTGAACCGTTGGTCCGGGCCGATTGCTAAAAGTTTTACAAAACGATTAAAGGAACAAGTTTTGTTCCTTAATTTGTGTAATCATTACCAAAATGAAAAAATCAATTTTTTTCAGATTTTCTGTCATTTTTGCGTTAATTCCTCAGTCAACGTAAGGTAAAGAGGGAAAAAAAAAATTTCCGGAAAACGAGAAAAACAAGAATTTTTTTTTTTTTTTTTTCTTACGTATGTTTTCTAAGTTTTTTTATTCAAAAAGCATTGGAAATCTAAGCGTTTGTTTCGATTCTCTAAGTTGCATTTTAAGTTATTGGGGAGCTGTTTTGGGCGTTTTCTGGGAAATGAAATGTTCTAGGCAAAAAGCAAATAGAAATTTCGTTAAAATTGAATTCTCTACACAAAAAGTCTCATAAGTTAAGCTATTATAGTTTTACGTTTACGAGATATAGAAATTTTATTGATTTTATAAATAAAAAATTTGTCAGAACCATATCAAATTTGAATTTATTTGTTATTATTAATGAATTCAAACTAATGAAAAATAGTATTTAAGATAAAATGAAAGATGTTCAATACGTTTCTGAAAAAGTTTTTTATAAATGTTCTATTTATGAAATTAATGAAATTTTTATATCTTGTGAACATAAAACTTTAAAAAGTAGACCATTAAGTCTTTTTTTTGTAAAGAATTCAAATTTCAACAAAATACCTTAGACAATGCCTAAATTAGTGACCAGATAACTTAAAATTGAGCTGGACGTTAGAGAATTGAAAAATAATCATCACTTTTCCTATGCGTATTAAATGAAATATTTTAGAAAGTACTAAGAAATAAAATCAAAGGCTCAAAATTGGAAAGAATTTTTAATTTATTGACGCATACAAAAATAATTTGCTTAATAAGTGAAACAAAAAATTTGTACCGGTAATAAATCACCCTTATATACAAATTAACATAAATGTTTTTGTTCTGAAAAATGTAGAAATTATAACATTAAGTTGATGAATAATTAAAAAAAAATTAAGGATTCACAAAGAACTCATACATATTTATTAAAAACTGAGCTTATACTTCAATCAATAGGTCTCCTTGCTAATAAAATTTTCAATTATCTCACTAATAAGTTCAAAGTAGAATATTACCGACAAAACAAAAGATATGTGGTAGTTAAAAACCTAAAATATGCTGAACTATAGCAACGAACTATTTTTAAAATCATGTATTATTTTATTAAATGTAAGCTTTACACGATGTATAATGAAACTAATAAATTAAGTTATGACTACTTAATTCATTTGAATTAATAAATAAGTAAAATAAAATAAGAAATCGTCGAAGCATGAAAATGATATCTGAAATAACATATTTAACTCAGGTAACGCTTGGCTCACGTTAATTCAGTACATCTTGATCAACATAACTTAGATATTTACGATTTATAAATACGAAATTTTTTTGATTTTCATAATCTATTTTTAAGTTTACTATTGATAATTATTGAATAAAAATGAAGTTTTTATAATTATTTATAATGATTCATTATAATAATATAAATTGTTCGTATATTTATTCTATTGTGGTTAGAAAACAAATTAATTAAATTATCAAGCTATTGTATATGTAGAAATATCAATTAAATAATTTTTTTTGTCTAAATAGATTCATCCAAATAATTAATGTGAATGTTTTTTTATTGTTTTGCGAAAAAAAAACTGGATAGAGCCACTATTAAAAAAAAAAAAAAAAAAAAGTCGTTCTATCTAACTGAAAATTTTATAAGAATGAAACGAATGATTATTTTAAAGATTAAGGCAACAGAAATATAAGCTAATAAACAAAGAATGTTATTAAAATAAATCTAAAGATGCTTCTTTCTATGGATACATATGATTTACTCAAAACCGATTAATTTTAATTTTAAACTAGTTTAGAATTTCAATTCATATAAAAGACTGAATAAAAAAATTTCAAGTCATTTGATGTTTTTAGTTAATATATATCGTTAAATAAATAAATAAATAAAAAAACATTAAAAGATTGAAACGAAGTGATGGAAAAAAATTCAATTAACGCTATGACCGTTGTGAAAAAAAAAAAAGTCAACAGTTGGTTTATAATAAACACACTATATATTTTAATACGATTCTATTGAAATCTTTTATTAATTAAAGTAATGTTTACCATAAGTAAAATTATTTACTTATATAAATAAAAAATTGATATAAAAGTTGAAAATGGCTTATTAGAAAGTTATATAATTTTTAATTTGTTTTTGGATATTTAGCTGTAGAAACTAAAAAATATTTTACTATAATCTACTATAGTTTAATAATTTTTGATAATATAAGAGTACATACTGTAAGTATAAAAAAATTTAGAATAAACGTTACTTATATTTTTTTCATTTTTAAGTAAATATAGTAAAAATAATTATATATTAATGAAACACATAAAATATAATACATATACATACTTTTTTATTAAAATGTCAAATAATTAAAACAAAAAAATTATTTATTTCCTTAATTTAAAAAAAAAAAATTAATAATAAATTGCTAGTGATATAAATAGAAAAAATTATTTTTCAAGTATTAACAGGTAACTTAGATGCAGGGAGACATCGTAGTATCCGCCGTGACTGAGGCAGCCGTTGGTTAGTTGAAAAACACGATAGTTTTTCACGCCGGCTCGTACTAGTATGAAGGAGTAGTCAGTTGAAGCGGCTCGAGTAAGAGCTGAAAAATACTGGCTACGGCAAGTTGTCTATACTATTAACGTAACACTACCACGGGTCGATGTCTATGACTGAATGACTCTTTATGTGGTAAATCGCTACGGCGTTTATATAATATTATGTATAACTTTAAAGAAGTATACAAATATGAAACTGAGTATTGACTTACTTGTTTCCGAGCAAGAATAAAATATCACGTGTACGTGTATAAAAACCAAGTCGCTTTGATAAAAATATCTAGCGAGAGTAATATTTACAAAAATGAGAGGATGGTTGAAAATCAAAGTTATTATTCAATTTTGTGAATAAATAATGTAGATTCAAAGTGTTGTGAAAAGCAAATGCTTACAAACAGCACCGCTTTAACAACTGATATTCTTTTTTAAAGACTATCATGTATGTGTAAAGTGAAAGAGGAGTAATTCTAGTGTTTTATTAAACATAAAACATAAACGAAGCTCCCTGGTTGATCCTGCCAGTAGTCATATGCTTGTCTCAAAGATTAAGCCATGCATGTCTCAGTACATGCCGTATTAAGGTGAAACCGCGAATGGCTCATTAAATCAGTTATGGTTCCTTAGATCGTACCCACATTTACTTGGATAACTGTGGTAATTCTAGAGCTAATACATGCAAACCAGAGTTCCGACCAGAGATGGAAGGAACGCTTTTATTAGATCAAAACCAATCGGTGGCTTGTCCATCGTTACTTTTGGTGACTCTGAATAACTTTCTGCTGATCGTATGGTCTAGTACCGACGACGAATCTTTCAAATGTCTGCCTTATCAACTGTCGATGGTAGGTTCTGCGCCTACCATGGTTGTAACGGGTAACGGGGAATCAGGGTTCGATTCCGGAGAGGGAGCCTGAGAAACGGCTACCACATCCAAGGAAGGCAGCAGGCGCGCAAATTACCCACTCCCGGCACGGGGAGGTAGTGACGAAAAATAACGATACGGGACTCATTCGAGGCCCCGTAATCGGAATGAATACACTTTAAATCCTTTAATGAGGATCCATTGGAGGGCAAGTCTGGTGCCAGCAGCCGCGGTAATTCCAGCTCCAATAGCGTATATTAAAGTTGTTGCGGTTAAAAAGCTCGTAGTTGAATCTGTGTTTCATACTGTTGGTTCATCGCTCGCGGTGTTAACTGATATGTTATGGAACGTCCTACCGGTGGATTTAGCTAAGGTCAAACTTGGCGGTCCAATTTAATCCTATCGCGGTGCTCTTAATTGAGTGTCGAGGTAGGCCGGTACGTTTACTTTGAACAAATTAGAGTGCTTAAAGCAGGCTTATTTCGCCTGAATACTGTGTGCATGGAATAATAGAATAGGACCTCGGTTCTATTTTGTTGGTTTTCGGAATACCGAGGTAATGATTAATAGGGACAGATGGGGGCATTCGTATTGCGACGTTAGAGGTGAAATTCTTGGATCGTCGCAAGACGAACAGAAGCGAAAGCATTTGCCAAAAATGTTTTCATTAATCAAGAACGAAAGTTAGAGGTTCGAAGGCGATCAGATACCGCCCTAGTTCTAACCATAAACGATGCCAGCTAGCGATCCGCCGATGTTCCTCCGATGACTCGGCGGGCAGCTTCCGGGAAACCAAAGCTTTTGGGTTCCGGGGGAAGTATGGTTGCAAAGCTGAAACTTAAAGGAATTGACGGAAGGGCACCACCAGGAGTGGAGCCTGCGGCTTAATTTGACTCAACACGGGAAACCTCACCAGGCCCGGACACCGGAAGGATTGACAGATTGATAGCTCTTTCTTGATTCGGTGGGTGGTGGTGCATGGCCGTTCTTAGTTGGTGGAGCGATTTGTCTGGTTAATTCCGATAACGAACGAGACTCTAGCCTGCTAAATAGGCGTTTTTGGTATCTTGAAAGATTTACTTGATTTTCGGATCAAGTGATTTTTACTACCAACGTAAATAAATATCTTCTTAGAGGGACAGGCGGCTTCTAGCCGCACGAGATTGAGCAATAACAGGTCTGTGATGCCCTTAGATGTTCTGGGCCGCACGCGCGCTACACTGAAAGAATCAACGTGTCTTCCCTGGCCGAAAGGCCCGGGTAACCCGCTGAACCTCTTTCGTGCTAGGGATTGGGGCTTGCAATTATTCCCCATGAACGAGGAATTCCCAGTAAGCACGAGTCATAAGCTCGTGTTGATTACGTCCCTGCCCTTTGTACACACCGCCCGTCGCTACTACCGATTGAATGATTTAGTGAGGTCTTCGGACTGATGCGCGGCAATGTTTCGGCATTGCCGATGTTGTTGGAAAGATGACCAAACTTGATTATTTAGAGGAAGTAAAAGTCGTAACAAGGTTTCCGTAGGTGAACCTGCGGAAGGATCATTAACGTATAATATACAATACAAATTTTGTACTTGTAATATATATACACATATAAATATTACTTTCAAAAGTGTTAACGCACGCAATTTAAAAAGTAAATCGAATGAATACTTATAAAAAAAAAAAAAAGTATCTTAAGAGACTTTGTGCTTGATAATAATAAGCAAAATGTCATGGTAACCTATACTAGTCTATATACTCTTAATGTTTCGTGCATATTGTGTATAGATGAGGTTTTTAAATGAACACTCGCCATGACTGAATTATATTTACAAAGTTTCATTGCCATATACATCTGATGTATAGATGGCAATTTTACACTAGAATAGGATAATATGTTTCTAATGTAAAAGACATTTTGTCAAAGTATCAAAATTACGTTAACAAGCAATAAAAAGAAAATATAAAAATTTTCTAAAAAGATGATTATCCTGAACGGTGGATCACTTGGCTCGTAAATCGATGAAGAACGCAGCTAATTGCGCGTCAACTTGTGAACTGCAAAACACATGAACATCGACACTTCGAACGCACATTGCGGTCCACGGATCCTATTCCCGGACCACACTTGGCTGAGGGTCGCTTATTATATAAAAACTGCTTACAATTATTTGTACTAGCGATTAAAAATAGAATGAATGCTCATCATCAGTATTTGATTATAAACAAGATGATGTCATTTTAAATTATTATTGTTACTTGAGTCAGTGAAATGCTATAATAATAAAGTACAACTGATTTTCGAGTCTACGAATTATATTTTTCAATAGACCGACAACAGTTGTTACTTCTTTATTTCGTTGATTCTTATATTCAATTCGACGACCTCAGATTAAGTGAGACTACCCGCTGAATTTAAGCATATTAATAAGCGGAGGAAAAGAAACTAACAAGGATTTCCTTAGTAACGGCGAGTGAACAGGAATTAGCCCAGCACTAAATCCTATGGTTATGCCATTGGGAGATGTAGTGTTTAGGAGGAATCATTTAACCTGAGATACATTATCATGTCCAAGTCCATCTTGAATGGGGCCATTTACCCATAGAGGGTGCCAGGCCCGTAGTGACTGGAAATTATTTCAGGTGATTCTCTCCTTAGAGTCGGGTTGCTTGAGAGTGCAGCTCTAAGTGGGTGGTAAACTCCATCTAAGGCTAAATATTGTTACGAGACCGATAGCGAACAAGTACCGTGAGGGAAAGTTGAAAAGAACTTTGAAGAGAGAGTTCAAGAGTACGTGAAACCGTTCAGGGGTAAACCTGTGAAACCCAAAAGATCGAATGGGGAGATTCATCGTCAGCGTTTTTAGTATTAATGCAAGCTATGATGTGATAATAGAATCCTTGTGGTCACTAAATTATACTTGCTTGTATTATTTTTGCTAAATTCGTTGGCGTGCACTTCTCCTCTAGTAGAACGTCGCAACCTGTTAGATGTTTATCTATGGCTCAACTGGTAGCCTTTAGTATTTGATTATACTGAAGACCTTTGGTGTCCTGATAAACTGTTTGACAGTATACACATGGTATTGAGCCGCAATTATTTGCGTTAGACTTACCGCAAGTATGATTTTCTTCTGGTAGTGCGGATCTAATGCCGTCATTGGAAAAAATCTGCTGTTAGCTGTATAATGTCTTTAACTGGCTTATTTACCGGTTAGCGATGCTACTGCTTTGGGTACTTACAGGACCCGTCTTGAAACACGGACCAAGGAGTCTAACATGTACGCAAGTCATTGGGATATATTTATATAAACCAAACCTAAAGGCGTAATGAAAGTATAGATTGTCTTAAGACAATTGAGAGAAGATGGGTTACGTTACGATGTAATCCCGCATTCTCAGGACGTTCTATTCTCATTGAGAAAGGGCGTACCTAGAGCGTACACGTTGGGACCCGAAAGATGGTGAACTATGCCTGGTCAGGATGAAGTCAGGGGAAACCCTGATGGAGGTCCGTAGCGGTTCTGACGTGCAAATCGATCGTGTGAACTGGGTATAGGGGCGAAAGACTAATCGAACCATCTAGTAGCTGGTTCCCTCCGAAGTTTCCCTCAGGATAGCTGGCACTTATATTTTTGAGTCTCATCTGGTAAAGCGAATGATTAGAGGTCTTGGGATCGAAACGATCTCAACCTATTCTCAAACTTTAAATGGGTGAGATCTCTGGCTTGCTTAAATTTATGAAGCCACGAGATTTCGGATCAAAGTGCCAAGTGGGCCATTTTTGGTAAGCAGAACTGGCGCTGTGGGATGAACCAAACGTGAAGTTAAGGCGCCTAAATTAACGCTTATGGGATACCATAAAAGGCGTTGGTTGCTTAAGACAGCAGGACGGTGGCCATGGAAGTCGGAATCCGCTAAGGAGTGTGTAACAACTC